>NW_005187472.1:2926210-2927469 GCF_000239375.1 Pundamilia nyererei
CTCCAGGGGTCCAGAGTCGGCCGGGGGCTGGGACCCAGCCTCTGGGGAGGCCCTGGAGTGCGTCACAGTCTCTGGGCTGGCCAGCTGTTGCGGACTGACTACTGCGTTATGTGGTGTGTCTCTCTGCTTGACATGAACAGGTAAAAAACAGTGCTTTTCCGGTTGGATGGACTCAACTTGTAGTACAGGCGGAGTTGGTTAAGATGGTGGCTGAATAGGTGGCTGAGCTGATAATAAAGCTGATGAGTCTCTTGCCAACTGAGCTATTGACTGAGCTATGGATTGTAACAAAGTGTCTAATAGGTCTGGCTGTGACAGTAATGGAGGTGGCGATTGAGTGGCTAACTGAGGTAGCGGCTGCAGGGCAGCTAACCGAGCTACCGGCTGGGCAGCTGGCTCAACAAACACAGCCCCGGGAATAAACAGTCATTCGAGCGGAGTGTCTTTTTCAGTCACCACAGCCGGCAGTTCCGAAGTCCTAATCTCTGGCTGTGGGGCAAAACCTCCGGCGGGCCGGGCAAAACCTCCGGCGGGCTGGGCAGAATCTTCACCGCCGGGCTGGGTTGGGAAGCGGTAGCGGCTGGAGGGTGGAGGTGAAGTTCGTTAAGGATGAAGTCCTGTGCGAGCGGGTGAAGAGAGTCGAGTAGCCAGCAGTGAGCAGACATCAGCTGCTGTAGCCTAGCTTCTACAGCGTGGTGAAGCTCTTCCTCCTCATGCTCGAGCCACAGGTTGACCAACCTGGAAACTGTGTCGATCACTTCCTCCCGAAACTCCTGGGACGGCGCGGATGCTGCTGGGTCCATGTTGGTCGGCTCGTACTGTCACGGCTGGCGGAGGGAGCCGTGTGGTGTGGAGGAAAAGGAGGACCCAAGATGCAGCAAACTGATGATACGAATGATGTTTTATTTACAAAAGGTGGTGGTGGCAAAAACAGGCAACGAGGTATGAGTAATTTACAAACGGAAACCTAAACTGGGAGAAACTAAATGACAAACCTGAGACCATACAAAGGGGGTGCGGGGCAGAGACAGGACACCATGGAACGCAGATGAATGCAGAGATACGCAGAAATACACGGATGAATGCAGATAACGCAGAGGTAGACTGATTAATGCAGATAACGCAGTGATACATGGATGAACGCAGACGAGCCGACAAAGAACACAGACCGACACCCACTAAATATACACACACACACAAGGTAATCAGGTAATCACACACAGGAGGGAAGAACAGCTGAACCTAATACACATGAGGAC
>NW_005187472.1:2929127-2949841 GCF_000239375.1 Pundamilia nyererei
TTTCACATTCTGTCTCTCACAGTTGAAGTGTACCTCTGGTGCAAATTACTGACCTCTGTCATCATTTTAAGTGGGGGAACTTGCACAATCGGTAGCTGACTAAATACTTTTTTGCCCCACTGTATAGGTTTATATTTCTTCTGGTCTTCTATTCCATACAGTACTAAAAAAGATCCTCATAAGTAGTGTAGTACAGTGCAGTGGTGTTAAATAATATTTTTATTAATCCACTTGTTTGCCCTTTTTAATTAAACCTATCGTGTCTCTGTCGTATTTTATATGTCTTGACTGTAGCATAAATACATTTTCAACACATAGGAGAACTGCTTGTTCCTCCGCCGGTGTCAAAAGTGATGTTGATATCATGTACAGTGCAGACAAGGGCAGACTGAGTTGCTGTTCTTGCTCCACTGCTAAATTTATCATTACACGGACAGGCAGACATCTCCAGCAGCACTGATTAAGGATGAGTTGAGCTGGAGGACACTGCCGGCCAATTTCCCTCATTACGCAAAATCCTCCAGTACTCTCAGAGAGATGATGTCCATTTTAATAACAAGTCGTGAGACAATTTTTAAAAGACTTTAAAGCACCACACATAATGAATGATGGTGTAGCCCGACTTTCTGAAGGCTTGCAAGTACTGCAAGGACTGAGTATAAACAGGGACAGATGAAAGCATGATTTTAGCAAAACAAACCAAAGAAACACTGAAGATAATAGAAATATGCAAACGTGTCTTATTTAACCACATTTTTACCAACTTGTCTTTTGCTGTTGTTGTTGTTGTTATTGTTATTGCTGTTATTGTTGTTTTAATAAAGTGACACGATACATATGTGCCTGCTAACTACTCTGCTAGTTGAGATGTATTTAATTCTGAATGTATAGCATAGGCAATTGTACAACAGTAAAAGTACACCAGAGTCTGTTCTGCAGATGATGAAACGATGCTGAGATACAGACCACACTGGTCTGCCGACTTCACTTAACAATCCCTAGCTATCTCATTATTTTCTTTGGTTGCAGCTTCTTTTTTCCTTCTTCTTCTTCATTCTCATTAGGTGTTCCTCTGTTTTCCTGCAGTGCCGTATGCGTGTCACCGCTCACTGTGAAACTGTGTCAAAACATGTCTTCCACTAATTTGCAGTGCACTGTACATTACAGCTGAAGCCATCCACCCATTTACTTTTACTTATATGCAAAATGGAATTTTTTCTTCCTAAGATCAAAACAATTAAACGGAACAATTTTATAATGCTGGGTGTTCATATTCAGTTCTTGTTTCAGCTTACATTTGTTTCATTTTGAATTCATTTTACAAGATATTACAATTACAATTTTCTTCTTTTCTTCTTTTCTAAGCTTTAAAGTACAATTTTTGTTGCTATTCTACAATCAGTTTTTCCAAAAAAGATGGCATGCTGTGTAATATGTAAGTAATAGGATGTAACAGCCTGCACACAATGTGCTGTACATGCTGACAGACTCTCAAATATCAGATGCTGAAACTAAGAAATTTTACAGTTTTTTGAAAATATAAATGCTCATTTTGAATTTGATGCCTGGAGCATGTTTCATTAAAGCTGTGACAGTGACATGTTTACTACTGTGTTGCATCATGATAAGCTTCCAAACAGTGGTTGGAGACCACAGCACAGCCAAAATGATTGCAACCGCGTGCAATGAACTTGCAGTCTTGTTGCCTTTGAAATTATTGCTTCAGAGTCACAGAAACTTCAGACATCAAGCAAAAAACAACAATAAGGTCAATTTGGTGCCATTTTCTGAATGAAAGTCTATATATCTATCTTTTTGTGATGACACAGCAATAAACTGCAATGAAATTGGGAAAATCATGAATCTATCAGTTCACATTAACTGCTTACAGTGAGAGTGCAGCCAGAACCTCACAGAATTTAAAGGCAAAATAAGAAATTCCTCAATACATGGAAATGTAGTTGCTGCAGGACAGCAATTTAGCTGCAAAATGACAAAACTGCTCAGTAACCTCACTTTCATATAAGAATTTAACCAGAATACAAACAGCTGATAGCCACTTGAGATCCATCACAGACAAGTTGCAGTCATTGGCGCAGAGTGGCTCAGACTCACTGGAATGTGTTGGCAATTTGTCTGTGTTAAGTCTAATTGTTGAATGTTGCCATTGTGTTTCTTAAATTTGTACAGTCTTAGTTCAAGCAGTAGGACCAAAGCCATTCCTTTGATCCTGACCACCTCTGGGGGAGGTAGATACATCCTATCTGAAAGATCTGTTTCTTTTGATGTAAACTTCCTGGGTTTACGACCCTTTGGTCAGCAGGAGGTCTGACACACACAAACACACACACACACACACACACACTCTTACAGAAGTTCACACATATACATAAAATGCTTTGTCTTAGAACCAAGGGGGCGTGGCTTTGTTCTGACGTGTTTTGTGTGAACTGTCTCTCAATAAAAGGTAGCAGGAGGAGGTCAGATCTGGGGGTCATTTTCGTGGTGGACACAGACGAGGCCTCCCTTGCGCAAATAATCGATCGATCGACTGTCTTGTTTTCTTCATGATGAATAAGTCTCTAGAATTAGCGGGGCTTGTGGAAACACAGACCCAACAGTCTGTTTTATAAATTAGAAATTATTTTCACGCCTTCACCAGCCTGTCTAAGAGTGATTGCAATCACTCCCTGTCATACCTGTAACGGTCGGAGGCAGGTGACCTGTCCAAACTGTCTTAGGATCAAAACAATCGCACCCAGCTCGTTTTTGTAATCAGCCTCCAACTGCAAAAAAAGATTCAGTGCAGTGAACCAGATTTTTCCCAGTCACAAAGAAGATGCTGTCATATTTTTTTCTCTAAGGTGACTGAGCCATTAGGGGGCCCTGCAAGTCTTTGGGAACGGAGGAGACCACTTGACGTAGTGCTTTCTGGCTTCATGTAAAATTTCAGCTTCTCAACACTTTGGACAATTCTCTGTTATATGCGTTGTTTCAAAATGCTCTGAACGTTTTCAATGGTGCCACCTAAGCAACTGGTCCCTTTTTAACAAGCTGTAATGTTGGTGTCATCTTGCTGAAATAAGCAAGACCTTCACTAGAAACTGCATTGTCTTACCATTACTCTAAAACAGCGGCCCCCAACCTTTTTTGCGCCATGGACCGGTTTATGTCCGACAATATTTCCGCGGCCTTTAAGGTGTCGCGGATAAATACAACAAAATAAAACCAGTTGTAGTACCAAAAAAAGAAGATTTATTCACAACACACGGGAAAAGACCCAGGAAACCGAGTTAATGATAAAAACTATTTTAAAAAAATAACACTAAAAACCAATAAAAACCCTGAAAACCAAAAGACTCCTGGGGTTTGGGGACCGCTGCTCTAAAACATGTATGAATTATATACAGATGTACAAGTTTCATAAGTTGCCCTTTGAATTCAGCATTGACAAAAAGCCGGAGGGTCTGTCAACAGTTTCTACATTTCTAGAACTTGTGGGGGTTTTTCTTTGTACGGAAAAGTTATAATAGCATTTGTTAATTTACTGAAAAACTGGTTTACTTCTGTGGATTTAAGAAGTGTTTCTGAGGCCATGCAATGATGATTTGGGCTCAGGTGTTATGTACCTTCTGTGCTAAAATGAAACAGGTGCTTTTTTTAAATTATTCTAATGTTGTATCAAGCCAGTGCACTTTTATTTCTGTCTTTTGTTACCTCTGTCCCAACCTTTTTTTTTTCTTTTAGTGTGTTGCTGGCATGTAATTAAAAATGTAATGGGTTGTTTTGTGCTGTTTAATTAAATATAGGCTTTATTGATTTGCCAATCATTGCATTATTTTTTTAATGTACATGTTATACAGCATCACAACTTTTTTGATTACAGGCTTTTAATAAAAGAAAGGAAAATGAACTGCCATAAAGAGACTCATTTTAAGTTAAAGCACTATTATAAAACATTACACTCCAATGACTAATGAATATAAATTATGTCTGAAGCTGAAAAACAAGAATGACTGGAGTAGTTTTAATTATTGCAGCAGAAGAGAATCAGAGTAGTGAGTGCATGCACTCAGTGAGATCCTCTATTTACTCCAAACCCAGCTCATTTCTACTAACACAGGAACAAGTCCCAGAGCTGTAGGTAGTAATGCCCTGCCTGTTTTTCCTAGCGGACTTACATTTCAGACAATATTGCGAAATAAAAATTATTTTCAGTCGCTGCATATACATATTCTTTGTGCAACTAAAAACAAATGAATCAATTTGTTTCAATAAAGTCCAAAAAAATCTAACTTAAAAAAAATGCAGTGTGTTTTGTAGTGATAAGTAAACACAGTAAGCAATGCGCGTTCATCTGATGTAAAGAAACACATTTGAAAATCAGCTGACTGCTGTCTTCTGCACTGCTGTCACAGAAATAACAGCTATATTTAATACCGCTGCGTAATAACATTTGTTTTCCTGACATCCCAGTCATTACAGCAAGCTGGGGACCACTCTTTGCTAGCCAGTAACGATCAGGATGCATCTTCAAATGACATTACAGTCATATTGATGTCAGCCATTACCCGCTAATCCAGGCTTTGCTTGTGTGCACTTGTTGTGGCCTCTGAAGAGTAGAGAGGGAAGGCAATAAAGACCACTCGCAAAGATGTATGCTCACAATTTCAATAATTTTATATTCGTCCATTCTAAGTGCTCGAGGCTAAAACTTAATTTTTCTGAAAAGATACTTTAAACAAATTTCCCTTGAGCCCCCAAATTAGTCTGGGAGGTTCTTCTGACAGTAAGTGCTGCCATTATTGATTATTCTTGTCTAGATTGAAGTATAAAGGCTGGTAGTTTTTAAAAAAATCTCTTCCTCTGATCTGACTAAAACTAAACCAGAGGTTATGTAATCCCAAAGTTTTAAATGTAGGTTCTACCAGGTACAGATATTTGCTTTATGTTGTCACTAAGACAAATGCCAGAATCTTTGCGATATAAACTTTTTCTTAGGGAAAACTGTGATTGTGTTTGTAAAAGTCATTAGGAAACACTGGCAGAGCTGCTTCTTAGTCAGAAATACAAATACAGCCCAACAAACTCAACAACAAACTTGTTCTAATCAGGAAGTTAGTAAGTGTTGTTTCAAAGTGCGTCTCATAGTCTGAATTGTTTAGTCAACAACAGGTTATGGTGAAATTTGTCTCCTTGCTGAGAACGTGTTGGTACTCAGCCCTTTAGCTAAGCTCTTATTCAGGCTGTTGTACCTAACTATGTTGCTAAAATTGTTCTACTGTCAAAAAGAATCCAAAGAGATTTCTAAACCTGCATTATAGGCACATTTTTTGAGATATCAGTGATCAGTGCTATCTGTAGAGCTCATAGACTGTATACAAAACACTGTTAAGCTGCCATACCATCCCATTACTTTCTGAAGCCCTGTTATGCAGCCCCATTTTTATAGTGGCCGTGTTGCTTCATTAAACTAGAACTGACCATGTTTGCATTGGAGGCTCAAGCCCTGATTTATTGGGTAATGCTAGGAAGCTGGATTAGCACACTAGCTTCATAAGACTGTCTGGGTACTTAGCACGGACACAGATACTTCCTACTAAAAGCCAATTAACATACAAATAAAAAACAATGTAATTTTACTTACCAAAACTGGTGTTTATTAGATTAATTGTTAGTAGAGGCATACCATGTTATTTGCTAGACAACGGCATTAAAAGCATTTCAAACAGACAACAACACCACAAATGCCTGAAACTGTTCAGTGGCCCAAGCAGAGAAGCCAACTTAGTACATAGAGACGGGGTGGCAATCATGTGGAAACCACTAGTTGGAAGGTAAATGTGTGCAGTTCATGGGCAATTGCCAGTAGTTGCAGACAAGCTCTGTTAATTTGATTTGCACAGCCTTCCTTAACCTCTGATCCAATAACATTGGGTTCATAGAGAAATGTGTTTTAATCATGCAGTATGGACTAAAAACTGATACGTTCAAAGTGCTAAAGCAGCTTTGAGTGTAGGAATAATTATTGTAATGGAGGACTAAATGCTGAACAAAATCAGATTACATCTTTGACTGAAATTAATTATAGTTTTGAAGATGGTGGATAACCATCAGGTAATGATTTGCTTTGTAATAATATCACAAAAATTTTTTAATAAAAAGCACAGTGGCTAGTATCTACTAGTTGTGAATCATATATCACATTCTTTTTTCTTCCCTACATCTACGTCCCTGTTATTTTTAATCAAGCATATATTGTTAGAGCCAGAGCCAGACAATTGCATATATTTCATTTATTTACATTCAGCTTTGCATTTTCATTATCTTTGTCCCTCTCCTGCTGAATCCTATTACTGCTGCTTCTGCAGTGATCTAAATCCCCACAGGGCTTAAATTAGGTTTCATCTTATCTGTCATTTCACACTTCATCACATTCGTTAAACCCATGTGTCACCTCTACAGAGCAATGCTGCAATTTGCAACAAGTAAAGACTACAGCTGGACTTTTTGGCTCCTCTAAAAAGGAGTCTGTTTGCTTCATATGTTCTGAAATAAGGATTGTTTTTATGGGTTATTATGTTAAGGCTTTCCATAGATGATATGCATTAATTGTGAGTCAATCCAAGGGCACAAATATGCCCACCCAAAATTCTACTAGTTCAGATAGAACAATGAGCTTTGACTCCATCTGGATTCATGATTAATCACTATGGCAACCCTATTAATGGTCATATTATTGCTGTCGCCACCTGGGAGGCATCAACACGTAAAGCTGCAAGAGGATGGAGAGAGGGTTTCTGAGGATTGAGGTTGAAGAAAATTAAGTCTCTAGACAGTTGTCTGCAATGCATTATGGGGGCCCCAGCCACACATGGCGAGACAAGGCATTAATCAAAAGCATGCCAGAGACCAGGAGAGCTCTGTTTGTTGCCACATATGCCTACTTTCCCTTCTAGTGATTGATTGGTGTTCATTATCCATTGATTTGTGCTTTTTCTCCATAATCTTTCATCTCCAGTTCCATCATGTCCTCAAAGGAGATCATTGCTGTAAGCCAGTGAGAGGAATGCTAAGAGTATAGTATGACAACCTCAGGAGAGAGTGAATGTGACAAGGATGGAGCTCTCACCAATCAGTTACCTCCTACAGTTAGGTCCATAAGGTTTTGGACAATGACAGAATTGTTGTAGTTTTGCCTCTGTACGCCACAGGCAGGATTTTAAAATGCACAATCGAGATATGATTAAAGTGCTTCAGTTCAAGGGCTTTAGCAAAGGATTGTATTACATTTTTAGGAATTACTGTCATCGTATGTAGTCCCATATACTCAGAGAATCAAAAATAACAGGACATTTGACTGTTAAGTGTTGGAACTTCCATTTGACATCTTTTCACTGGAACTCAACATGAAGTCCAAAGAGATGTCGATTCCAGTGAAGAAGGCAATTATTAGTCTGAAACCCAAATTAAACCCACGCAGAGATCAGAGACATCATTAAAGCACTGTACACAACATGTTTACACTGCTCTGATATTTAACGTCTTAACATCTACCAGGTCTCTGGTGACCTATGATGGCTGCAGTTACAGCCATACAGTGTAGAGGCTTATACATAGCACTGCATTCACATTTGTCTTTAAATAAGGAATTAATTCACAGGACACTAAAAAACTGGTTTTGGTTTAGAATTAATTCACATAGCCTACTCACCTGACACTGTATTCTAAAATAAGTGTGCACATTTTAGTTTACACTGTTATGTATGATTTAATCTCTTTGTTTTCGGAGTTACCGTAGTTACAGCTGCTCCAGTCCTTTGATTGAGGAGCCAAGAGGTGGAAAAGGGGCGGAGCAAGCTGCAAATTGACACATTCCATAACTTGGGATCATGGGGAGGAGTTGGAGTTTGTTATGTTAGTTTCAGTTAAGTTTTGTGTGTTTTACCCCTTTTTGTGTTTTTTTGGGCTGATCAGCCACTATTTAAGTTTCCCCTGTGTCTTGTTTAGTTAGGTCAGTTTGTTTGAGTTACCATTATTGTTTGTTGTTAACTTTGAGTAGAGTTCTGTTATTTTCTTTTATGGGCCCACACTTTAGATTTTTTTTTTTTTTTTGTATGATTTAACCAACTATGTTTTGGGGTTAAATTAAAAAAAAGAAAAGAAAAAAAACTTTGCGGGGGACTTTAACTTATGCCCGACTTTCTTTCACTGCTCGGTCAATCACATGACCTTTCGAGGAATAGTAACAAAAGGAGACGGAATTTTTCATATAAACACTATCATATGTACATATCATATACGATGCTACCATCACAATATTTGACAGCGTACAACTTTAGCTCTACTGAAAATTTGCAGACTATGCTTATCTTATCTTTCTGTACCAAAAAGCTAACTATCTTTAAGGAACTACAAATTCTGCTAAGGAGAGTGAATATTCCAACAGAATTTTGCCAGAAGCTTGTTGATGGCTACTAAAGGAGGTCAAGATGCAACGTGCTAACAGAAAATTAGTCAAATATTACTGTGAGTGCTTAAAGTAATTAAACATGTGTGCTGTACAGTCATTCAACCTTGGAAAAAGAACAGTTTAAAGAAATCAACATGATATTTATGTTAATGATGAGTGTATGTAAACTACTGACCAAACTATATGTATTTGTAAATGTTTTCACAATTTATATGTGCTACTTATGTAGCAGACTAATGCTTACCAGCTAGGTAAGGACTGATTTGGAACAATGCATGTTCACATTTAATATACATGATCCTGAGCTGTTCCTGCATCATCTGTTTGTTTTAATACAGTCATTTACATTCATTTAGACGACATCTGGGTCTGGGTATCTCAAATCTCTAATTGCATGTAAGGAAATTATCCATCTGATACTCTGAAGATTAATTTAATTTTAGGTGGAGCATTACCCGAAAGGTAAGGAGAATCTGTGTGAAGAAAACCAATTAATGTGAGCAGAGGAGTTTCCTCTCTACTCCTGCTTGATCGGGATATTCGGGCACTTTGGGTTTTATATTAGCTTCACATCTGTCAATGTTTTGGTTCCAGTTATGGAAAAATCTTCCTCTAAAAAAACTTTTCTTCAGACACTTCTAGATAAATAAAAATGGTTAGAAATTAGTAGTGCACTTACGCTGTGATCGTGGTTTGAAAAAAGAGGAAATTATGCCTGCTTTTAATTTTGCATTTCCATTAAGCAGAGAAAAATATTGGCTTTTTGTAGCTGTGTTTTGTGAATGAGTTCCGAGGAAGTGTGTGGTGGTGGTGGTGGTGGTGGGGTGGGGGTGGAGAGGTGGCGGTGGGGGGGTGAAAGCTCTGTTTTGTCTTCCAAAATCAATTTAAATCCCTCTTCTGTAAAAAACCAGCACATTCTTACTAATGCACTAAAATCACTCAGGGACTAATAGTTAAATTAAAAAACAAACAATTGTGATTTTTACTTGTCAGACTAAAATGCTTTCAGAAACATTAAAAAATTACCTTTTGATTCTAGGTCTCCTCCTTGTTAGTGCAGACCACTTGCACCAGCCTGTTTTCATTCTATCCATCAGTCTATTTCTCTGCTGCTTATCCAGGTCCACATCACAGGTGGGGAGTCTTGTCCTTGCAACATTGGAATTTCATAAATGCACGAATGGCTTGGCGCGCCAAAGAATAACGTCACAACAATGTGATTGGTCACTTGCAATGTTGATCCTGGAACAACATTTACTATGTTGTCCCAGGAACAACACCAACATGACGATATCAGATCATCCAGTCTAAAAAGTGGCCTCAGCACAAATCGAGGCACGGTTCTCAAGCCAAGAAACATGATCTCATCAGTGCGTCTTTGGTCTGCCTGGGGCCTGCGCCCTGTGGAACATGCCTGAAGCAGATCATGTTGGATGCATCCCGGAGGCCTCCTAATCTGATGCCCAAACCACCTCTGCTCTGAGCGCCTCCAGAATGACTCACCGAATCTCTAGCCGAGAGCCCAGACACCCTTTGGAGGAACCTATCTTCCATTCCTTAATGTACAGCACAGAGATGTATTTTTAACCTATATGTGTTGTGTGGGTGGTGTTAGCCTGTACATAGCAGAGACATGTGTTTGGTTGTTGAGAAGAAGTCTTTTCTACATTGCTTTGCCTACATTCTAACGCTCTCTGTGCAATCCACACACCTTAAGGGGTTTGGTACAGTTAATGTAGCTTTCTCTTTGGCAAGATGTCGAGGCATTGTCTGAGTGTTCCAAAACAGTAGCGTTGCCACTACGCTATCCAGCTACACTACATCAAGGTAGCTACTCTATGCTTCCTGGGCAGAGTCGCACAGAAAAAGAAAAAGCATCAGTGAAGAGGTAAGCAAGGTCAACCCCAAAGCTACATTAACACTACCGAATCCCTCTCTGTCAGGGTTCCACAGAGAGCAGTGAAAGTAGGCAAAGCAGCGCTAAGTGACATAGAAACGACTACTTCTCAATGAGCAAACACACATCTCCGCCACGTAGGGACTACCACCACCCACACAGACCATATAGCCCACGTCAGCGATATGTTGCTGCGCTGTGCTGAATTTAGCACAGATTTACTGTATACATTCCTCTGTAATGCCGACGTCACCACGAGGAAGTTGCCGTTTGGCTTTTATCCCCAGTCTCATTCTTTCAGTCACTACTGCTCACAGCTCGTGGCAATAGATTATGACGGGAATGTAGGTCACTTTTGTACTCAGCTCTCTTTTCACTACGATAAACTGGTACAACAGTGTCTGCTCCTTTCCAGTATCTTGACCTACACCTTCCTATGCAGACTGAGGAGTGTGATCCCCTTAATTTAGAGCACACCCCTTATTTGTAAAGTGCCTTTATCAAGCAACCAGAGGAGACCACTATTCCACTTTGTAATATTGGGTGAAAGTCAGAGGATTGCTAGGCAGAGCTTCTCCTTCATAGGGTATCAACTAGCTCTGTTTTTTCCTTGTAAGGTAAAGACCCTTAAATAATACAGAGAACATTCCAATAATATGATGACCCCTATAACAAACACTTGTGACAGTGGGAAGGAAAAACTCCCTTATAACAGGAAGAAACCTCTGACCCAGGACCAGGTCTGGCTGCTGCAACCGGTTGAGGGTGAGGAGAGGAAGATGGGACAAAAAAAAGGCCAGACTTGAATAATAACTCAATGCAGAGTTGTGTATAAAAATGTGTCAGATTTAAACACAAGGTGTCTTTTGGAGTCAGGGCATCACATACTGGGCACTAGTGACATGAGTTTGTCACTTCCAACTCTATAAACTCTGTTTTTAAATCTGCTGTCCAAATAAAATGATAAGTGATTAAACCGGCTATTGAATGGTCAAGTGCTTGACAAGAACGCAATAGTGTTTCTGTGACTTGTGCCACTAACCATCTATTGTATTTGTTGGTCCTTCACACAGAACTGTGTGGCTAATATTGCCACAGCCAGTCTGTCAAGGTCAGTGACAAAACACAACTTGTTCTTAACAGATCTGTTAATCTATTAACTACACATGATATGAAAAAATACATATCATGTATTAAAGTGCTGTAGTGGCTTTGGTTTAATAATGGTTAATATTTATCCAGGTAAAAGTCTCAGGACACTTTTAAGAGTCACCTGGTCAAGACAGCTGCAACGATGCTGAACGTAAGAACACAAATTTGCCCATCACACACTGCAAACAAGTGAACACTAATAAAAGATCATGACAACAATTACAATGACCAAGTGTTGTATGTCTTCTTTTAAAATAACTGTAGAAACAGCTTAAATTCCCCCATAGTATCCATCTGTGGCAGTTTCAGGTTGTCCTGCAAATTATTCCAGGAAATGGGGACAACAAAAAAGCTGCTTTTTTTAACCCAATTCTGTTTTATCTGTGGAGAAAAACATTTGTAAAATATATTGAGATCCATACTGGATTCATTTTTACACATGTATGTATACAGATAACATGAACTAGCCAAAGAAGAAATTTATTTTAAAAACCCAACAAATGGGAAAGTCTCAGAAAGACAGATACGGCCACCCAGCAGCAACACATACATAGAAAACAGTGGTGTGTGTGATTCTGCTGCTTGATAACGATGGCGACTAACAGATCTAACAGATTACGATGACAAAGAAAGGCTACTAGCACTGCCCAGACCTGCTGTGATTACAAGAAAGCATGGCCAGGCCTGATACGAGATTTTAAGGTTTTAACCAGATAGGTTTTTCTCTTTCCAATTTTATAACATCCTTTCATTTAAGATAAGAGCACAACTTCGGGAAAGCTCCACTCTCGAGACTGCGGTTTGGCACTTGACTCATCCCAGCAGCCTTATAGATATTTGCTCAAAGTGGGCTCTGTTTGTCAGTTGATTATCATTTTTATTGCCACAGAACCCCCCCTCCAACTCCATTAGAGTGACAGTGAGTGTCACAGTCTTACCTGGAATGGGGACACACATGGGCATGAATTAAACATTACAGCTGCACACAGAGTTAGCTATGAGATGGCGCCTGCTAAAAACCATGTATTTTCAGTGCATAACTGAATGGATTTCAAGGAGTGCATTGCTATTGTTTTTAAAATGATGGTGAAATGACTGTACACTTAACTCACCTGATACTTCGGGCTTCATGAAAAATGTACAGAGACTTTGTCTTGTTTTTACATACAAACTCTGACTCTGGCAGAAGGTGAATAAGCACATTCTCAGTAGTTATCTAAAATTTAATGTCGATATTCTGGATTATTTGAGTTTACAAATAATCTTTCTGCTACTTTTCAAAACTATTTTCTGTTTGGAAATTATCAAATGGGACATTCTGCACACTCATTTTCTTTTTAATACACTGCTACATAATCTGTTTACCTTATATACCTCAGATTTTCTGCAACGGACGCTGGAGCAGTTGGAGTACAAGGAACTGGTGAGAAACTTTATGGTGGTGTAAGACAAAAGAGATGGTGGTTGACTTCCAGATAAAAAAGACTGTGACTATGCCCACCAACATCATGGGTCAGGAGGTGGAAACAGGTGACAAATACAGGTACTCGGGGGTTCATCTTAATGACTGACTGGACTTGAGGACCAACAGTGATGCTATGTACAAGAAGAGGATGAGTAGACTGTACTTTCTAAGAGAGCTCAGATCCTTTGATGTGTGCAGTAAGATGTTGGAGATCTTCTACCAGTCTGTGGCAGTGAGAGCATATATTTTGCTGTTGACTTCTGGGGGGTCAGCATCAGTGCCACAGATGCCAGCAGGATCAACAAACTAGTAAGGTTGGAAGGATCACTGGTCAGAAAAGGCCAGTGAAGGCATTTGAGTCTACGAGGAGGTCAATGAACAAACTGCTCTGCATCATGAACAACCCATCACATCCACTCCACACCACACTTCTGAGGCAGCAGAGCTCCTTCTCTCTCAGACTGATTCAACCTCGCTGTCGTTAAAAATGCTTCAGGAAATCATTCTTGCTGTTCTCTATGAAGCTGTATAATACGTCTTCATGCTGTTTCTCATTGGTTTAATGAAGAGGTTTTGAAGCCTTTTTCTTTAGACTTTTGTTATTGCCGTAAACACACTGTGAAACAGATCAGCACTTTCCATAGTGTTAGGAGGGTGTGTCAGAGTTCGTTGTGTTGCAGGATTTCTTCAGGGAAATTTTCAGATTTAATGATCTGCTTCCAGTTTCCTGAAGAAAAGTTTCCTTGTCCACATATTTCACTGCTTACAAAAGTTCAGAAATACCAAACTGGAAGACACCTTTCTTTTAATTATGTATATCTCCATCTCTGGTTTCAGACTGATGTCTGTGCTAAATCACCACCTCAGAGCCAGTTGTTATTATGAATAGTTGCTCTGAATCGCAGTGTGCAATAAAAGCATTCCATGTTGTTAGTCTGGTCTAATCTGTTTCCCTTGTAATTTCATACTTTCATAGATGGCAAACGATGAAATATAGCCAAGACAGGAAGGCAAAGTGCGTTACACAGGCCCTGGGTGGCGATTTGTTGCCTAATGAAGCCATTAACCTCACACTACTAAATTTGATACAGGCAAAATAATGGCTTCATTAGAGGAAAAAATTGCAGCCCTGAAAGGAAGAATTTCAACGCGCATGTGTCGGCAATGCAAATTATCTCACAACCCAAGAGAAGGAAGCTCACAGTAACAAACACAAATCTTCGTTTCTGTTAATAACAAAACATGAATGAGCAAGTAACCGAAAACAGCGTTAAACAGAAGCTGTTTCAAGTCATAATCCATATTCCGTTCAGCGATTCATTTGGAATGATACATCCTTTTGTTGTGCATAGAAGTCATAATCATAATTATTGGGTATTATTAAGTTTATCTGCAGAGACAATTGTGTCAGGGTATTTACTCACATTGCTCATTACACATGCAGCTGTGTGACTGTTGTGTGCTGCAGTTCAAAGAGCAACGATTGACAACTTCAACCGTTATCCATCTTCATCTCTCCTCCTTCTAATATGCATGGCCCATCACTCAGTTCATTATAATTAAGAGGTGTTAATTAGCATGAGACAGATTTGACCTTTGCATTCCTGTGACAGCACTTAAAAGAAATCACACATTAACACCCAACCAAGTCCCTGCTCTGTTGAACCAGCAGTGGCAATGTGTGCAGTGCATCACCTCCTTCTTACCTTGCTTTGCTCACATGGGTCAAGAGTTTCTCAAGTAAATTACAGGCTGTGACTTGTTTGTATCTCCCAGCTCATTCCTTCAGTTCTCCAAGGTTCCCAACTCAGTTTAATGCATCATTCATTAAATTATGGAAAGCCATTAGTGTCAAGATTGGAAACTTGCAAATTCTTTGTGGCGTCTTGCTTAGCATATAAAGCAGAGTGTGCCGGCTTTTATGCCCAACTAAATATCGATGACGGTTCTTGTTACAGTTGATGGATGAGCTTCATAATTAGATGGTGCCACTGCTTGCGACTATTAATGAGGGTTGTGAATCAAGCCCTCCCCCTCTGCACTGCCCTTATTCCAGGCATCTCGTATTTGCCCGTCAGAGCCGACCTGCACACAACAGTCCCTCTGGAGGAGGCATGAATAACCATCAACGTGGTCGACGTAGCTGAAAAGAAAAGCTCCAAAGTCACTGTTGCACATTATTTCTGTTGTTTTTCCTGGCAATCAAAGTAATAAAGACCATTTAACAAACTGACTTGTATAAATAACCTTTTCCACTTAAGACTGAGGAGTTAATGATAAAATTATCCATAATTGTAAAAACACATTAGGTAACTGTACATTGACAGAGGCAGGTGATGAATGATGTTAAATCCAAAATTAAACTTTCAAACTCAAACCCAAAGTAAACAAATGGCACTAAAAATCAATAAAAAAAATTTCAACCTTAATGTTCGCTCAGAGCTGAAACAGTTCTGTAGTTAACAATAATAAATTAAATAATGCAAAGTACAAATAAGAGCAAACATAAGGCTAACTATAGAAAAAATCAAATAAAAACAACAGAAAGCATGCTTTAACTTTGCATTGCACTACAGCTTAAACAGGGCCAGTTTGTACTTGTTTAGCAGGCAGGTCATTGTAATGCTAGAACCCCGTGTAACAGATTCAATCAACAAGAGTACTCAGAAAGCACATCCAGTGCCCTGCTTTGCATATTTAAAGAAAGTGATACATATTCCACATATCTAGCTTGTCGCATAATCTTGCTGATTGTCCTTGTGGACAGAAATAAGGGCATTTGTTGAGAGCGGTCCACTGCCACTGTCAATGAGCTGGCTTTTTTTTCTTTTAAATGAATGGCCCTGACAGGTCAAACACACTTGCAACTTAAGAAAAAAACAGCAAATAGAAAAAGCTGCAAAAGCACACAAAACACAACAGAAGTGCTTTTTGGCGAGTGGTTCAGGATGTACTCCACCTCTTGCCCTGTAACAGTTGAGAGAATCCGGCATCTGATGAAGTCAAAGCACAGATGTCTCAGTCTTTGCTTTGGAGCTTGTTGTGTTCAGTTTAGGCTCATCATCATCTTTAGGTTAAACTAAAAGCCCTTTTTTTTTATAGATTTTCCTATTCGTTGCTAGAGTTCAGAACACTGTGTACAATTTATTTAGAGCCCCACATTCTAACTCGAGGTTCCCACTTTGGAAACCACTTTGGTTAGCGACCAAAATCAGTTTCTTTAAACATACAGTTGCTCCTGCACTCCTACAAAGCTTGTACACTGATCAAATGTGAAACCCCTCAATCTCTTCCTACAGCTTGGTTTGGCTTCCCGGCTCTGGATCCAGAGAAAGGACACCAGAATAAAATAGGTTTATGTTTATGTGACTTCAGTGCATCTTTGTCTCCTCTTCCTCTCTGTCTCTCTCATCCTGCTTCCTCTATTTTATATGCGGTGGTTGTGGTCTTATTGTTACATTATAAAAGCTAAGAACATTTCTTTCTCGTTTTCACTCTCATTCAGTGGGCTTAGAGTGCTATCTTTTTCTCCTGTTTATATTTAGAAAAAGCAAAGGACAGATCCAACAGTCAATGCCTGCTAATAGTCTGCCCCATGCTTCAATAATAACAAGACTTCACCCACTTACTTAAACTGATTCAAAATATTCAAAGCTGCTCTCCTTTCATCATTTTCTGATTTGAAGAAGCTGTTTGTGTGTCGTGGGACATGTTTTGTCCTCTGCCCTGCACATGAAACATGTCTCAGTCCCCGCACAGAGATGTGACAACTGGCGCTCGTCCTCTTTCGTTTTTAATCATATTTGAAGCCAGCATTGTCTTTTTGACAGATGAGTGGTAGTTGCATAGCAACATAATTTATTATTCCTACAGCACAGACTCGGCTTGAGTCTGCTCAGCAGTCTCTCTCATATTTGTTGTTATTTCTCGTCATTCATTTCCTCATCATAATTGCCCTTCAGAATCTCAATAATGCAGCTTTAAATCTATCAATCAGTGGCAGTACTTGCAAAGTATATCAATCAGTTCATATTAAACTTCATCATACTGGCATATTTTACAAACATAATGATTTTCTGTCCCTTAACAAGAAAAATTCCCAAACTCTATTACTTTCTATCACAGGCTCTGACAGACAGATGTTACAGTGAACAGGTGCCATGCCTGTCAGAAAACTCTGACTCATGTTGGTTTTACAACCATCAAAGAGGGCACGAAGGCACACTGGAACTACAAGAAACTGTGTGGGGGAGCAAAATGCAAATCCTCAGAGTAAAATGTCTAAAGGGAATTTGTTAAAAAATCTACAAAGCTACAATCTAAACAGATTTATCCAACAGGGCTAATTGTTGACCCTCAATCTAACTATGTTCCCCTTTTTTTGAAAGCTCAGTAGATCCAAGCAGTGAAATATACACATTGGAACTGTTTTGTTTTTTTTCTGAATTTAAGTTTCAGTATCAGGAGAAACAAATAAAGAGAAATTAGTCAAATATACCTCTCAGAGGTGGCTCAGCTGCTTCTCCTGCCTGTCAAAAGGAGCCAGTAGACGTAGTTTGGGCATCTGGTTAGGATGCTTCCTGGGCATGCCAAACTGGAAGGAGACCCAGGAGTAGACCTAGAACCCTTCGTATCTCGTCTGGCCTGGGAACATTTTGGGATTCTCAGGGAGGAACTGGAAAGAGTCCCTAGGGGAAAGGACATCGGGAATATCCCGCTTACCCTGCTTTTACTTTTTACTTAAAGTTAAAAAAAAAAACATTGAACTTTAATGGGTGGCTGTAGCCTTTATGTGTGGATTTTGTAGATACTTGCTTCATGTGTCTGTGTGAGGTCTCTCAGGGTACTCCAGCTTTCTCCCACAGTCCAAAAACATGCTTGTTGGGTTAATTAATGATGCCACAACTGCCTTAGTTATGAATGGGATTCTAAATATTTGATTGTAATGTTTGATTCTAAACTGCTCATAGTCACAGTTGTGATATAAATAAGGTCTGAGTGGGCAGTAAGAGTAGAAAAGCACTAACCGCCTATTTCCAAGTCTATCAACGATTAAAAATGGTCCTGGATTCTTTACATTTTTACATTAAAGTACAAAATTCTTGCTAAAAGTTTAAGACTGGCTGCTATAAAACTGAAAGTACAATAAGGTACTTTATTTTCTTGACAAATCTGATGTTAACACTGGGGAAATAAGAAAGGAATCGGTGTGGCTATAAAAGTCCAAAAGACTCAAGCAGATCAAAATTCATTGCATCCACTGAAAATTTCCGTATTGTTCAGAAACCATCCCCCTTTTATGGAAACCTCAACACCTGCTGCCAAGTTCAATGAAGCAATTACAAATCACTCTCCTTTTGAGCCTTTATAACTCATATTAAAGAGTCAGACCTATTAATGTCTGCTGCAGTCAAAATCTTCCTCTAACCCTCAAACTATTAAAGTTGGAACCATTTTCAATCTAGTGGGAACAATTTCATTTATTTGCATGATATTTTTGAATTGCCACTAGTCTATTGTAGGAGTCCAAATTTTAGGTCACAGCATAGGACTGGAGGGATGAAATATTCAACCTACTTGTTCTTGCTTTACTCTGTGTCCCATTACTTATTCATTCTGGCCCAAAATGCTTCCACGACTTACAATATAATATGCACAGAGGAAAGTTACCTCCCAATGGGCCAAAACATATTGTGGGTTAGAGAAGGCTTCTCTTTCTGCCTTGCTCTATTCACCAGAGACCCACTGGAGCTATTCTTTGCCAAACTACATTTATACATAATAAATAGAGAATATCTCTGTGAGAAATTTGCATTTATCAAGCTGGAGCCACTTGTTTCATGTTCTGCCACATAAATGAGGGAAGTGGGATGATTATGGAACCTACAGTATATGCACTGGATAACGTAGTTAAAAACTTAATCAATTAGTCATAAGTCACTGAAAAAGTGGTGCAGAACTTCAAGTATCAATTGGCAGAAGAAGTCAGAAGAAGAGGACTTTTCAGAACTTCTCCACCCACAATCCTATTTTATTTTTAGCCATGATAGGTCCTGGGGTTGAGTCCACTGGCTGGCTGAGGCCTTTCTGTGTGGAGCTAGCATGTTGGCTATATGGGTTCTCTCTGAGCACTCATAGTTCAAAGACACATGTTAGGTTATTCTAAATTAAATGTAGATGTAAATGTGAGCATTTTTCCTCTTTCTCTCAGTTAACCCTGTGATAAATTGGGACCCTGTCCAGGATACCCCACCTCTTCCCACATTTCAGCTGGGACAGGTTCCAGCCCAACTGTAATCCTGGATGGATTGATGGATGGAAGGATGGATGGATTAAAACCCCAAAACAAATGAAACTCCCATCGGTCTCAGTTGTATTTTGCTCCATGCACTGTTAACAAATGTCAGTCAATTAAATGATAAACATTATAGCTATTCTAAAGGGGGTTATATATAGTTTTTACATTTTGAGCTAATCCCAAACGAGAGTTTAAAAAAGGAAAACACCGCAACATAAAACAAAAAGATTAAGACATTTATACCTGTTGACCCCTCTGTAGTTCCCAGATATAAGGAATGAATAAAAACCTCAGATGTGTCGATAAATATTTGGCAGATATGATTGCTACAAGTATTTTGCAGCAACACAGGCTTTAACATTAAGGATTCTTTGTATTCTTGATACGCATCCCCCACACATTTTGTCCAAAAATATATTTGTAAATGCAAATTACTTGCATATGACTGTTATTTTTTATCCACAGCATTCAATGCCAAAATTCTCTTGGCAGATGAAAATGAAAAAATAAAAAAACAAAAAGCAATGCAGCTGTTGCACTCTCAGTAAGCAGATTGCCACACTAATTATCTAACGTTAGGTTGGATGGCTTTAAAGCTTTTTTTTTTGTTCTTAACTGCAGTCTGGCTTTATTTCCAACATTACCTTCCTGCTAACAGAAAGTATACACAGTGATAGGTGCTTGTTTGCATCCATCACTTTTTACACAGTCAAGAGTTGCTTTTGATCAAATGTTCACAGGAACAGGTGTGTGTTTCATGCATAGAAGAAGAAATCCAAGACAGACAGACAGCAAGAGCGCTAAAAAAAAAAATTGTAAATTCAGGCATGCATGAGCTCAGTTTTATTGCTTGAATAAATTCCTTGTGCTGTATGAGCTCTATTCTTTTCTTAATCATTCAGAACTACTTCCAAGAAGGTCACAGAGAACTGTTTCCCATTAAACAATAGCACAATAATTCTGTAACAGTTGTTCTTTTATGGTAGGACCATTGACATGCTTATGGCTGTCACATCTGCACTGGAGGTGTCAAAATTTCACTTTCTAGCTGGAAAAAGTTCTCTGCATTCTCCTGCCAGAGTGTTCAGATAGTAATAAGAGAGATACAGACAGCCGTACAGAGACCCAGACGATCTGAAATGTGAGATCCAGACATTTATTTTACTCTCCAAGATAAAAGTAACAAATTACAAAACACATTCCTCATAAATAGACATCTGACCCAGGGACACCTTCATAATAAAATCCTTCACATCATCATCTCCTCCCTTTTCTTGCAAAGCAGCTCTACAGAACGATCAAACAGGTTGCATAACACACTTGGCCATGTCTGCAGAAGATAAAGCAGAGAGATCACGAAGAAACCAGTGGGCACACCAAGCACAAATAAAACGTGTCAGCTACTTTCCTTTATATTGAATGTTTAAAT
>NW_005187472.1:2949861-2963736 GCF_000239375.1 Pundamilia nyererei
TGTGTGTGTGTGTGTGTGTGTGTGTGTGTGTGTGTGTGTCTGGCAGCTTGACTGCATGCTCGTCTGTACAATATCAGGCGACTGCAGATACTGTACAGCTTAAGCTTAATAGCAAAGCTGCCTGAATTATATAAGAGGTGTACAATAACTGGTAAAAATGTTAGAAATTGGCTACTTTTATGTGGCATTTTAATCCAAATTGTTTGTTTTTCTTCTCCTTTTTATATCAGTAATAGAAAACAGATCTTTAACAATTTAAAGCTATGCTGAATACACATTATAAAATCCTCATTAAGTCCTTTACAACATTAAACTTGTCTTCTAGTAGCAGTAAGAGTCGAAGCATTGTAGGGACACCTTTGATATGTTTTTCATTTCCAGACTTTAATCCTCCTTTTATGCAGAACTGCCAAACACAGAGATACCTTTTCCAGTAATGCACTGCCAGTACACAGTTTAGAATCATTTTCACACATACCAGCCAAAAAAAGGCTGGTGCTGTTTCAAAAATCAGGCATCAGAGTGGCACAATAGTATTGAAACCACTGATATTATCACCAAAATTACAACAACCTCTGACAGCAACACTATGAAGTAATCATTAGCCTATTCCACATGCATTTTTCCATCCTGCTACTTTAATTTATTTTAGAAGAGGGCTGTGAGCAAAGCGGCAGAGAAAGCCACAAGGTGGCTGTGGATTAAGAGGGCTGATCCGTGGGTAGCTACTGGTACACAAGTCGGGGTCTGATCACCCCCGGTTGGGTCGCCTGGGGGAAGGTGTATGATGTTGCGAGAGCGGAAACCTGTATCCTGATGACCCCAGGATACATCTCTGAGGATGTGTGCCAGTGCATCCAGGAGATGTTTCTTGCATAGTTCCTACATGCAACCAAGTAATTTTAAGACGCTGAACCTGAACAGTGAGTGAAACCAAAAGTAAAAAACAACCGACCACTTAAAGACACATTTACTAACAAAGATGTACAGCACTTTATTCTATGCAAATTAAGCACCTGATTTACCTTGCATCCCCACCTACAGACATTTTAGAATCACCTACTGACTTAACGAGCTCGAGGATCCAGAGTAAATTCTGGGCGTGTCTCAGTAAATAGCAAACAAAAGGCCTCCTGTCTAATAGACCTGTTACTTTGCTGAGTTTTGCTGTTGCTGCATTGATGGACCTGCTGCAGTAGGGTACTATGGCTCTGTTTTATAAACCTACAGTGTGGTATTTGATGTCTCTGGATGAGAATGTGTTGACTGTGTGTTTGCAACATTCTGTTATTACTTGGCTCTGTATAGCTTAGTGTTATATGACGCAAGACGCTCCAGGAAAAGTCACTTTATACTGTACAAGTAACTCATGTATAAGTACTTCTTTTCTTCACTCCCTTTTTCAATTATTTCTGGCACAATCTAGAGTTGGCCGGTCACTCAGTAATTGCATGAGATTCACTTGACCTTTAGAGGAAATAACTCCGAGTTATCTGCCTTCACTTTGTGTTTTAAACTTTTATTAATGAACTCAAACAGGGAGCCCTTTGCCTCCTATCTAAATGTCATCGGACATCATGAAACACTAGGGAAACTATTCCACGCTTGATGACTTTTAAAACAAGTTTTTGTTTTCTTTTTCCTTTTTTTTGGTCTTCCCTAGTAGTGATGAGGCAGACTTTTCTTTGGAGGATACAGTGGCACAGTCTGCCTCAGGCATACGCCAACTAAGCTCCTGCTAAGGGCTAGCATGCAAATTACAATGTGAACTCTCTTTGGCTTGTTCTGCTCATTTTGGATCGAGTTTCTGAAGCAGGGATTAGGCCTTGTGGTAAAAAAAAAAAAAAAAAGTTCCCCTTGAAAGCCAGATTATTAAAAATTTGAATCATTTTAAATTAGTACAGAGTTTAGTGAAATATTGCATAAACTTTACTGGTTTCTTGAATGAGATTAGAACACCAATCAGGACAAAAATGAAGATTTAATCAAAGGAAAATTTGGTGAAAAGATTGAAATGAATGCCGTCAAGGTTTAGATGAATACTGTCTGTAGATGTAAATAAACGGTTTATTTGCTCCACAAAGACCAGTGAGTTTCTGTGCCGAGACAAGTGCTCACTAACAAAATCAGGCAGCTCAGCCATTTTAATTGAAACAGTTTTTAAAAGGAAAATTCAGCCAAGGTCTTTTTTTCTCCGCTGCTGTCTAGACTCTGGGAAAAAAAGTTTGGATTTGCTACTGGCAAATGTTTTTTTCAGAATTAAGCCGTTATCATAGATAGACTAATTTACTGGCTGACAACACGATGTCACTTGTCTTAGTTTGGAATCTGATTCAATCTGTGTTTTTTCTCATTTTTTTTATATTTCCTGACGTTTCCATGCAGTTACTGTAAGTCCCTTTTCATCCCATATGCCATTCTTTATCCTATTCTTTTACGTGTTAGAATAGAATATTGGTTTCATGAAGTCGACCTGTGACACTGAGAAAATTATTGCCATTTACTTGATCACATAGCTCCAGATAAAAGGGAAAGACACATTCCTCTTGCACTTTTCTTGCGGTTTCCTTAAGACGTGAAGAATTAAGCATGGTCGTCTTATTGAATAACAGCATTGACGCTCGTGGCTAAGCACGCTTGTGATCTTTCAAATTAAACTGATGGATTGTGACAGCACATTGGAAAACGGATTTGGGATGTCAGGGTAGAGGCACGGCACAGCCATCAGAAGAACAGTTTCCATAACAAATGTGACGGAAAACTCGTAAAATTATGGTAATGATTGGGTAGTGTAATAAAATCTGTATATATCAAATCACCTTTTGAATTGCTTTGCAGTGCTTTGGGCTATCTGTAACTATAAAACACTGCAAAAATTGGGCATTAGTAGCAAACTTCTTTTTTTTTAAAAAAAAAAAAAAAAAAAAATCCCAAGCAAAAGAAAACCAAAAGGCAACCAATTTTTTTATTATGGTATATAAGCTGTGATTAATCCTCCTTGAGATGCCTGGCATACCTGGTAAATATGAAAAGCTGTCTTACTTAAAGCAAACATTTTTACTGAGTTATTTGTGTGTTACTGGTGGCAACATTATTATTATTAAAGTGTTATTTGCGGTGATTATAAGTGGATTTTTGTCTTCTTTTTTTGTCTGTAGACAAGTTGCCGAAGACAGAAAAGGAAAATGACGCAATCAAAGAAGAAGGAATAAAAGACAGATGCGTGGGAATTACACCCAGAATAAATGTTTCATGGGAGTGACAGGTCTCATAAGTTTGTTTTTGTGTTCTCCTAAGAATCCGGGTTTTCACAGGTGTCAAAATGTAGGAGCTGGAGATGAAAAGGGTGAAGTGATTGTGCTGGACTTTAAATAAAAATGTGCCAGGGGTTTAACTAATTAAAACTGAAGACATGTACAAGCGCAATGTAGTGATATTGCATGTTTCACTGTAGTTGCATGGATTGCAGTGTATCACACCCGTGCCCTTATTAAAATGATTTCCCTTGAAGCTGTAAATATCATGCAAGCAATAAATGTCAAAGAAGATATATTAATTGAATCAAGCAAAGAAATCCTCAGAATGCCTCATGTTGCTGCTCATGCAAAGACCAGGTAATTGCAGTTACTG
Organism: Pundamilia nyererei; assembly: GCF_000239375.1. Taxonomy (NCBI): domain Eukaryota; kingdom Metazoa; phylum Chordata; class Actinopteri; order Cichliformes; family Cichlidae; genus Pundamilia; species Pundamilia nyererei. Next base: position 2,953,492 of record NW_005187472.1, read on the forward strand.
GTCTGTTTCTTTTATTACATACAATAATTTTCTTGATGTCACATTGGTGCAGTGGTTACCGTTGTTGCCTCCCAGCAAGGCTGCCTCCCATAGACTGACAAGCTGTCCACAGTGTACCCTAACTCCTTCCTTCTGACACCACAACCGCAGTCTGCAAATTATTGGAATACGTTTTGCCTCTCCAAAGTTCCAGTAAGCTGCAGTAACAGCAGAGGAAGATATTTTATTTCCAATCAACATGAAAATAATCACATGAAAGCATTTAATTAGACATTATTAACACATTTACACATATATACATATTAGCCGCCTAATTGTTTCTGCCAATTAAGGACCATAAATTGTACTTCATAGGTTTTTTGCTTGCTCCTGACTTTGTGGCTTTAATAATATAACGCCCCCCCCGGTAATGCAGGGGGAGAGAACATTTTGGAGAGGCAAAGCGTGAGGCAAAGTGTGAAATGGACACGTGGACGTTTTGCAATACTGGGTTGGTGGGTGGTACGTGTTAGAGTAGCATCCCAAATGTCAGGATAAATGATCACCAGTACATAATTCACCTTTTAAAGGTTTTAGTGTTTCGGCTGGTCGGCGTGTTTGAGATTTGAAGCCACCTGGCATCTGGCTGACTCATTTAATTCTAGTACGTAAACAGATTATCTGAGCAGTTCCCTGTCATTTACCACTGCTTGTCAAAACCTCATAAGGTTGGCAATTTCATCAGCTCTAATTTAGATTTACCTCTTGGCTAATAAATGATGCTAGAATGGAGTGAGAAGATGAGTGTGGGGTAAAAATAAAAACATTAGGAGCACTGCAATTAATGACTACACTGCAGCAGACCATCAGAACGTTCCACTTACTTATTACATCATTTTAACAACCATGTAATGTGTGCATTCTACAGAAGTACAAGTACGAATGGCATAAGCAGAGCTCTCTCTTTGCAGATGGCACCGTGTTGTCAGATACTTCCCTTTATCTTTGTCGTGTCATTAAGAGAATTTTTTTTTAAATGAAAAATAAAAATGTTCTTGGATTGGTTCTGGTATGTAGACATGAGATTTTAAATGCCTGTAAAATGATGTTTCTCTGCAGGGAGCCTTTGAACATGCCCAATCCTTTCCTTTAAGATCTCAAGAAGATGAAATATCACAACAGCTGTTATTGACAGGAGGCACTGCGGCTGAATTTGAGAAAATGTCAGGGCTGTCAGGAATCAAACGCAAGCCTCTGTGCAGGGGAAAAGATGAAACTGACTTGAAAGAATTGTGTTGTGTCACTGTGAACACTTGATCTTGCACAGAAATCAGCTCTTGCAAAGGAGCCTAGAATAACACTTCACGTACAGTATTTTACCCCTGTGGGAACTTGAACACCTGTGTCTCCCGTGTTGTCTTTGCCATAAAAGAAACAGATCTATGTACGTAGAAGTTTCCCTTATTGGAAATGAATGTTAAAGCAGGCACCACTTTAATTCTTAACCAACAAAAGCAACAATTTTTCTCACAAATGAAACATGCAAGTCATGGCGAACACAAAGACAACAAAATGTAACTTTACAAAGCCTTCATACCACGATCAGCAATGAACTACTGTCTCATACTAAGCAAAAAAAGAAACTATGTTGACTATGTTGACCCAGTTTTATACTTTTGTAGCTTAAATCACTACCATTGTTTTTTATGTTCTCATCAGCTCTAATCAAGCTAATAACTCATAACTAATTTCTAACAACTACACATTCCTCAGGAGCTGACACAGACAAAATCAAAGGTATAAACAGTTACAGATATTTGTTACATGAGTGTTAATGTGATTATAATGTGAACCGCAGAAATATAAAAACAAACAAAAAAAAGGATCCATGTTAAACTTTGTGGAGAATGTGGAGAAAAAAATTACAAAATTAAAAACTTACACTAGAAAATCCAAACACATGGGTACCTTTTTCATGAGCCCCTACCTCCACTGAGTACCTGTGTGACTTCTATGTCAGAATTTCTATTGTGACCTGTTAAGATGATGACCAAATCAAGATGTCCGCACCCTTGCAGAGATTCTGAAGCCTTCACCTGCAGCTGTTACTTGCAGAAAAGATGCAATGTTAGGAATCTTGCATTATTCATTAGACAGTATTCTCATTGGCTGAAGGTGTGGCCCCAGGGTCCTCTCAAGCCCACAGGAAGAGTAGGTGGTCATGAATCATGGAAATTTTATGTAAATAGTTCTGAAACAACCTGCTGGAGGACAGTGGGAAAACATGCTTGCAAGGAATGATGGATGTAACACATACAGTATGCTTTAAAATAGATACTCATTTATAAAAATGAGCAAAAACTGGCTGTGGCACCACATCTTTATGAAAACAACATGCATTTTGAGCCATTTCACCTAAAGCAAAAGGTCTCCATCCACCAATTTAGTTGGATCAGAAAACTGTACGCAGCAAATAGACCATGACAAGCAAGCAGACTGATACCAAGAAGAGATTAAGATGTAAAGCTGAACAAAAAGAAAAGAAACCTGCTGAAAACAATGGCCTCGAGTCTTATTTGAAACTCTCTGCACCTGAAAAAGATTATTTAAAAAATAGGCTGGGCTGTTCTGACCCATTTAAAAATGACTTCAAAGGATCTCCTAAAGTGATGTATAAGTCATTCGCAGTGTGAGACATACAGTATGCTGTATGTCTCATTTTTAATTTGTTTCTTTAAAGAGTCTGACTGTGGTTCTTTTAACAATTTTACTGCATCAGATAACAAGAAGAACTGTTCAGCTTGAAGTCACTGGATTGAATGTAACCAAGAATGTCATTCACTTGCTCAAATACCCACGCAAGTCAATATGTCGATAAAAGGAGGTGTGTGTGGAAACTGTGTGTAGTTGTGGGATTCATTTGTCTTCTTACCTGACAAAGAAAGAAGTTTGATCAAAAGATTAAATGAGTAGTCGCCATGATCTTAGAAATAAATAAGTCATTTACAATTGCAATTTACCTTGTTACTGGGCATGTGAACACCTTTGGACCTTTAAGATCAGCTGGTTTAAAAAAAAAATGCTAAAATTCTATTTTCCAAAGAACACACTGGGTGTCTTTGATGGATCCCAATCATGAGACAGGTCTCTGAAGACTAGTACGGTCAAGAAGTCAATCTGCTTCATCAGTGGATATTCATATGGACCAAATGCAGCCTAATGGAGCTTGTTGGACGCTCTTCCCCTGCTCACATCGATCGACAGCGTGTGAGCTTGTTGGGTGGGGAGCTGTTCGTTGGCTATTGCAGTGGTATGTGTGTGCATTATAGCTTTGGCAAGTACAACAAACCCGAGGGGAAAACAAGCAAGCGCTCTCACCTTTCTTCAACCTCCACCCGATTAAAGGGAATGAAAAATCCATGAGTGCTCATTAGATAGGTTTACAGGTTGCTAATGAACTGATATTTAAAACTTGTCACTTGTCGTGTCTCTCCCTTTCGCTCCAGTTTTCTCTCTTTTTTTTTCCTGTCTTTGGCTGCCCTCCAGGACAGAGCTCCAGCAGGTCTGCAGGGGTGCCAGTATTGCTCTGTATCAGCAAAATGTCAGCCAGGAACATGCACACACACACTGGATCCAGGCTACATATCCCCAGTGCCTATTTCCATCAAATGGAAGGACACATTCAAGATGTACGACCTTAATTTGACTCTGGTAATATAGGTTTATAATAGGGTATGCTGTATAACTGGAATGAACTATTTCACTTGTGTCTGTAACTGTGCATAGTAGCTGTTCAACCTCTTATGGCCTCAGTTTGGTGTGAAACGTTATAATAGTTGTCCTCATTAAAAATCACCTCACCTTTTTAACCACTGTGTGATAAAAAGGGCAATTTCACCACAAGTCAATGCCTCGTCTTTCATACCGGTCGCACCTCTGTGGGCAAAAGCTGCGTCAGGTAGATTGCCTGCAGACCATAACCGCTCTAGTTGCAGTCCAGGAAATATTACCTCAGTAATCTGCAGCAGGAGGCATTTCAGCAGGAAATGGCTCCCTGTGCTGGGTTGTATATATGTCCGGGGCTGAGTTGAGCTCATAATTCAATGCAGTCATTGGCACTTTTCATCCTCTGTCTGCTGGGGCAGGGTACTGGCTAAATGACAGTGAAAGCCACAGTGGCACTTCTGCCATTGCATTACGACTGGCAGAGACCCCGGGGCACCATGACTGGAGTGCTAAGCGAGAACATGGCTGCCAATCACTTGATATTAATCCCCCTATGATCATGAGAGACAGCCGACATGAGGTGGGAGGGGAGGAGGCAAACCTGGGGTGGGGAGGAGCGGGACGTGGACCCAGCTGGTGCGTGGCCAACAGAAATTAGCTGTGTGCTCCCATCAGAGCGTTCAAATGCCTCACGCTCACCTGCACACGCACACAAACTCAGAGCCACCTACACAAAGGCAGTGAAGGTCAGCTGTGCTCAGCCTCTTCTGTACCGTACCACATAATACGACCAGACAGGAAAGCTCAGTGCATTTCACCTTGATGGATTCCTTGGAGTGCTATGTTTTAAATCTCATTGCCTCAATATACTGTATAAAAAGTCCAGAGTAAATACATCAGCGACCAAACTGAGAGGACAGAGGTGAAACTAGCACAAAGCCTCTAAGGTAGTTAGTGTTCATGCCATAAATATACTATTTTTACCCCTAATTTTGTCATACAGTTGTTTTAATAAGACAAATTTAAGATTACATGACAAAAAAATAATGATTATTCTAATAACTCACTTTAATGGGCTTTTTCAACAACTTAGTATGTTATAACTGGATCACGCTCAAGGGAGCGTTTACAGACAATTACACTATATTCCCAAAAGGATTCACTCAAGCATCCAAATCATTCAGTTCAGGTGTTCCAATCTGTGCAGTCTTACTCTACAAAATCATAAAATCAAGCACCTAGGCATGCAGGCTGCTCAATCAATTCCAGTGTGCTGCCTTGATAGGATGCCACCTCTGCGCATAAAATCCAGCTGTAAAAATACCTCATAGTCAATGTTAGTGGTCTTATAACAAAGTAGAATCGACTGTAAATGACAGGAAGTCACTTACAAAGTAGACCATGTAAAATCGCAGAGCAGGCTGTGGTTACCGACTTTCTGCATTGTCAGTCGTTACAGACCTCCAAACTTCCTCAAACTTTGTCTTCCGAGAAGAGCTAAAGCTTTTACAACTGCAAAGAGTGAACCAACATTAAGCCGTATGGATTAAGAATGGGATGTCACTCAAGTACATATATATTTGAGTAGGCAGACGAGCAAATACCTTTGGCTTTATAGTTTAACTGCAATGGTTTGAGTAACTTTATTTTTGGGGTCATTTTTTACTGCATCACCCAGCTTTCTGCTGAGCTACAGCTGGCAGGCAGCCACACTGAAAGTATTCTGCAAGATATCTTGGTGAAGATGGAAATTAACGACTCCCTCGGTGATTGCTGTTTGTCCAGACCCAGAAGTAGTTCTGTTTTTTTAGATAAATGCTGCTGCGTGATATCCAAGGTCAAGATCCTCTTTTGGCTAAATCAGCTGAGCTTAGTCTTGAAGGTAAGTCTTCAAAGATCTCTTTCTCCCTTTTTGAGGCGCACATCAGGAGACACATTTTCTAATGTAATATAAATATAAACCCTTGTCTAGGTGATTAAAATCCCTGATTCCCAGAGACAGTGCTGAGGACATGACCTCTGTGCCTTCAGCGGTAGCTATGATCCTCTGATGGTCATGTGGCTTCATGTCCCAGTGGTAATCCACACACAGACTTTTGATTAAAAAAAAAACAAACCCTGCTCAAGTTGTTTATTGTAAGACAAAAATTGTTTAGTTATGTTCTTAGCAAGCTTCACTCTCGTTTTTGTGTTGTTATTGTTATTATTGTATGCTTCCTGTACTTTTATAATACTCTGTTGCTGGAGTACAAGCTGTGTCTTTGTTTAAAGTGAATAAAGAACCTGCACATTTAAAAAAGGAAGATTCAGCTTATTTAAGCTGCTTATTCAGCCTCTGTACATTCCCTGTCTGATGGAGTGCAGAGCTGCTCCCACTTTGTCACGTTTAGTTCAGACTAATGGTTATTTTGTGTGATATATAAAATGAGATTTCTAATAGACCCCCTTGTTTGTGCTTCTGTGTGACTGCTTTGAATGTTTGGTGTGGGCCACGAAGATGTTTGTGTAGCAAGTGAAGACTAAAGTAAAATGGACAGAATGTTAAGACGTAGTTTTCACTTCATAGAAAAGGATGACTGACACAAAACTAGAAACTCCAGTTGAACACTTTGTCATACACTGTTAACGCCCTGTAATCACGGCATGTTTGTTGTCAGAGCAAAGGTGTTGACCTTAATGTGACACAGCCAGTGATCACGAGTAATGAGGATGTGAGTTAAAATTAGAGGGTGTATTCATCTGATGAAGGCTTTGTTCACTTTCTCAGGTTGTTGCTGGCTGTACAGTTCTCTCAGTTCCCATCTCTTCTTCTGAAACTTCTTATAAAAGGAATTAACTTTTTCGGTTATAGATCTATTAAAAACAATATACATACTGCCCAATTATGTTTGGTTTTTTTAAAATTATATTCACCAAGACACTTTCACTTTGCTAATTATCTGTTGTAGCCTATATAAGTATATATAAGTTATTAAGGAATGTAAAGTATTCTTTTTCAAAATGAGTAAAAAAGAATCAAGAAGATTATTCTAGAGTCATGTGGCAGCCCAGACACAGTTTGGCAGAAAGAAACAGCCAATGCAAAGTTCATCTAAATGTCAGAGAAGAAGATGAACTGCCAGACACACATATTTAATGACTTTCAAACAAAGGCCAAACTGTTTCATTATATTCTTACACAAATAAGTAACAAAAACATTGCGATATGCAGTTTATTTAAAACTTGTATTTGTAAATTTAAGTCGTATTGTTGCTTATTGTAACTTATAAACAAATAAATTATTAAGTATGAAATTGCCATTGGTTTCTCCTAATTGCGAATTATAATTCCTTTATGGTTTTCTTGTTTAAAAACAGCCTGGAAAAGAAGAAGAAGAAGAAGGAGCATGATCTCTCTCAGACAGTCATATGACAGTCCAGTCACCCAGTCACAATTTGGTGGTAAAAAACAGCAAAAGTTAAGTTCCTTTAATGGTCACTTTGGCTCTATTGGTGATTGAAAGTCATTTGACTAGACCAAGAAAATATAACAAAGAGGGTGAAATGCTCCACAAACTTGTTTTATAAAGTTAGAACAGAGGTAAAATCAATGAACTGATTATAACCATATAATTTTGGCTTGACTTTATTTAAGATACAGTGGTTTAATTTAACTTGATTGCTTTTAAACTCTTTTTGCTATTTAATATTTATTATTATTATTGAAGCTGTGCTGTTACTTACTGCGCATATATTTCTTATGAAGTAAGATAATAATAACTATTTATAATTTGCGCCTCGTCTCCCTTAAGTATAACATTAATAATTATAATATTTAATCATTTGCCTACAGCAAATATTTACAAACAGCCTGAGGGGAAAAAAGAACGTGAACTCCTCAGACAATCATATGACCGACCAGACACCATTTGGCGGAAAGAAACGTCAGCGCTTTCATTGGTGTACTGCGCACTTTACGTAGACTTAAGGACCACCCCCACGAACTCCACGTAAAGTTCTCAGCAGGCGTTGGTGAATGAGCTGGTCTCTCGTGCGTTCACGTAAAGCTGGACGACTTTTTTTTTTTTTGGTAACGAGCGGAGAGGAGATGCACACGGCACTCGAGTGAGGTAACTATATAAAAAAACCCATTTGTTATCATTCACTCCCACAACATGGACCCGGGTAGCGTTATCCACGGCTCGTGGATTTTGTTCGCCGCTGTTGCGAACATTTGTAACGAAACATAACACCGTTCTTTATATCGTTGGTCTTTCTAGACTGTGAGCTAATTTCCTGTGAGTCGTCTGCTAGCTTATGTTAGCTGGTTGGATTGTTGTCTTCCTTTCCAGGCTAGCGTTAGCCTTCCGAGAACGGGCTGACTGTGGAGTCAGGGGCTTTGAAATAGTACCTCTGTGAGGTATTCCGGTGTTTTGAACATAAGCGACTACTTCAAGTATTCATTTTTGTGCCTTTTAACGCTGTCGTGTTGAAATCACGTCTCAAGGACGCGGAAGTGTAGCACGCTTAGTCTGATATTCGAACCACGTGCGGATTTCAGCCCTCCCTCTGATCAGTTTATTGATGAGTGATTGGCGGTTTTACTGCGATTCCTCAACAGCAGACGGTTCTCCCTAGTCTAACTTGTGTGACTGGTCCGTTTCTGATTTTTATTGAACTTGTAGACATTACACGGCTTTCACCCACCTTGCTGAACACTGCATGCGTGGGGAGCTGCCATTGTGGAGCGACTGCATTTGGTGATATGCAAATATGGCATTCAAACAGTACCCTCCCTCTCTATAAATATTCACTCTATTGTACTAAATTTCTGAGCATCACCACAAAGTCTTTTTATAAGCTCTTAATTGAAATCAGCATCGTCAAAGTGATCCGGGTGAAATGTCCGCGCATTTGTTCATTTTCTCATAGTCTGTCTCGTTGAATCAGTGATCTCCTTTTCAGCGTCCAACATTTATTTTCTTCCTGTTGCCACCAGAGTTTACTGACCGCGTAAAACTAATTTAAGTTAATCTGTACTACTATAACGATTGGATATTTGTTTTAAAAAACTAAATGTTCAAAGTAACTAATAGCTAAAGCTTAAAATGGATGCAGTGGAGTAAACGCCCCCCCTTTACTTTTCTTGCAGTGCTGATTTTATTGCAATTGCAACTGCCATGTTTGACCGTCTTGATTAACAGCCAGCTTGAGTAAAATATTGCGTGCGTGTGTTTCCTCTACATTCGGTCCAGCGGCAGTGCTTTAACCTAGTTCATTCAATATTAAGTTGCAGTTTTAAGGTGTACTAAGTTGGTATAATAATACTTTGGCATTTCATTTCTGCCTATAAGGAATCCTGAAAGGGGAAAAATGTTCATTACTGGGAATCAATTAATTATTTAATTAATTAATTCATTTATGTATTTATTTTTAACACAGCGAGTTCTACCTGGCAAGGATCTGAGTGTGTGGCTCCTGGTGTTTGGAAGGTTGTAATACCTAATCTGAAATCCCTAAATCTTGCACTTGACAAATGCCATCTATGATATAGTAATTAAATAAAATAATTGAAACTAACCTTTATAGAAAATTTAAAAAAATTAAGGGGGAAGAAAAACGAATAAACGTTGTAATAAGTTTGAGGCAGACAAATTCAACAAATTAATTCGATTTTCACCTTGGTCATGGTCCTTGTGGCAAAATAGCTTCTAGTCTAACACTTTTAAAAATATTATGTAATGTTGTAATGTGGGCACTATGAAAGTGATGTCATGAAGTTTAATGCAACTCTGAGTTTCACATCTCTATGTAACCAGAAAGGCTAAAAATACTTCCTAGCACAGTGCCTTATTTGGTGTATGTAACACAATGAGTCACATTGAAGTATGTAGCTATGTACTGAATCATATTTACTCTCTGCTTAAAATATATGTGTAACATTTGGGTGGAAAATTGATGAAACAGCTACTGCAGGATACACACTCATTTATTTAGGTGTGCTTTGGTCTGACTTAAGGCCGTTGGCTGAATTGCTAAAGCTGGAAAGGTTGGCTTATTACATCCCCACCCCAATGTGGTTCCACTGCATTACATGCCATATCCAAACCAACCACAATTAAGGGAGTAGGTTAAAGATCTCACAAGTGCAGCACCTGTTAGCATCTAGATGTCCACACTTCTGTACATATGCGTTCTACTTCGTTAGGTAATTAAATTAAATAACTCTTTTTAGTGTGGTTCCTTGTTCAGATATACTCTTTGAGTGAGGAGGACTAGAAGGATCAGAATAAAGAAAGGCTCCTGGGATATACTGACTTTTAATCCCTAAAGTCAGGTACATACTAGATGAGTCTTGGCAGTCCCAAATGTTGGGGCACCACATTGGTGGCCCTTTATAATCCCAGAAATTATATACGTAGCTATTTTAGCCAATACTGATCATTATGCATAGACTAAATAGTGGAATCATGTCTGTTTATCTACATTTCATTGGACTCTTGATTATGCTCCATTGCCTACAAAGACATCCAGGAAATTTGGATAATGTGTGACCTATGT
>NW_005187472.1:2965719-2966892 GCF_000239375.1 Pundamilia nyererei
TGGGGAAACACTAATGTGATTAACAAGCCCGGGACTAACCCTACAATTCCTTTTAGTGATTTTTCTCTAATAAATGCTTGTACATTATTTGTAGCCTGTGTTTTTTTGTTGTTGTTGTTTTTATAACTAATTTTTTTCTGTAAGGCTTGTCCTGCAGTGTAATTACTAAAATGGCATTTGGCCATAATGTTCTCTTGTTTCACCATAAGCCACTGATTTAAATCTAACGTTGTCACTTGATTCTTTTTTTTTTTTTCTACTTTGACCACAAAATTAGTCTTACTAATTACTTACATTACTTCCCTGTTAACTGTAATTAAATCAGGAAATTATGCAGAACATGGTGCGGTGCAATAGAGTGGCTAAGTGTATGTTTCATTGCAGTTGGTTTGTAAGTGCAAAATTCTGCTTTAGTTTTTTTTCTTCCTTATCCATTTACGTTTTTTTTAAACACCTGATTTCAGTTTCTAGTTTAGCTTCAGGTAACAATACCCTTGGAATCTGATTTGGGTGATAAAGTCTTTCCAGTGGCTTTAACTTTCACTGTCTGGAGTTGAACTACCTTTAGTTAAACAACACCTGTGCTGAGGGCAAAGTTTAGATACTTTATTGTGGTAAAGTCAGTACTGCAAAGGCTTCCGCACAGAGTATCACTGCTGCCATGTTGTAACTGAAGAGCGTCCACACAGAGGTCCTGGTATTTGTTCGTTTCACCATCAGCCCAGTGACGAGGATTAGCGTGTTCTTGAGTATCACAAGGTAGTATGTTCAAAAAATTAAGCTAAGTGTCTTTTGTGGTTAGCTGACTAGGTGACTTAAAACTAGCAGTTGTTAAGAAAGTATTTGAACCTTCTGCTTTATTGAAGACTCAGTAAGATTTTAAGTGTCCAAGAAAATTGTGCTGAGAAAAACACAGTGCTGTGGGTCCTGTGTGCTTTGGAAGGTGGTAGGTGTGTTACATGTGCGTTGTTGTGCTAAAGTAAAGTTACTGTTTTGGAGCCTGTTGTTGTTGAATGTTTCTAATGTCTTCCAGTTGCCCCAGATACAAAGATGTGCGAAATGATAATAAATATAACTAATCTAATCTCAGTCTTGTGTAAGAAAAACTTGAGTAGACATGACTTGGGTCAGTGGTGCAGACATCAGGAGGTACAGGAGTTTAAATTCTTTTAT
>NW_005187472.1:2967238-2973381 GCF_000239375.1 Pundamilia nyererei
TTGTCCGGCGTGAATTTGTGCCTTTGTTCAAATGTTTTGGGCATACTTTTAAATCAGAGGTAAGGATCACTCTATATTTCTTTTATTTTGTTGTCTTTTTTTGCATTGTGTATTCCTTTGCTGATAGTTGAGTTCACTTGTATGTACACTATCCAGCACTGCAGTCTGAATCTGTTTTTGCACTATGATGAGCACGCTTCCAGGCCACAGAGCATCAGCCATGCACCTGCGTCTCACCACAGCAACCTCGTGTCATTTAGCTGCTTCTTGAATTTGCCTGCAGAATCCATGGCTGTAAACAGCAAATTCAGCATCAGTGTACGCGTGAGTCAGTGGCATCGTGCAGAAAAGATGTTTATGCTTGTACAGCATTGTCACGCTCTCTGACTGCAAGGAGTTTAAGGGGAGTTGCGGTCTGTTTACATGTGAACCTGAAGGTGTCACAGAAGCCGACAACCTATTTTCAAATCCCAGTGGGATACTGGGGTTTAACCATATGGCATGTGCCAACCTTGTTTTCTCAGATTTGTTTTACATGGACATTTAAGGGCTTTTGGAAGGATTTCTTGGTCATTCATTTACCATGTTTTTCAGTTGCTGACAAAGTACCTTGGGATCAGTTTGTAGTAGTCTTCACCTACCACCTGTGCTGAGTCTGCTGCAATGAAACCTGCACTGCAGCTCATGGTGAGATGGTTCTTATGATGCATATACAGAATAGCTACTTCTGATAAGAGGATTGCTGGTTTCACCTGTTGAGATGACTACCTTTATCATTGTTGTTACCAATAACATTGGTAAATGCTTGTCCACGGTTTGACGAAAGTAGTCCCTCTGTAACCGCAAAGTGTAGGCTTGCTTGTGCTTTATGAGGCAGTTAAGCTAGGCTGTAACAGTTTGCTGTTGTGTGTCAGTGCTGTAATGTCTCACCACTGTTGAATGACTGCTTAGGACAGCAGTTATGTGTGAGATAAAAAACAATTCACAACCTATTATGTTCCCTGCTGTTTTTGGTGATTGTCTGCAGAGATGCATGACCTAAACTCAGGTGTGTCATATGTTTCCTCTCCTGCCACGCCAGACTGTGACTGTGGTCCTTCATTTTTTCCTCAGACCATCTGCTGGCAGTTTTGTCCATGTGGCAGCTGACATCTGCCCTCTTATGTGGGCCTGAGGCCTTACTAAGAAAACCCTCTTCTCTGACATGTTGTTTTTTTCCTGTCTCAAGAAAAAAGTTGTGTTCCCATTCCCCACTTGGCTCAAGGTTTTAGTTATGTAGCTTCCCGGCTTATTGGTGTGGATCAAAAAGTGGAGGCTTAATCCGCTCTGATGTAACCATCACAGGTCTGTAAAACTGCCTGACTTTTGGGGGGATTTATCACATTTCAAGGGCTCAAAATATTGCAATACTTGAGAAACCATGTGTACATTTATTGCTTTTTAAGTAGAATTACATTTCTAAGGAGTTGTAGTCAAATACGCAGTGTGACAAAGTACCCATGTGCATATATCTCCCAGCCTCACAAATCTCTTATTAAATTTTTTCTTTTATTGGTCTTGTTGGCACAAACCAATATACTTGTTTTGTAACAGTGAGCACAAGAGGTTTCACTTACATGTCTTTGGTACCAGAATTTATGTTTTGCTTCATTCCTGTTTCCCTGCAGACACCGACCTCATGCCGAGATGAGAGGTATGTGTATGGTCGTGTGAGAATCATATGAACCAGCTTACGGGTCAAAGTTGGTTTTTCTTTTTTTTTCCTGCAGAGAAATAACAGCATTCCTTTAGTTATCAGCAACTTTGAGGAGAAACGAGGACATGTTTTTAAAGATTAATTTATAAGTATTATAATGCTAGCTTTTTCAGCTGTACGGCTTAGTCATTTGGCAATGAGATAACACATTCCTACTCATATGGTAGCTCCAGTTTGCAGAATGAATCAGGAGTCAGTCAGATAAACTATTATTAGACCTTATAGATGTTCTTTAATTTTGTGTGTTGTAGAACAATAGTAGTTATGCTCAGAGTGTCTCTTTTTTAATATAATATAGCACCATTGTCGTTTGGAGTATCACCTAAACTAATATTACACACAGCTGACTTCTGAACCGAAGTGTGCTTAAGTAAAAATAAGAGGTTTGCTCCTCTTATGAAACAAACATGCGTAAGAACCTAACAGTGAATTCAGCAGTGGTGTGTTTTTTTTTGTTTTTTTTAGTTTTTTTTTTTTAGTTTTCTTCATCTGTTCATCTCTTTGAGAGATTTCTAGATACACTTTAAAGTCAGGGTGAGACTTTAAAGCTGCCAGTGGTCAAAAGCTTTTAAAATGGGGATGGGAGCATCTGGTTTATGTTGCAGATGCACAGTTGGGTTGTAGCTTTCCCCTCCTTGGGGCGCATAAATGGCACAATTCAGTGTTCCTGAAGTCCTCAGGGAAGGAAGAACAGCCTTAATATTCAACAGTTTTCATTTGGTGTATTGCCTTATACTGGTCATGTAAGGCATTGGCCATTTACCACTTTTATCTCAGAAGGTGCTAAAGAAAAGCCACCCAGCCTGGTGATTAAGCTACAAATATCCAGATGCAGCTAGGGCTGTTCGATATAACGATATGTATCGGATAACGATATAAAATCGTCTATCGTTTCATTTTACGCTATCGTTTGTTTCGTGGTGTTGTAAAATAAACTGTTTAGGGCAATATTTTTTTCATGGTTTTGATGGTCACTGTAGTGGCTATATAAATTTCCTAAAGTTCTCTCTTTGTCTTATTTTTAATATAACCACACTACAGACGGACAAGCGCCTGTTTTTATGCGTTGTCGTTAGCAACAACGACGGCAAAACCATCGCGTGTCCGCTGGTTTAGTTTCCACATTAACCTTTCACAATAAAGTTCAAGATCCTGTTGAGACTTTTCAAAATAAACTGAATCACATGAAAGGGTATGCAGAGCGTTTACGGATGAGAAGCAAAAAAGAGTCGTCAGGTGCTAAAAAATAAACCTTAGATTCAAACGTTAGAACAGGCTTTTCCCCGCAGCACATTGTGTAATAAATACTCACAAAGAAAACGGCGGGCGTTACAACTTACGTCTAAAAATGTATCGTTTCATGCATCGGTTAAAACACTCGACTCCAGGTACGCTGCCCAGCTGGAAACACTTCACTAAGTCGAGCTGCCCGAGAGTCACAGAATTTACAGAAAATGTTACATTCTTGTGATTTATATCGTTATCGGGACAATAGATGTCTTAATATCGGGATATGAGATTTTTTTTCATATCGCACAGCCCTAGATGCAGCCATGTTGTTTTTTTGTTTTTTTTTTAAAGGTCAGGGCACATGATGGTGTTCTGATGTCAGATTTATTAACATTTATAGAAAAACAAAAATACATTTCCACCATATAAACGGAGTCAGATTTCAGACCATTTTCTTGGTCAGGTCAAGCCTAATATTGTACAGTGTAGTCAAAACGGGTAATTAATACAGGTGGTGCTAATATGTGCAGTTAGTAAACACTAAATGGCTTTCAGTGGCTAAGTTTTAATTGGTGATTATGGGTACTATAAATTACTGCGCTGATGCGTAATGATTTAATTTTCTTCCCTTGGCTAAGCTACATTTCTGTCACCTTAGAGTTGATAGCCTTTCCCTTTCGGTCGTTTTGCTTCTGTTTGTGATCCCAGAGCTGAGAACATAAAAAACCCATTTCCTTTTCGCCGCTTCTCTGGTAAATGTCTCAGATTCACATTCGGTGAAACTGCACTTCTTTCTTGTTCTTTTTATTACTGTGTCTGGCAATCACAAGAAGGTGCAAACAGCAATGTTAACTAAAAACTATTAAATAAAAGAAGTTAACAGTGCATCCACTCTTTCTTGCACCATGCACGCACACACCATCAGAGAACAAGAATGCAAATGCACATTTCTGTCTTTGTGTGTGCTGTTTTAGTTGTGAGATTTATCCATTTGTCCTCAGGTGTAAAGATTAAATTTGGTCACCATCGTCCTCAGGGAATATGTATCACTCAAGATCTAATTCTGTTGCCTCGATGTGGCCTTGCTCTATTTTTGGACTTATTGTCTCACTATAATGGTTGTAGTTCCTTGGGCAAATTGGCCAGAGGTTGTGTTGCTTATCCACTAGAGGTTTAAATTGACAAGGTAATTTCTTTCCCAAATTCTTAATATCTAAAGTATAAATATCTAAAGAAACAAGATCAAGTACAGATTATGCAGTAGTACAACAGTCTGGGTCACCTGCAGAAGGTACTGAGATGTTGCAGGTTACATTAGACTGTATATAAAAGATGGACGTCAACTGTGATATTATCCATTGTTTTGTAAAAGCTGAGTGTTTTTGCCATTGTCATGTTTTCTTTCTGAAACCAGATGTTATGAGCACTGAAACTGTGAGACTACAGGCTCACACTGCAGGCTGGCTTTGTGTCTCCTTCTGAAGACCAAAGTCTACAAAATGAAATTGTCTATGAATATCACTGAAATTTGAAAGCCCCCCCCCCCCATCGAGTCCATGAGCTGTTCTTTTGAAGCTTATATATAACTAATCTCCAGTTACCTTATTCTATGATCTCAGTAAACACACTTCTAGTACGCCGTTTGGCAAGGAAGGTCACTCCCTGCAGGTATTTGGGTTTAAGCCATTTTCAGCTGGGCTTTCCTTTTCAGACCCAGAAGATATGTCCATGAAGTCTGATTTTTCCTCCCATTGTTTACCACGTATCTGAATGATAGAGGCAATTTGCAGCAGCAGTCCAAGCAGAGAAGCCTAGACTTCCCTCATCCTGGCCACCTCTTCTTGCCCATCTGCCTAGATGGTGGGCCGTCTGGAAGAGGTGGACAATCTCAACTGGCTCCTTTCCAGGTGGAGGACTAGCAGATCTAGCAACCCTGACCAGCAAACCTTAGAAGGAAACTAATTCTGCAGCTTGTATCCGGAACCTCATTCTCCCAGAGTTCATGATCATGGGTGAGGGTACAAACCCAGATTTACCGGTAAATCAAAAGGTTTTACACTCAGCTTTTTCTCCACCGCAACATATCAATATAGCTGCACCTATTAGTCTGTCACTCTCACACTCCATTCTGTCTTACTCAGACCCTGAGATACTTAGGGCATCAACTTGTCCCAGACTATGATTGGACACTCTACTCTTTTCCACCTAAGAAACGTAGTAGAGATATGGTTGTGCTGATTTTCATTACCGCTGCTTCACACTGGGCCATGAACCATTTCAGTGCAAGCTAAAGGTCAACAGCTGATGAAGCCAGCAGGACCAGGAAATCCTTAGGTCATCAAAGTGGAGACCCTCCATGTAGCTACGCCTAGATGTTGTTGAGCTTGTTACTGCCATAATGCTTCATCACCTTTTCTTTATGCGAAAGACTGATTCTCACTTCTCTGCCTCCCTTTTTTTTTTTTTTTTTCAGGGTGCAAGTTTCAGAAGAGTTGTTACACCCCCATTTAATTACACCAAGACTGGGGGCCAAGCAGGCAAAGAAGTGTTTGGTGAGTGAAAAACTTACTGCAGTGTGCTGTGTAATCAGATTTCCCACAGATTCCGGTTCTGTGTGTGACTGTGTTGGGGATGTGGGGAAATGTGTCAGGGTTTTTCTTGGCTCAAAATTGCCTTGTGAACACGTAGTCTACATTTAGTTTAAGGCAAAGAGTCTGACTTACCTGTGCTGAAAGGCAGAGACCTGTTTGGTGGGTAACAAGTCTGTTTTTATTTTCCCCTCTGCAAATCATTCATACAACATACTTTCTGTGTTTGAGCTTAAACTGGTGTCGGTTGCTTCAGATTCTGTTAGTGGATCTAGCTCATAGTGGATCTACCGACCAGCTGCAGTACAAGACAGTGTTGGAGTTCATCCCAGCGTGGGACAATGTCCTCTCTGGGAAAGCAGCTGAATGATATCAAGGATTCCCACAACAGTAGCTTGACTAGCAAGACAGCCTGTAGGGACAACATGACAGCTGGGGCTTTAAACACAAATTTAGAGGATTGTCTGATTGGTTCTGTTCTCTCAGACAGGAATAGATAGATTTCTAATATGAGTTGCCAAACAAGGTACATAGGCACCTGTTTATACACCTCAGCAGCCCACCGAAGT
>NW_005187472.1:2973490-2979767 GCF_000239375.1 Pundamilia nyererei
TGTGTGTGTGTGTGTGTGTGTGTGTGTGTGTGTGTGTGTGTGTGTGTAACACTGGTGATAATAGGATTATTTTCTTAACATGTACTGAAACAACTGCGATTAAACAGTTCTCTGACCGCTCAGTGAAATCTATTTTATATTAAATTCATGTATATGTGAACATAAAAATTCCAGAGAGGAAAAAATATCCCTTAAAATTGATTTGTCTTGCTTACGTTTTACATTAGCTTTTGTAACACACAATTAAACTGTAGCACTCGATAGAGATTCTGTTGTTTCCAATAAAGGCCAAGCACAACAAAGACTCCAGTCAGGAGACATTGCAGGCTCTGTTGCTGCTGAGAGGGTGTGCTCTTAAAAATAGGTCTTGCTTTGCCCCAACCTATCTGCTGTTAGGTTCATAGGTCACTGCTGTCTCATGTTTATAAACACCGTCTTGCCGGCAGCGGCGAAGTATGCTTCTAACCACACTTAACTACTGCAACCTTGAGTCAGAACGCCCTCATTCAAATTTCACACACCATTCATTCAAGAGCACACTGTGGTAAGTTGGCTTGATTTTAGTTTCAGAGTGAAGCTGGGATTAAGTAACTGAATTTTTTTTTTTTTTTTTGTGGTTTTGAAATGTTTAACCACCTTTTGAAGGTGTTTGCTTGAATGCGGTTTAAATGTGTTTGTAGAGGTTTGGGTGTGTTTACTGTAATTGGTGCAGAGAGCAACAATTATGGTGTTCATTTAAAACAAAAAATGGCATTATATTGCAAAAGTCTGTAACACACTGATTCTGAACTCCATTATGAGCTAATAGTCTTTGGCTGATAAGCTACTGATGCTGTCTGGACAGTGATCAAGGCACTGATGAATGAATAGGGCTTTGATTTTATGTTGATTGGCTTCTTCTAGAATTTTCCTTTTGTTATAAATTTGAGTGGAAATATATTTGTATCAGAAGCCGTCACTGGTTGGGTGCATAGATTTAAAAGGCTTTTTTTGTTGTGGGTATGACTCCTGTGTTACGCATGTAAGGAGATATTTTTATCTTATAGGAAGAAAAACTATGCATCATCCTAAGATAAAATATTGTCATTGGATAGATTCTCCTTATACTCTTAACCAAGGAAAGTTTTTGTGCACAGATCTGTTTCCTTTGACTTTCTATTTTGATATTTCTTGCTGTTTTGTGGATATCCAGAAAGAAATCAATGCGGTTAAATTGTGATGTTCTTTGTTTGTGGTTCTCACACATGCCTACGGTGTGCAGTCTGTTGTTAGTAGCCTTGACAGCTGTGAGAAGGATCTATCATCTTCTTTGTCTACAACAGTATTTGTGGTCTGCACAACACAGATCTATTCCCTCATGATGTGCATGCTGTAAATCCTCTATAAACTTTACTAACAAGCTGAAGTGTGTGGAGGAGCGATTACACACATTTGTCTGGTCTCTTCTGTGTGCCATCGCACCATTATCCAGCAGTATTCCTCACATGACCTCTCTTTATTTCTCTCCACCCCTCCTCTCTCGCATCACCCACCCACGGGCTTCACGAGAGACCTTATGAGGATCATTTGACTGGAATGATACTGCTGCTTCAGGCATTTTAAAGTAGGGGGAAAACAAGCAATTTGTTACACAAATTTATGCTCCAGAAGGCTTTGTGATTCAGTCATTAGATCTGTTATTCTAAGCTGGAGGTAGCAGCTTTGAATCGTCTTTTTATCTGTGGTGTGCCAGCTTTTTATCTCTCATCTTTTTGTGTGTGTCTAACATTGTATGTGAACTTTTAAACTGGAGGATGTCAGTGTGTTATTGTGTTAGTAGGCCTGATATCGATCACAGATTTTAATGATCTCAGGATTGTGTAATCTGATACTAGTGGCTCGTGTTTGTATTATTTATTTACTTATTTTATATGGTGTTCCCGTATGTAACATAGACCAATAACATTTGGTTGTTTGCTTTTATTCTGGAAGATTTTATTATTCCTTGTTGCATTGCCACATTTTGAAAAAGATTGCAAGAAAGTATAGTTTCACTGTGAAACTGTAACTGTGTCCGTTTTTATTTGTTCTTACCTAAGGACAGACCATAATTAATGTGTGTTGTTTGTTGACTGTAACCAGTCTCATTGAGGTGATTTAATCATCGTCGACTGTTTAATCAAAGCTGCTATCCAAAGAAACAAATCAAGGGAAACAGTAACAGGAAACTAACTAAATAAGTTTTGTTTGCATATAAATACATATTTTGTAAAAGATGAATAAATCAAGATTCGGATCCTCACTGTGATTTGGTGACAATGAGGAAATATATCCTCACTGCAAAAAATAATATTCCAAATGAATAAGTATGATTTTTTTTTTTAACTTATGATCAAACATGTTGTGTAGCCACATAAATTAATACAAATTAAAACTCATTAGACTCAAAATTATATCAAGTATATTAAAATGGGTTTCAAGAAGTGAAATAACAACATTATTTTTAAAATGATTTTTACTGCACTACAAACTTATCATACGTTTCAAAGAACAAAGGAAAACAAACAGATGCAAAATACATTACACTTTTACAAGCTAAATAAAAGGCCTTTATTTGTTCTCGTAGATTGATTTGCTGATGCACTAATCAGCATAGTCTCAATGGTGCTGATTATCTTAAAAGAAAAGATTAATTGTGAAGTTTTACTTGGGACTAAAAAGGCTAGATTACACTTCCCCTTGTGTCCATGAGTTGATGTCCACATGTCTGCTTAGTTTGTGAGACCACGCAGACCCATCTATGGAGAATTTACCTTACAGTGTACCATAGAAGTATGCATTAGCTCCATGGGAGCCTGACGCTATAACAGGCAAGTACAACAGGAATCCAGGCTTTAGATCAGTTCAGTGCTTTTGTCACGGTCTTATTTTTTTACTTATTTATCCATTTATTTATTTATTGCAGGTGACGAGAATTGAGGGGACAATGAGAGTCCACATGCACACCAAGTTCTGTTTCCTGTGTGTGCTCACGTTCCTCTTCCATCAGTGCAGCCGCTGCCATGAAGGAGGACACCACCATCAGCACGATGGGCATCACCACAATGATCATGACAGCGCTCACAGCGACCTGCAGATTTCTGAGGCTCCATACGTGAGAGGGGTCACAGAGTCCCCAGGGTCCAAGAGTGGGCAAGCTGGGGATGCTCTTGAGGAGGAACAGCGCTTCTACATCCAGCAGCTTTTCAGGCGCTATGGCCAGGAAGACCGGCTAGATTTCAAGGGCTTTCAGAGTCTGTTGTTTAGCTTGGGATTGGGAGAAGTGAAGGTTGTAGGTTTGGATCATGAGGATCTGGGCCATGACCATGTAGCCCACCTCGAGGTGTTGGATATGCTGCACGGACATTCATCCACTAACGCTGGCCACAGCCACGGCCAGGGCCACCGGCACAGTCACACCACACAGATGCGTCCACACCAAAAACAAGACTCTCAGCATCCACACACAGAAGGAGTTCCCACTCGGTGCAGCCAAACCACTGCTGGACCGGCAGAACATGATCACGATCACGACCATGAACATGAACATGATCACGATCACGATCACGACCATGAACATGAACATGATCACAATCATGATCACAATCACACTAAGGTAGAGGAGAATGACCATCAACATGACACACACGACTTTGGCGACCACAACAATCACACACATGATGAAGAGCACAAACACCAACAGGTCAACCACAGGGACCTGTCTTCTCAGCCTCACCCTGATCACGACCACAGTGATCATGAACATGACTACAATCATATTCACGAAGTGCACACAGACATAGGCGGCACTCACCTCGACCAGGAAAAGCTGGAGCCATCTCAGGTGCCCCAGAGGCTGCAGCCCACCCCGACAGAAAACCGACCCAAGAAACCCCGGAAACCGGGAAGAGTCAGAGGACAGCGAGGGCGAGACAAAACCACATCTTCTCACACACCTGCATCTGATGACCACGACCATGACAACACTCATGACCATAACCACACACATGGTCACAGCCACTCTCATAAAGATAAGAGGGAGGCACCGGGGGCACTTCCCGTGCCCACTCTGCCAGTCTCCATGCCAGCTGGTCATCCAGGTGGATTAACCCATCAGCATGAGGAGGTAAGATTATTTTTTTATTTATTTATTTATTTATTTTTTTTTTTTTTTAATTAAATGCACCTGTTGTGGTTTCCAATTTGCTTTTTTAACTTTTGTGATGGTTTTGGGTCATTCTGAGCTCCTCCGCTGTGTCAAACAAGTAGTTGAAGCTTCCATCCCCCCATCTTTAACCCACCTATTTTCTGATTGGTAGCCTGTGCCATTTTTTTAATTTTTATTTTATTGATCTGTTACTCCTGCAAACTCTAAAAATAACATCAAAGTCATACATTAATTGAGCCCATGGATCCAGCAGGATATTTGAATCTGGACTAGATTTTGATCTTCTTGGGAACATCAAAACAATTAACTGGTCAAATTTACATGTGACACTGTCCATAAAGTTTTAAGCAATCCTGTTAAAAAAAACAGACTGACAAACTCAAACTATTACATAAACCCCCTGATGAAGTTAAATATAGTGTTGGGAAATCTGAAAGCCTTGAAAACAGTCCACTTGTTTGTAATAAATGTGTATTTTTTCACAAAAGGACAAAAAACAAGAAGGATTAAATAAACAGACACAAGAAACCAGATTTTTATTTAAATGCTATTGTTCTAATAAGTTATCAGTGCTTAGTCGAGTGTTTGTTGTTGCACTACTGCTTAAGTTATTATATCGTGTTGGTTTTCTGTGTGTGGAATCTCTCTCAGCATTTTTAAATGAATGGTTGGCTTTCCTCGTGGATGTTTGGATCAGTCAGTACTGCCAAAGTGAAATTCCCTTAACATAAAATCTGTCTTTTGCTGCAGCTCACATTGTGTTTGAGTGAAATTTGACTTTAGAAGAAGTGATTCTGTTATTTGTAATGTTTTTCAGTGGTTCCCTGCGTTTATTTATATTTTCATGTTCTCACCTTCTCACTCCAGTGTTTGAACCTCACTCAGCTCCTCACCTACTACGGCCTCAATCCCGACTCGCTCATCTCCCCCCGCCAGTTTGCGTATCTGTGTCCCGCCTTGCTCTACCAAATAGACAGGCGGGTCTGCATCCTCCATTACGAGCAGATGGATGTGGAGCAGGAAGCCTTTGAGCCTGCCAGTTCTGGTAAGAGCAAACTCATTGATCTGCTCGGAAAAAAAAACCACATAGCAAGGAGAAATATTAATTTCAATGAGTGTCAGCTGCTTAGTTCAGTCCACTGTGCTCATTTTATTTTCATTTCATTCTTTTGGATGACAAAATGCAGCTGAAGCCAGTGTTTTATCCTTGTTTTGGATACTTGGTGTGAGACCAGCAAGCTAAGCAGTCACAGAAGGTGGACTAAAAAGCATCTACTATTATGAAATTGTTGAGACGCTGAATATGATGGTAAGAAATTGGAATGGAGGAAAAAGTCACAGTGAAACATTAAAAAATGTGGTTAACAAAGCACACTGTAAGTCAGGGTTTTTGTCTGATGCCATCGGCCATAGGAAACTGCTTTCTTCATAAGTGTAAAACCACAGGGACTCCCATCATAAAACATTAATGTAATGCTGTCTTTACGTAACCTGGAGCTCCTCTCTTAGGGAAGAGTGGAAGATCTGCAAAATATATAATGTTTCTTTAAAATGGTTAAGCCGTATTTTATATTGAGACTTTTATTTCCTGGTACTGCCGCTATCTTCTACTGATTTTATTTTATTTTAATTTTCAGAGCCTGATAGCAAGGGGACAGGGCAATGTGTGCCAAACTGGACCCAAAACAGAGAGTTATAAATAAAAATGTTTAAAAAAAATATAAGAAACATTAAATATAAATGTTAAAATATTTAGTATAATATATAAAATACTGTAAAAAAGGAAAAGAACATTTTTACTTATAGCTAAACTGCTTTGAGCTGATTTGAATGCAACAGCAATACAAACAACCACTTGTTGCAATGCAGAAGAGCGTCTCTGCTCTGGTTTGACTCACAACACGGCAAACTGTGAAGCAGAAAGGTGACAGCAGCGGCAGAAGACCGTATGAGATGCCACTAAGGATGGGTATTGATAAGATTTTCACGATTCCGATTCCATTTTCGATTCTGTTTAACGATTCTTTTTTTTTTTTTTTTTTTTTTAAAGTAGAACGCGAAGATCTATTAGCTTAGAACTTTGTTTTATAT
>NW_005187472.1:2981302-2991909 GCF_000239375.1 Pundamilia nyererei
TGCTCAAATTGCTTCATGTATTTACACAACATGTGTTTTATTTACAGCTGAAGGAAGGCGTAACATCAGTTCTCGCTAATAATGTAGACTTGGAGAAATTTGAGACTCGAGTCACTTAAAGCAGTGAGCGATGTCGTCATTGTCCAGGAGGCTTTTTCCTGCTTACTGCTAAACATGTACTTTGTTCTTTATATCAAACCTGCTGCAAGGTTGTCTCACACTAACCTTTGTTCAAGACGGAAATGTTCCTCTAAAACCACTCAAGACGTTTTTTATGGCGTCTGCTGCTGTAGACATGACCCTGACCTCATGAGCTTCTGCTCAGTGTGTAGTTTGTGGAACCACTGTGAATCTCATCTGTGGTTCAGGGCTTTTTTTATATAGTTAACTAAAGAAAAAGCAAAAAGTTTGGGAAATGTTTGAGTTAACTGAACTATAGATCAAGCATAGACTTCATGTAAACATGTATCTGTGGACGTCTTTAGTTTAAGTCTTCAACACACAGAGGGTGGCAGCTTTGGTGTGTTTACTGAGACTAGGAAATCTGTGACTTTGAGCGCTAAAAACTGAAATTGTAAACAAAGTGAAACTAAACTGACTTAAAAGTAGTGATTTTGTTTTAAACAGAAAAAAGAAAAATATGTGAAACACAAAACTTTATAAGCAAGTTTACAGTTTTGTCTATATGAAAAGGCTACCATAATTCAGCTGATTAGGATGGAGGTCATAGTGGAATCACCCATTAATGTGCTACAGTTGGCCTTCTTGCAGTCATCTTAATACAGGACATTTCTGGGCTATTCACACACCTAACTGCAGCACTCAGTCTGTGTTTGGAGCTTTCCATCTGTCTCTTCTCCTTATTAAATTATTTCAGTTGCCATGGCAATGAACAAGTGGTCCTTTTTTGTCTTTTCTAAATAGAGCAAAGAAGGACCGTTTGTGTCCCTTTGAGTGCCCAACTACTTCTTTCTTTCAGTGAGCTTTCTTCGCTCAGTTTGTATTCTGATCACATCCTCCAATCAATAATATTCAAAAAAAGAAAATCTGAAAACCGAAAGAGGACAAAAGCGGAGCTATAAAGTCAGAAGGTCGGTATTAAGTCCTGCTCTGAGACCTTACAATGTTTCCAGGTTTATGGGAATGCAAATTATAAAATCATAGCGTTTAAAAGTTAATGAGTTACAGGTCGTGAAATAAAACTCGAAGCTATAAAACCTTTCTTACAAATCAAAGGAGGAGCAGTAATCTCAGCTACTGCAAACCAAAAATACAAGACAGACTGCACATCTTTGGGTTTCTTTGAATTTACGCTTTACGGTACATTAATGTGTTTATATTGGTGGGCTCAGCATGTAAATCTCAGAATAGATTGCACAAAGCCATCTGGAATTACAGTATTTTGTTAACTTGTGTAATAATCAGTCTAATCACGTTGTGGCAGTTAAAGGGGACCTTATGCTCGTTTCCAGCTCTGTATTTGTTTTCTTGGTTTCTGCTAGAGTAGCTTTGCATGATTCATGTTTAAAAATAATCTTTCTTTAACTTATAATGGGCCTCGGTGTAGCTCATCCTCTAAGTTCAGTGTGAGTTCATCTCCAGCCTCCCTTTAAGTTATTTCAGAGTGTCTGTCCCGTGCAAAGAGAAGGTGTGAAGGGGGATAATAATGAGAAAAAAATCTCTAGATTAAAACACTAAATTTACAAGAAAAACATAAGGAAAAAAAATGTAGGTATTCGATTTAGTCAAGGACTGATATCACGCCACTTTTCAAGGTTAGGCTGGAAAAAAATTCAGAACTTTAACCTCCAAGGATCAGAAACTCCTGAGAAACATCAGCAGCAGCAGCATCTCTTTGTAGTTGTGGTATTAAGTCAAACTATGAACTACAAGCTCAGTCTTAATAAAACTAGTTGTCCTCAGACTTTGGCTAACAACAGGAACACTGTGTGCAGCTAGCTGTGAGTCAAACCAGGGGACAATGAGACTTTTTCCCATGAATTTTCACAGCAAAGCTCAGCGTTTCTATAGAAATCACACCCACCTTCTTCCTTTACTGCGGCGTCCTGAAAGCTCAGACTTACATGCTGTTTAGTGCAACTCCAGAATTACCATTGGTGAACCTGTGGAAGGATTATTAACACTGTCTGTCTCCGTGTTGGTCTCTTAAGACATGGTGTTCATCTCGGTCAAGTGTAGCTACTGCTGCATGGTGTTAAATTAAACAGTTGAAGATAGTTATTATTTGTGGAAAATAACTGTAGTTATGATTTCTGCTGTAATTGAGCAGCCGGAGTCTTTCGGCTTGGTGGGATTAGTCTATGGACTGACCTCATTATGTGAAACTTTGGCTAATATGAACATCCAGCATTATAATGGTTTGTGTATGACAGAAAATTAGGGAAAAGCATAATGAGTTCTGTCTCAGTTTGTGAGTTCTCATGTTTTGTGTGACCCCCCCCTGCTGTGTAAGTGTGTTTGTTTTTGTGTACATGCTGCAAATTAGACATCACAGTGACTTTGGGTCATAAGATTTACTTTTAATTAGAGGAGTGGCTTTTGTGACTGAAGACAGATTTACACTTGATAGGTTTACAGCGGGGACAGAATTAGACAAAAGGGACTGAAGTTCAGCTGTGAGGTTGGAGAAATTCCCAAAGTGCCTTAATTGTTAAGCACACACTTCCTCCTGGAGAAACCTGTGCCATACGGGCTTCAGGCCAAAGTGTGCCGCCCCTGAAAACATTAATAATAATAATAATAATAATAATTTTTTAAAACCGTAACGATGACGAGGAGGACTGCACAAACAAGTCAAAAGGGCAGCAACGGCTCCTCATTAGTGCAAAACTAGAGGCGCTAGATTTTCAGAAATGGTGCACCAAGATTCAACCATAGACGTCACCACAAGCTGCAGAGCTGCCTCTCATTTACCTCCTGCCGGCATCCGCGGGGGAGCTCGGAAAATTTGCAGTTCACTTCTTTCTGGTCCCCACTCCCCTCTTTTTTTTGCGCCGTGCCAATTAGGAGAGCCTAAGCGACACCGGGGGCCATTTTTCTGAGCCGTGGCTCACAGGAGATGGTTAATTGGAGAGAAGTTGGTCTCTTTCGTTCTCTCCTCTGTTCCCTTATCACCGCCTTTAAATTGCCCTGCTGCAACCCCCTGCCCACCTCCATGTCTACGCCTAAGCACACACACATACATACACCCGCCCACACAACCACAGCTGCATAAAGGTAATGAGATAGAGAGGGAGATGAGCTGCGTGAGTGTGAAGGACCTGCGGTGATGTGGCGATGGACTGTCTGGCTGATGTACAGTTGCCTCTCAGGGTTACACGTTGTTCCGCATGATAGCAACAAATAGAAAAGCATTCATCTGTAAAACTTCACTTATATAATGTACATTGAAAATGGTGGTTATAATAAAAACAATAAGGTGAGTGTTAGTGAAGAGATTTGAATACAGATTGACTGTTGTCTCACGATGAGCCGCTCTTTGTAATGTGTGGAATCAGTAAAGCGGCTCTGAAGAGACTAATAGCTGTAGTCTGCTGCTTCAAGAGGTAGAGCGCTCTTATAAACATGTTGTCTGAGCTGTGAATAACTCTTATAATTCTACTGTCACGCTTCTAAAACTGCTGGCAACAAACAATCAGGGTTTGGCCATCAATCTCACCGTTGTGATTATAAAGGCAAGGCAAGTTTATTTGTATAGCACAATTCAACAACAAGGTGATTCAAAGTGCTTTACAGACACGTTAATAAAGAGGGTTTCTTGTTTGTAACAATTATACAGTTACTAATACCTAAAATGCCCCAAAATACCAGGATGATGCACAGACTGATTCTTAAATCCCAAAGGTCCACTTTTGGCTAGCGTCGCGATGCTAGCGTCGCGATCGCGATGTGGTATCAGTGACATTTCTGCAGATACATAAAAAAATAAAATAAAACAGCATTTCAGGGGTTGAAAATACAAGCTGATGTTTGAAGCATCTTCGGGGCAGGAATGAGATGAATTTATATTTAAAAAAAATTTATTTTAATTATTTTATTTAGTGGGCTTCTGCAAAGCTGTGCCCATTTTTAAATAGAAGCATTCTTTCTTTTCACTCCTACGTGTGGCTTGGCACAGGTGCAGATGGCAGGATCGTCCTGTGATATTAAGAGAGAAGGAAGGAGGGGGCGACGAGCTCGACTCGATTCTGTTTGTGACTGCCTTCATCAAACTAAAGTCCACTTCAGCAGGGAAAAGTCCTCCACCTTCAAAACTCCAGAGGGTTCGGAGGTGTCTTGATATTCAGCGTCGCTCTCTGGTTTTCTGTCAAATCGCTGAGCAGCTTCTGCCTCAAGGGGCTTTCACGCAGGACGTGGCTTGTGCTGCGCTCGCTGCCGGGTTCAGCATACTGTTTGAGTGAGCTGCAGACGACAGAGCAAAGAGTGCTGACTTTTCAAAGGTTCTCGTGGGAGTAGAGTGCGTAAAATGTTCTGCAGAAACGCAGCGCATCCTTTTCTCTTTAACTGAACGAAGAAGCTCTAATAGATCCATGAAGACGCTGGAAGGGATACACAACAAATATGAGCTGTGCTGACACAACACCGACCTACAACAAGTCACGTGACTCTTAAAACTTGTTTGTATGATTACCTGAAATTAGCGTTTCCTTCCTGTTTTACTAAGCCCGCTGCTGGCTTGATGGCTTCACTGCGTCTTTGCAGCAGCGATCTGCACAGGACTGAGGTTGAAGTTTAACATACGAAGGAGAAATAACTTCTTTGTTGTACTCTAATCACTGATAGTTGCTTAAAAACAGGCTTTCCCATCATTCTTACCATAAAGTAGGATTAAAAATACATATGTAGTGACTCATACTAGGACGCAAACACTTTGCTTTGGTCCAAGAGAACCTTTAAAGCTACGAATTAAACATTTTTGACTTTGTTGTTTGAGGATATTTTATTTTGGGGAGGAAGCAAAGTAGAAAGTAGAAAACATAAAAAATTTTTATATATTCATATGCATATATACATGTTATGATTCATGAATAAACCACTGAGGCCTTGGTGAATCTCAGCAGTGCAGATCAGTCAGATGCTCCCTGGCTGGTATCCTTTGGGTGCGCCAGATGCATTTTGTGGTATTTTTGTGTGCTGACTCACGGCCTGCAGTGTGAGGAAACATGGCGAGCCCAGGAGCGATCATATGTTATAAGTGGGCGTGTTAGAAGCCTTCATCATTCACGCCCTTTTGCCAGTTTGAGAGGAAATATTTTGATGTCAGGATTATTTCAAATTAAAGGCAAGATTTAGTTATTTCTGTTCACTTTTCTGAACACGTTGGAGTCAAAGTTTTTAAAGGGGACCTTTAGTAGCTTGAGTAGCTTTACATGATCACCATCCACAAACAAAATCATCTTTATTTATCTTAAACTGGGTCTTTGTTCAGCTCTTTAGTTTAGTCTTATTTTGAAAAAAAAAAAAGAGAGGGGGAAAAAAAAAGCCTTGTTTGAGATACAGCTTTCATCCAATTGGCTGCCTTGTGCAATCAGATTTCAATGGAAGGTGGGCGGGCTTTCAGTTCACACCCAGAGCCTTGTGGCCAAGATGAATATATCTGTGAAGACTTTAATAAAATGTCAAAACGAAGCATTTTCCAGTAGTCTGAAGTCCTGCGGGCACGAGTTAATTGAACAAACTAAAAGATGATGCTGCATGGTGTTACACAAAGTACTGTATGGGAACACAGTGAACAGGGAGAGCCGAGGGAAGGAGCCAGCGAGAGGAGAACCTTTTTAATTGATGTTGGTGAACTGTATCCAACATGCCCGTCATTACGGGGTATAAACTGCAGAGAGTAATGTTGGGAGGTTTATGAGGATTTTAGCCCAAGTCGGTCTAATTAATGAGGGAATAAAAAAAACATCAGCACAATGTCGTGCACGTTACAGCCTGAATCCAAATGGCTCAAAGAGTCTCAGTGCTCAGCTTCGGCCTGTGCTCTGAATTCACTCCGCTGTCAAAGGGGCGTCAGCAAGTAAATCCATCGCACACAGATCCTCAGTCAAATACTAACTTTTTTTTTCATGGCTTCAGAGGAAAAGAGTAGCTTCCCAAAAGCTAATTACAAGCATCAGACACACCACTTGTACACAATACTTTCCCCAGGAGGATCTCCAGCCTCCTGTTTCTGAGTAGTGAGCCTGGCGCTTGGGGAGAGATGTCTTTGGTAGTGTTTTTTTTTTTTTTTAATCCCACAGCTGTGTAATGGTACAGTAACAGCTTGATTCAGCCTCTTTAAAGACCACTCCGCCAGGTGTAAGACATGTTTCAGATCATGTCTTCAAAAGCTCCGCCAACTGGGGCCGAATAGAAGAGGAGAGAAGGTCTGCCTGTCGGGTTTTCCTGCTGGCTCTGTGTCACCTGTGATACGGCTGTATGCATGACTGAAGCTCCACCAAAACCTAGAGTTTGTCATATGGAAAACAGTTTGGAGAAAACTTGTTTGGCCTCACAAACAGCTGCTACATCGAACTATAGTTAACAAAAAAAGTCTCTGAAATGTGTTGTTTGTGTTTCGTGTCATGGTTCTCAAATAGCCTCCCTGAAGTCAATTGTCTGTAATATGTGCATTACATGCACTAAGTGTTTCAGTCAATAGATGTCCTTTAGGTGAATGTCAGCAGTGAAGGACCAGCATCGCTTTAGAGAGCACGGACCAGCTTTGGTGCGACATGGAATTTCATACCACATTAAACACTTTGTCGTGTTTGACGACAAAACTTTTTCTCGCTTCTGAGAGCGTCCTGGGCTGACAGCTCGACTGACAGTTTAAATGATAGTGTACCTTTCTCACTTTTTCTCTGGCGCTTCACGTCTCTTGACTCTGGCCTTGAATGAAAAATGAGGCGAGAAGAATTCTGCTGAAATGTCACCTCGTGCTTTTTGCTTTAGGCATCGTGTGTCATCACAAGGACACATGGATTTAAAACCTCTGGAGGATGCTTTCCTTCATGTGTGAACAATGTGGGGGAAAACACCTGCAGCCATGAGCCATGTGATGATAAAGCTGCAGCTGATGGTGTCGTCTCTCGTTGTTTGACTGGAAATGAAAAAAGCGTTTATTTTGTACCTTTTCTAAAACAAAGTCCTCACCAAACAAATGGGGGAAAAAAATAAGCTGTCCGATAAATAATACTCATATTTTATCATTGAATTTATTGTGTTTATTTTTCCTCCTCCAGTGTGGGTCTGGATTTGGGGATTTGTGTCCATCACCATCATCAGCCTGCTGTCTCTGCTGGGGGTCGTACTCGTGCCCATCCTCAAGCAATCGTGCTTCAAGTTCCTGCTCACCTTTCTGGTAGCGTTGGCAGTGGGCACGCTCAGTGGTGACGCTCTCCTTCACCTGCTGCCTCACGTAAGTACAAAAGACAGACGGCAGCTTCTAAACACAGGAATAATGTCTTTGTGGTGCCTTAGCGGCAATTTCATTAAGTCCACTGTGCAATCGATGGAAGTGGGTTAAAGTGGTAACAGAAATGACCTTTTTGTGACAAAGAGCCTAAAACTACAAGCACAACTTGCTCCGTCAGTGGAAATGAATCGAACCAGAACGTGTGGATTCTGTGGGTTAATCAGAAGAACGGTGGCTTCATGTTTCTTCATTTTTAAATACTGAACCACAAACGACTTCCATTCACATCCATTGTGATATTTGATACCTGAGTTTTTGTGAGTTGTGACACCTCCAGATCATCAGTGTGTCTTTGTTTTTTTGGTCCCCCAAAAAACTAAATTGCTTGCTCCATATAAAAAATACTGATATAGTTTGTTCATGGTTCGGGCTTCGTTGAGTTAATTTTAACACGTTGATGTTATCGCTGTGAAATGGTAACAGACATTTAATGAAGTCAAAGAAAAGAGAAATTCTTTATATTAAATGTTATTAGAATAGAATTAAAAACCCTTTGAGTAAAATCAAAATTATCTTGAGAATTTATTGCAAATGTTATGTCACCTCTGACCTGACGCGAGACTTGACAGCCTTAACATCGATGTAGAAAAGGAAATCAGCAACTGTTAACTCTGTGTTAAATGTGTAACTTGTATACTGTGGAGAATTATAGCATCTGTTTTTGTACAACAGTGTCACATTTGTGTTTGTTTATTTGTTTATGTTGATGACATGAAAACGCCAGTTCCACTGAACAGTTTTGTAACTGTTTCCTCTTAGTGAGTCCAGGTTACGCTGCTCTGATGAATGTCATGTGTCACTCAGTCAACTGTTGCTCCTCTTCCTGTCTTCAGTCTCAAGGGCAGCACGATCACAGCAAACATGGTGCCGACCAGGAAGAAGATATGGTAACAGCTTTTGATGGAGTGTGGAAGGGGCTTACAGCCTTGGCCGGCATCTACCTCCTCTTCATCATCGAACACTGTATTGGCATGTTTAAGCACTACAAAGACCAGAGGGTGAGTTACCTTGATCCAGCTGCAGGTGATGGAGTGGGCCGTTATCAGACGCTAAACCTCTGTTTCTGCCTTAGGGTTTGTCTTTTGTTCAAACTGTTTTGAAGCAACACAGTGTAACAAATGTGTATAAATATATATAATGAGCATTGTTGCTCACAGGGCATGAAGAAGGTGAATGAGGAGGGCAAGATTGGCAGGAAGTTGTCAGATCATAAGTTAAATCGGCGCTCGGATGCAGAGTGGCTCCACCTTAAGCCGCTCAATGAAGGTTAGTGTTTGTTCGTGAATCTTTACAGCAGGTCGCGAGCTTTAGCTCCTTTGGTCCTCCCGTTAACATTTCCTCCCTCTGCCAGACCCTGACAGCACAGCTGTCTCCTGCGACAACAGCCACAACGACACGCAGCTCACAGAGCTCCAGACGCCAGACTCTCCCACCAACAAGACGCCGCTGGCACCCGCAAACCTCAGTCAGTCCCCCACCAAGGAGAATGGACGTAAAACCAAGAAGCACTCGCACGGACACGGTCACTCTCATGGAGGAAACTGCCACTCGGATCAGGAGATGAAGGACGCTGGGATAGCCAGCATTGCCTGGATGGTCATCATGGGAGACGGCATGCACAATTTCAGCGATGGCCTCGCCATAGGTACCACGATTTTGTAACTCACCAGTATACAGGATTTAAATCCAGTGGCACTGAAAGCAGAGACTGAAATACCAGCAGTTTTCCAAATGATGCCCATTAGATGAGGAAAGCAGTGAGGACTATGCTGGAATGCAGTCCGGTTGGGCATGACATCACTCCCAGCTCCCATATCTGTCTCTCGAGCTTTTAGTTTTAGATCTGAGATCACTTTTAAATAGATGAAATTCTTCACTTTAGTCATTTATTATTAACATCCAGTCATGTAACGGCACATGTCTGACAGAAAATAAGGCCTAATGGGTCTATGTTAAGTCTGAAGTCTGGAAACACGGTGCTGTTGGTCTCTCGCAAAACAGTTTTTGGTTTTGTTTTTTTTGTTTTTTATATACCAAGCTCGAAGCTTGAACCAGCAGTCTTTTGGCAGAAGATTAATATTTAACTGGTAGATGCACAGCAGTCTGTAGTTTCCTCTAATGGTCTGTTTCTTTCTCTTTTCTCTGACACTTTGAACTCTACAGGCGCTGCGTTCAGTGCAAACCTGACAGGTGGCATCAGCACATCAGTGGCTGTTTTCTGCCACGAATTACCTCATGAACTCGGTACGTGCACTAAGACACTGTGAAGGGGGGATAAAATAAATAAAACTGTCAAAAGCAACTCATTTACTCATTACACACAAGACACTGCACGCTTCATTTATTCAACAAGTGGAACAAAGCTGTTTTGTGGAGGCTTTGGTTCCCGTAATGATAATCAGCGTCTAAATCACCGCCTCGTGCTGAAAAGCTCTCGTCTTACTTGAACTGAAACTTGAATCAGAGCGAGTCTCGCGACCCTCCGTCCCTTGAAACTTGTTAAAAAACCAGTGGCGTCAATAATCAGCGCTGCGCTCTTCACTCCAGAAAAATGCTGGGTTTTTTTGTAAATTAATGGCTTTCACACGACTGCACTGAGATGATTCGCCAATATCTGTCAGAGCAGATGATATACTGAGCCTGGCACACGCTGTTCAATACAGCTGCCGGTGCTCTCGTTTGCATTCAGCTATCCTCCTCTGAGGAGCCGTGTGATTCACTGTGATTCAGCAGCAGTGAACAGCTTTGTTCAGGCATGCTTGTTTTTTTTTGTAAATAACGCCGCAGTGCTATCCTCTGCCGGTTTGTTTATAGAGAGATGAAGAGGATGGGGCAAAGAAGACAGACAATGGGCCCGTCCACAGCAGATCAGTACTGATGATGTGTCTCATTGTGCTGCAGCGTCATTGCCTCGTTTGTGTTCTTGATGAATAGACTAGTGTCAATTACCGCTGCGTGTGAACTGGTGAATAATAACCTAGGTTTGTCTGGCTGCCCCCTCCCCTTGTGTTGATCAAGAGCACCCTGTTCTCTTATTGTTGTGTTTTAGAGGGGAAATGAGTAAAGGAGAAGAAACAGGCTTTTGAGTCTGTAATATTAAAGCGCTTAGCAGAAAGTACCAGTTAATGAC
>NW_005187472.1:2993362-2994914 GCF_000239375.1 Pundamilia nyererei
CTGCTCACCGAGGAGTTCGTACTCCACAAAGAGCATGTCACTCTTCAGACGGTAAACAGAAGTCAGACATACAGCTGTCATTCTGCTTTTACCTCACACACAGTGTGTGTGCGTGCGTGTGTGTGCGTGCATGTGCGTGTGTGTGTGTGTGTGTTGTTTAAACGAGTGTGTCTTCTGGCCAACAGGTGACTTTGCGGTGCTGCTGAAAGCCGGGATGTCGGTGAAGCAGGCTATTGTCTACAATCTGCTGTCCGCCCTCATGGCCTACGTTGGCATGCTGATTGGCACCGCGGTGGGCCAGTACACACACAGTGTCACCAACTGGATCTTCGCCATCACAGCTGGCATGTTCCTTTATGTGGCTCTGGTGGATATGGTGAGTTGGCTGAGCGCGCTCCACAGCCCCAGAGTGATAATTGTCCCCCGACTCCGTCTCCTCTCCCACACACGGGCAGTCGCTCGTATTCTCGTTGCCTCCTGATCTGCAATGCTAATCCCAGAAAGTCTGAGTCTTATCCCAACTGGTTACTTTGTCTCTTTTATAGCTGCCAGAAATGCTTCACGGGGACAGTGAGGACCACAAGCGGTGCCAGCTGGGACACTTTATCCTGCAGAACCTGGGCATGCTGACTGGGTTCGGCATCATGCTGCTCATCGCCATCTTCGAAGACCGCATTGTTTTCGATTTTGGCTTCTAGTGGAGGACAGAGGAAGCAGAAGGAGGGGAGAGCTGGATGTATCAGTGTTGTTCTTGGCCTTCACTTGCTCTGTTTGCAATGTAACGGCCCGGTCTTGCATGCAACGTGTCTCGTTCATGGCCTGTGCCTCCATTCCAAACATGCTGCGGTAGCTTATGCATATCTCATGACTCTGGTAGTGGTGTTTATACTCTGCTCCTCCATCACTTCTCCTCCGTCAGTTCCAATCTGTCTGCTCCCCATGAAACATAAAGAGGCAGAGTGACGGAGGAGCAAAGCTATGCCCCAACCAGGATACACCTCCTCTGTTCTGAACGTTTAAAAGAATAAAATAATGTAGATAGTGAGGTGGTGCAGGGCATGTGTTCATACAGAGGCAGCTGTCACGGCTCAGCAGCTCGCCGCCTATCCATCATCACCTGTTGTTAATGTGTTGTCGTCGTACACCTCCCCGTGTCCTCGTCTCTCATCCCCTCTGTGCTGTGTCCTGTCAGCTGTGCTGCGTACATTTGTGGTGTGCGTTTCACCTGCCATCCATCGTCGCTGTCTTATGTGATCACGTCATGTATCAAACGCCGTCGTGCCAAGCCCCGGCCACTGGAGCAGCTCCACAGCTGCATCGCACAGTGCCCTAAAAGCGACGCCCGGCCCGGCCCCACCTGGCTGCTACATGTGGAATAAACTATTTTAGCTGGTGTTGCTTCACCTGCAAAACACGCTGACAGTTTTAAGCTGCAGTATCAAAACAGAAAAGAATTCAGCTGTTTGTGTGTAGGAGATTGTCTTAATTACTCAGTTTTTATTTTATTTTTGCTGCCATTAACTTTAGTTTTGCCCTTAGAATTATGTTTTAC
>NW_005187472.1:2995631-3020055 GCF_000239375.1 Pundamilia nyererei
AACTTATTTTTATCTTCATAACAAGTGTTGTAGTTTACTCGATTTTTATTTAGGGTGCCTCTTTGAGTTCATGAAAGGTGCTTTGTCCCATTGGACCAAACTGGTCTGTAGTTATGGTAGGAGGTTCAGTTGTCTCATCTTCACTGATGAGACATACATCTGTAAATACATGAGGTCTGTCTAGCGTCACTTGTTGTGCAGCTAAAAGTTGAAGCTAAAAATTCTTTCCTGCTAAAAGTGTTGTTTGAAGAATGAATTCCTGACAATCTGTGACAGATGACGCAAAGAGCAGTACACTCCAGTGCTTCTAAACATCCCAGCACTTCTAGTAATCGATTAACCAGGTTATCGATCCACAGCACAAAGGTTATTTAATGGGAGTATTTTTCCAACCATGTGTAGTCACTGTGCTGGCTGTGCCCAAACCTGCCACAGTGTGGATTTTCAGCGGCTGGTGCTTGACGCCACCCATCATCCCGCCCACCCCGACATTCCATTGGCTGCTCTGTGGCTCACATGCTAAAGCTACCACTCCTAGCTTCAGCTGCTGGAGCACGCAGACTTCAGTTATCCTGTCACTGTGTGACATCCATCGTCTGTCTTAACTGGCTGTAAATCGTCATGAGTCTCACTGATCTGACTGACTCATGCATGAAGCATGAGTGAAGCGGTACAGACGTGTTGGGTGTTTTTATTCTTTGTACTGCAAGAGTAAAAACGGTGAAAACTTTTGTTCCTTTTTAAATGAACTGTGTGAAGATCATGGGAGGTTGTCCAGGGTGTATTGTGACGGTGTTACAAGCCTTTTTTTCCCTTTTTTTTTTTTAATTTTTATTATTATTTTGAAGCAGATTATGTCGTGACCACAGTCGTCTTATCTGCACGGTTATTCTTTGTACAAGTGTTTTATTATTTCATCTTATGTTCACATGGAATTTTAGTGCAATGGGACCTGAATGTATTTTAATTCAGAATCAAATGAAGCTTATTATTTCCCCCTTTTTAAAATATAAGTTTATAAGTTTACATCTATTTGATTGTTTTCCTCCAATATTGACTGTTTTATTTTTATTTTTTTAAATAATTTAAACATTTACCGCCCTGTCGAGTGCTCAGTAAGACTTTGTGACACATCGCCCAAAGTTTCCTCACTGTTTCTCAGGCAGAAAGACCATGATCATATTTGCTTTGCTCTGTGTATATTTGTTTAGTGACCTGGATATAAAATGCAAAATGTGATATCCTTGCTTTTTGCCTGTCTGTACATTCTCCCCTACAGAAGGAAAATAAACTCTGGAAACTTCGTGGACTCCTGATCTTTGATGGTTCTGCCATAATCTTGCCCCTCGGTGCCTGTCTCTTATATTTACCACAACAAATTCACCGGTGATTGGCAGATGTAGTCCACAGACCTTCTGTCCACCGCAGTTTCCTTCTTACATATATCACCTGAACATCTGCTCGAGCTAATGCGTAATAATTGCTTGTTAAACCCGTCAAACTGCGCTCTGGCTCTCACATTTATCCACACCGGCACAAATTGGCGGAAAAGAGCTGAGAAACCCTGTTGGCAGCACTCCTGCCGATCCTCCCCTCACTTTATCTGCTGAAGCTGATTTGTAAATGAGTGACCCGGAAGATGGATCTATGAAGAAACCAAACAGACTGTGCAGCTGAGTCAGTGCCCTGTTCATTAGAAAAGCTGTGATTTTATTCCAGGGTTCGCATGTATCTGTCCGATGCTGCTATTGCACAGTGTCAGGTATCTGGATCAGGACTATTGGGGCTAAGAATCCTATAAGGAGTTGAGATCAGGAGGTTTGAGGGGTGACAGTGAAGTAAATTAAGGTTAAACAAGTATGCGAGTGCAGCTTTTGTCTCTATGGTGGATTTGCTGGTTTTCACTGGTCAAGTTTCGGTGTTAAGAAACGACTTTTTGACGTTCAGTGTTATTACAGTTTTCAATTTTCAATTCAATTTTAGTGACACAGCGCCAAATCACAACGGTCGCCTCAAGACACTTCATATTGTAAAGTAAACCCTAGAATAATACTTACAGAGAAAACCCAACAATATCACTCATTATGAGCAAGAACTTTGGCGACTGTGGGAAGAAAGAACTTCCTTTTAACAGTAAGAAACCTCCGGCAGAACCAGACTGAGTTTAGTTTTTATTCTGTTAGATCAGACTTTGTAATGATTATGATATTGTGTGGAGGGCATATGTCTTCTTGGTCTTGTAGACACTCAAAGCCTCAAGAAATGTGTCCATCAGTCCCTCATCAGCAAGTTTTAATGTTTTAACTGGTACTAAAACCAAACGTATTACCTCCATATTTTAAGTCATTTTAGTTTTCCAAGTTCACAAAACCAGTTAACAAATGTTTATTTTTGATATCTGGTTGTAGTTTTATTTAACTATAATAAGCTTGGTTAGGTTTAGGAGAAGATTGTGGTTTGTGTTATTATCCAGTGGAGCGTGAAGCGGTCCTTTACAGGAGCTCGACCAGCCTCACTGATGTCGTCCAGCTGATGCATTGTGGCACTGACATTGTGTACGACACGTGCTCTTGTGTGTTTTGTGGATGATTATTGGTGTCATTTTTTGGTGTTGCAGGTTTGTAACATTCTGAAAAAAAGCCCAGAGAGCCTGCATCGGTTTCTGTTCCCGATTTTTTTTTTTTTATTACACGTCAGAGTGTAAAACAAATCCAGACGTAAGTCAAAGCTGAGACTACGAGCTGAGCTGTCAGAGTAGAGCGACCCCTCTTCTGATCCAGTGCTCCGCAGGAACATTGGAGTTGAGTGTCATGGCGATGACATAATTGGTGGAGTGTCCAGTGGTGGACAGGGTGCCACGTCGCTCGCTCGTCTTGTAGACGGGCGCCAGATAACACATCCTCTCAGGAATGTCGCCTCGCTTCATGGGCTTCAACCACATCTGACAGAGAGAAGCACAGAGTGTTACAGAGGGGGCGGGATGGGGTGGTCGCACCTCAAAGTGTTGGGGTGTGATCTGTTTAGAGTTTGGAAAGCAGCCGTGGTTGTGTAGAGGTTGTTTTCCTTTCATAAGATTTGACTGGTGGAATAATTCAGCTGGCTTTGGGGGTTTGCTTCGCCTCCGCTGATGACACACAAAAGGAAACAGCCCTGATTGCAGGATAAATGCACTGTGATGGTCGTGGGTGTCTTCAAAGGGGTTCAGAGGTCAGGATGGAGCGATAAGCATTCGCTGCAGTGGAAACTAACCTGGCTCTCGATTTGTTATCCAAACATTAACTTACAAATTGGAACTTTGGGGACATAAACTTATAAAACAATAGCATTAACGAGCAAGAGCTCCCTTGGGCTATTAAGAAGTCTTGGTTATGCAAAAGGGATAAACTGGGCCACTCCAAAAAACATCTTTAAAAACCCAAAAAACAAAAACTGTTTGTAGACTTGCAGCCTGAAAAACTGCTCATCTGGTTCCATAACGGGCGCCTCAGCGAAGATTTGCATTTCAAAGGCAGGCGCGGCAGCCTCTGTTGTGCTGCTTTTTTCTCTCCCCACAAATAATAAACACATTTTTAATTAAGTTCCGCTCTTGTCAAGAACTGATTCTGTTAATAACTTGCCCTGAACTGTCTGAATATTAAAAAAACAGTCAGTCTTGTGCATAATTCATAGGCGCTGACTGCATTGTGAAGAACAGAGAATAGAAAAGATTCAAACCGTAAGGAAAACTTGATCAGTGGCTGCTCTGAGCCACCGAGCCGGTTACTTCCATCACTCTGTCAGTCTGCTTTCATATGCCACAGCATGCCCTGCTAATTAATAAAAGGATGGGAAGGAGACAAGTGTCCTGCAGGCAGAATGTAAAATAGTGCTGAGGCTGCAGCCGAGTCCAGAGAACATCCTCCTGGGTGAAGCAGCCGCTACACCCGCAGCGGCTGCTGCTCGATTCCTTTGCAGTATTTGTCCCTTCTTAAGTAAGAGCTGTCGCACTGGGGTTTACGAGCAACGCAACAATTAAAAACTTTTTCTTTCTGATGGCCAGAGGGATTCACACAAGCACAATCAATAAACCTCCTTCCTGCAAACTTTATGTAAGAATTTGTTATGCAACACTGCTTTTTGGGGCCTTTTTGGACCAGGTGCCTGCAGTGTTTTGCTATCAGCTCCACAAATTCATTTAACAGTGCCCACAATGAGCTTTCAAATCCACAAGCTGTAATATAAAGTATAAACCAACACGCTTCTCTCTACGTGTTTCTGCATGGGGCCTCACCAGGAAGGCATTCATAAGCCAGTTTCACACACACGCTGCAGCGTTTACCTTCCAACCGAGGCCTTTCAAATCCAGTCATTTCAAAGTTTTGTGGGGGTTTTTTCTACTGAATTATCAGCTGGTTACAAATAATGCCTTTTTCCTCTTATTCTGCCATACACATCATGATTTTTTGCCTTGACACTGGTGCTTAAATCTGGAATAGAAAATAGTGCTGAGTGAAAACTAAATGATGCCTTTAGGCTGTGACATCAGAAAACAGTTTTTAAACAGAGCTCAATCTGTTTATCAGCCCTGAAAAACTCCATAAGAATGCGCTTTACTTGTGAGGGCTCACAACAGCTGCAAAAAATTCAATAAAAAGCACAAAATTATTAGAAATAAAAGGTGAGGACCAACATGAAGGCAATGCCGATTGCTCACCACAGGCATGGAGTCGTGCAGCACTTTGGGATAGGACTCAGCAAGACGTTTGGTCTTTCTGTCCCAGCGCGCCCCATCAAGGAACAGACCTCTGATGTACACACCTGACACAAACACACACAATTCATTCTTACTGTGATATTAAAACCTTACCTTCTACAAACTGCAGATTTGGACAAACACATTTCTACATGAATTAAGCTGACCTGACCTCTGCTTGTTTGCAGAGTGCAGCAGGCTCTTCCTCTAATAGGCTGGAAAAGGGGGCATGACTTAGAGATAACTAGATGTTGGCACCCCTACAGTATGACACACCCAAATGCACAAACACACTGTCAGATTTGTAGCTTGGCAGTATAGCTTGTGTTAGCTTGGTGGGGGCCCAGCAGGGAGCTGATTGAGGATGAGACTTTATGTGAGACTTTGACTGAGAATCTCACAGCGGAGCTGGAGGCACAGCGAGGGGCTGATGCAGGCCCGCATGTAAGAGAGAGGCAGGGATGCTTTACTTTAACTTACTTTTTCACTTTATACTTTGCTTCTCTCGTATTCAGTCAGCCTTGTGTCACTTTCATCTGTTTGTTTCTTCTCCTACACCCACCACTTGTGTTCCTCTCATTTCGCTCTCTGCTTTGAAACCTCATTTTGAATTCCCCTCTTTCATCTCTCAGATTCCTTCCTACTACAAGTGCTCTCCATCTTCCCCGTATCTTTTATTTACCCTCATTTAATGAGAGGGGCCTTTAGAAAACCTGTCCTAATACCCTACTTACACTATTAACCCAAGGCCACGCTCCCTCATCCTATCTGCTGTTTTCTTTCTCCTAGCAGCATCCTACCGTCCGCTGGAGGCTGATTGTACTGTCTGTCATCCAGGACCTCGAAGTCAAAGCCCAGCAAATCGATAGGGATGGTGTGCTTCCTGGCGTAGTTCTGCTGGCTGCCTGTGAGAAAGGCTTGGGTGAAGAAGAATCCTGATATCCAAAATACAGCAGGCGCGCCCTTGTCGTACCAGTCCTGAACACACACAGAGGAAAAGAAGACATTTAGAGTCAAAACAGTCAGTGAGGAAAAGCAAGTCAAAAAATAAATGCACAGAAGAACAAGAAAGTCCATGTCAACATTACACACTGCAGGTAACTAAAGTACAATATGTTTAATATTATGTTGAGCTGCTAATTTAACCTGTGATAATTCCTGATTTATACAAACAAAAGGAATTACAGCACATATGTTATTTAAATGACAGATTGTAATGTGAAAACTGAATTCTTCACTTGAGATGTTTCAGTCTGGACCACAAATCAAGCGACACACACTGAGGCACAGCACTAGCATGCACTAGCATGCCACATGCTAGTGCTGTGGTATTACAATAAATGTAACCTGCCAATTCAGGAAATCACTACAGGAATAGGAAAACACTTGTAGCCTTCGACCCCCAGCCCCGAAACAAAAGTGATCACAATTTCATCCAATCACAGACCCCTCACGTCCGTCGGGATGGGGGCATTGTCCTCCTGGAAAAGATGATAAATATGATCTTTAGAGCAACTTTGTACTGGTTTGCAGGTGGACCCAACCCACGCCAGCAAAATCCTCTCACAGAACAACAAAGCACCAAATCCCTGCACTGTAGGGTCAAAAGTTCCATTTTTCCTCCTTTTTTTTACTGATTTCTGTATTCATAAATGTTAACAGGGATTATTATTTTTACCAACATCTCCTAAACAAACATGCAGTCACAGTTAAGAAACACAGCACTTTCCAGCTCACTTTTAGGGAGTCGCGAGTGGATGCACACACACACAGTATTCTTTTCATTTGAGTGGGTACTAACAGGAGGAGGATATTTCTGCCGTGGGAACTGACAGCACTGTTCGATGAAGCGCTTCACTTTGCAGACTCACATGGTAGGTCATGTGGCTGCAAGTGTTTCCAGTGCCAACTCTGCTCATGATTAAAATGCATAATACAGCAGATCTCCCTGCCTCCTCCGTGTTGATAAGCCACTGTGGAATAAAGCACTCTTGTGTAAGTGTGCCAAGTGTGGCACAGCTTAAGGCAGATCGTTATACAGCAAAAGTATGCAATGACTTAAGTTTTTCATCCATAACACTTATGTATAAAAAAATGCGGTTAATACCTTATTAAAACATTTTTATGTTGTTATTTAATTTTTAATCAGCTTTACTATTTTTATTTTGTGCTGTGATAATACCTGACTTATATAAAGGCACGACTTTAGCTCATGTTCTCCACTAATTGGAAGGCTGGTGGTTCAATCCCTGTCTGCTCCAGTCATGCCAAATATCCTTGGGCAAGATACTAACCCCAAGATGCTCTCCGAAAGTTTTAGACCTTCATCCATTAAAACTGTAGGCATAGATTTTTTCCAGTTTAAACTGGTGAGTGATCGACATTAGGGCTGAACAACACGGTCTGCGAGGCCTCGCTCCTGTAACTTGAAGAGCTGATCTGAACCTGTTGGTGATGTTTATCGCCTTGTGCTGCATGTAGGAAAATTTTAATGCATTGATCTGGTAAGTTCATGAGCTGAATTCACAGTAAAGGACTTAGATGGGCTGGAAGTAAAATGTTACTTTCTCTGTTACACCTGTGCACTTTTCAAATGCAGCTTCCCAAACAAACTCACTAGCCACCATCTCATCCAAGTATGCTCACTTTTGGCTCAGAAAAAAGCAAAACGGTCAGATCCTTATAACTAAACTCCAGTCAACAGACCAGAATCCAATTTATTTGATGGAGTTCTCTTGTTTTAGTCACCTGCAAGAACGTCAGTCGCTCTAGGAAGTCGTTGACGTAGCTTCCTAATGATTTGAGGCTGGGGTAGGACTTCTTCATCCACATGGCTGGGATGCGACCCTTCAGGATGCTGCTGACCACCTCCTCCAGCTCTGCAGACATCACCACGAGACCCTGCACACAAACACACCCACACATCACACACATGTGTTGAACTTTCTTTGAAGCTAGCAGGAGTCAGACAGGTGCATAATGGGGAACTCTTACTGTTCTGTGGGGGGCCTTTGATACCACAATGAACTATGATGTGCTTTGTTCCCCTTGTGAGTCTTGGGCTTTCTCTTCAGTCTGGTGACGATGGAACATCTCAGAAAGAGATGTGTTCATTAAACTTACAAAGACAAGCACGCAAGTGTCTAGGCTTATTTTTCTAACCTTTGAACAACAGGACTGCAGTTATATGCAGAGGAACTTTGCTTTATTAATTTCATTTAGTCTAATTACAGTCAATCATCGAATGCTGTTTCCAAGTTTCCAAGTGTGTTTGTCGCAATTTAAGAAAAGAATAAAATAACTAATCAAAATTATATGAAGGTGTTAGAATCTATTTGGGAGTGCAACTGCTCAGACTCCTGTAATACTTGTATAATTTAGCAACACTGCTTGTATGAATAACAGTAACACACAGACTTTTACGTAGACAAAAATTATATGCAGGATAATGTCTACACTTTCCCTGGTTTAACAAAGAGAGGATGTGCATTAGGTTGTTGCACCCAACTGTATTCTGCTGAATGTTTATAGTATCTGATTTCTGAGGATGCATTACCAGTGTTTCCTCTATAATCATTCAGCAGAGGTGTGCGTCCACACATGAATTATTACTTTCACTGAACAGAAATGTAAAATCAATGATGATTCATCATTTGGCGTAACTGTTTTTCTTAAACAAATTTACTGCAATTACACAGCGTTTGGCATTTGGACAATATCCAGACAACAATGATTCCTGAGACCTGGACCACAC
The DNA here is from genome assembly GCF_000239375.1 of Pundamilia nyererei. Lineage (NCBI taxonomy): Eukaryota > Metazoa > Chordata > Actinopteri > Cichliformes > Cichlidae > Pundamilia > Pundamilia nyererei. The sequence goes on from NW_005187472.1 coordinate 3,004,118, forward strand.
TTAAACACTTAATGCTTACTCCCCTCTCTGGTAGGTCAGGTATTACCCAGAGGCGGTATAAAGGAGAGCCGTGGCACTCTCAAAACGATCAATAGAAAGTGATGGGAAAACTCCTGAATGCCAAGTGTCTCACCTGTCTCCCAGAGAGCCACCACAGAGCCCAACTGGGAAACATATGATCCAGTCATCTTGTACATTTGCAAGTACACAGTTGAAGTTCATGACAGTTTCAAGTGTGCGGCTGCTGATATATCTGTTATCATACTAAAGTTCTAGCCAGGAGTACTTTTTCTCATCTTACAGTCTCCTTAATGTAAACCAGCACATTTTCTCTGTGCTCTGGTGGGGTGAGCCACACACTTTGATCGTGTTGCTTTTTTGAAGTGAGTTATAAGTAATTCATAATAGTGTTTTTATATCCCATGACCACTGAAATAAGACTTATGGTTCTCCTTTCAGTTATTTAGTTAGAGGCTTTTGCTCAGATGGCTGCTGAGTGACGACACTTAATTCTTGATATTTTCATATTTCTCTTGTGAAAAGTGATTTAAAAAAAAAAAAAAAGACACTCTTCAAATTTACTGCAGATACATTCCAGCCCTTTCTCCACGTACCTTTATGGCCTTCTGAATGTTGATGCAAGAGTCTCGGATCGTGCCGAGCAGGTTGTTGAAGCGACCCATCTCCTGCACCAGCACTGTGTTCATGCTCTGGTTGTAGCTGGTAGGAAAGCGGCTCATTGCTGCCTCCAAGTCAAAGTCTTCAGGCAGCTTACTGAGGATGTCAGCTGCCACTTCAAAGACCATGTCATCTGAGGATTTGGCATCTGCGCCTGAAGAGCGGGACTGATCAGAGACAGAGCACAACAGAGCGACAGAGGGCTGATGAGAAGGGAAGGCAGGATGTGGGGTTCTCACTCGATTGACAGTTCATATTTTTTAGGGAAAATTACCATTTGCTGTCTTTGACTTGTCAAATTATGTATTCTCTTTTAAAGACTCATTTGCACTAGTGCTATTCTGATCCTGAAAAGACCCTGATGCTAAGAGGGCCTGACTTCTGACTCGACTTTGCCTATATTTCATCATCTTTGTGCCTGAGTGATTCACATTTTATGCATCTAAAAGAACACGGAATGACACAGAATATCAACGTTTTTATATTTTATTTTACCTTCTCTTTCTTAATTTGTACACATTTCTCAGGTTATAGCTGCAACACTGTCCACAGAGGAATCACTGCAAGTATAATCTCAGGATTTCATCATACAGCGCGAGATGAAAGGCTTCACTGCATTTTACCCCCGATTTCTCCCACGCAGTAATTTGACACACTCTTATCAACAATTATAATGATCATTCATGGTGATAATTATTCACTCTAATCTGTGATTCTTACGCTTTTCTTCTTAGTGCAACTTGCACCATTTACCTATATGATGCTTAGTCACTAGCCAGCGGTAATGGATAATCATTGGCTGATGGCAACAGGGTTACAGTAGGAGAATGATAAATAGCTGCTTCATTCCATTTGAAGTGTCTCCCTGTTTATCGGTCATTGAGACTGATGAGATCGTATTAGATGCTAATGAAGTCCACACATGACTGGAGCCATTATTAATCTTGTTGAATGGAATTTATACGAATAAATGCCAGACTGCACGGAGCTCTAATTTTAACTTGAGATCTAGAAGTCACGATGCATGTGGAGATAATTCTGTCTTTGTAGCAACGCAGGTCTGATGCTATAAAAATACACTTTCACTATATATGCTGAGCTGAATGTGGAATTCTTCTCTAGTGTTGTGTGTCGATCCACTTTAAAACTTCTAGCATAGAGAAATATTTTTTCAGAAGTCAAAGACACTGTGGTGGTTCTTTAAATAAATGGATACACAGATAAATAAAAACCCCTTTCCAATTTGCAGTAGAAGCCACACTTCTTTCATGTTCGAGTAGGCCTTGATGCAAAATCCCTCACATTTGATTTCCATCAAACATCGACTGGAGCGGGGAAGCGGTAAGATATATAATCCTGAACAAGCTAACCTCGTCTAACAAAGCTGAGCTATAATGATGCTGGATCACACAGCTCCACCAAAGCCACTGTGACTGTGTCTCTGCAGCCTCAAAGCACAATGTTGCTCTTTGAGAAGTCTCTCTAAAAGCAACTGCAATATTTATTTTGATTTTTTTTTTGTTTTTAATTAATGCTGCACGGTGCATTTTAATGCAGGCCGATAAAATATTTAGAACAGATCCACAGGAGGCATACCGATGCTGTGTGTGTTTATGGGAGAAATAACTTTGGTGCCTAGGTAAATGTGTTCCCATGCATGTATTCCGGTCTGTTTATTTTGTGTTTGTTTGTGTGTTATGTATTTGCGGGGTCAGAGTGGGTGGGGTCATTCCAGCTGAGCATCTGGGATGTTGGCCAAGAGGGGGCGCTTTGGCCTGGGAAGCAACCAAAGACTGCTGGCTCTTTCTTTTTTTAAATTTGTGCCGAGGTCTGGCCTCAGTGCTGTGTTTTTTTCCATTTCTGTGGTAGTAAAAAAAGGTCTCTACAAACTACTCCTGGATATGCCCGTTTATTTTTCCTAAAAGATTACTCATGTGTGTCTGAACTTCCTGTGACAGCTGATCAATACAATACAGACTTATCAAGGGTCAAGGTAGCGTTACCTGTGTAAGCAAGATGCTGTCAAACAGAAGTTGAGTCTCAGCCTGGTCCTTGGTGATATCTGCGTTAGCGTTCATGCCAAAAATTTCTGGTGACGGATTGAGTGGCAGCGACTTGGTATATTCGATGTAGTTGTCGTACTGCGACAGAGATGCAGAAAACAGAGGGAGAGGGGACGAGTGAAGTAAGAGGACGATTTTTTAACGCAACATCAGGAAACATCTCGAGTAATAACACTCGCTGAAAAACAAGTCGGCTCCTTAGATTGCTGACATTTATTTTAATGACTATGTAAATGTGGCTTCATGAATAAAAGATGTGGTTGGAGGGGGGTGCAGTGCTGGAGAACTAAATGCCAAATAAAATGGTGTGCACCATAGATTGTACTAGTGTTAACAAATATATCAGCCCTCACTGATGGTGGCTTCCTGCTGTGCCTTGTTACACACATTTTATCTGTTAATGACTTTTTAAAGGTAGCTCAACGACAATGCAAAGGAGTCCTGCAATATGCTTCCTTGAAAAACTGCCAGGTTTACTTTTATTGAATTTTAAGGCAATGATACTGCCAGCAGCTTTGTGTAACTGATATTTGAATATGAATGAAAACACAAGTGAATAACATACCTATGCTGTACTATAGATCAAAAATTCAACAGCATGAACAAACTCAGCATCTGCTAGTTTAGCAGACTGCACTTAAACCTGGTTGACATATTGTGACATCAAGGCAAATACTGAGGATTGGAACATGTGAAGAGGTTAAAGCTGAAGGAACACATACAGGTACAGATACACTTACAGTTCTTCTTACAATACAGAAGAACTGTATTATTTCGTCAAAGGTTTGGACAAACCTTTTCATTGAATGGTTTTTCTATATTTTCATGACTATTTACATTGTTGCTTCAGTGAGAATCTGCAAAACTATGAATGAACACATATGGAATTATGTAGTGAACACAAAAAGTGTGAAATAGCTCAAAACACATTTTATATTTTTCTATAATTACTGCTTTGCACACACTCTTGGCATTTTCTCATTGAGCTTTATGAGGCAGTAATCTGAAATGGTTTTCCAACAATCTTGAAGGAGCTCCCAGATGCTGAGCACTTGTTGGCCATTTTTGCCTTCACTCTGTGGTCCATCTCACCCTAGGTGGGATAGGTCAGGTGAGTGTGGAGGCCAGGCCATCTGGCAAAGCACTCCATCACTCTCCTTCTTGGTCACATAGCCCTTACACAGCCTGGAGCTGAGTTTGGGGTCAGTGACCTGTTGAAAAATAAATGACAGTCCAACCAAACACAAACCAGATAGGATGGCACGTCACTGCAGGATGCTGTGGTAGCCATGTTGGTTCAGTGTGCCTTCAAATTTGACTAAATCCCCAACAGTGTCGCCAGCAAAGCAGCAAGAAATTCCACAAATGAACCCTGACACAGCACACCTGTGAAGTGAAACCATTTTAGGAGACCACATCATGAAGCTATCTTCAGTATGAATCTACAATATAAAAAGTAAAAAAAAAAGAAAGAATAAAACATTAAATGAGAAGGTGTGTCCAAACTTTTGACCGGTAGTGCATCTACCATAAGTCTGAACTGAGCATATGATCATGAGGTTTGCAGTCAGTTATTGTCCCTGGAAATGGAGTGTGCCTGATAAAAAACATATTATATTTGGTCCATAAACAGGAGTTAGATGGAGTTTTTGTTGTGGCACCAAACACACATTTTGAAGATAATAAAAGTAACGAGAAGTTACTAAATGTGACTAAAGGAGAGAGTTACAACTCAGATCAGTGAGACTCTGCATCATGAATACTGCAAAAACATTTCCCTGGTATTGACATATTACCATAAATCCTGTGCTTATTTTGTTGCCTACAGCCAGACCTTAACCAAAGAGGTGATTCATTTAAAAAAAAAAAAATCTTATCTGAGACTCTGTATATCTTACATCTCCCTCAGCTGGTGCATAGTACAGCCCACTGGGGTCAAATGTGTAGCCAGGGTCCTGGATGATCTTTGGGGTGTAAAAGATCGAGAGGATCGTGCGCAGGGTTCGTCTGTCCCAGTCGTCAGTCACTCGCCCGCCGTAGTTACACTCACCGGTCATGTAACAGAGGGCATCAAACGGCACTTCCTGTACAACACAATAAATCATTCATTTCATAAGAGAACATAACAGCAGGTAAGTGAGAGGTAGTTGATTTTCAGTGTACACAGATCTGCCAGCTCTGACAGGTGAAGTGATCGTTTTTTTTTCGTTGCAAAATGAAACAAAACGATGGGAAACTTATGGCATTCATGCAGACATTACTTTGACTTCTACCTCATGGTAGAAGCTTCTTCAGCAGAGCAATGTGCTCTGTCACAATGCAAAAATTCCTTAACAGCTGTAAAACAAGCCGGATGAACAAAGACCCCACCCCACAATCCACAGAACCCGAGGATCCAACTACAGCCCACTGCCAGAAACCATAAAACATCCAAACTATCCCATTCAAAACCACAACAGGTTAGAAGTATTTTGAAGCACCGAGGGGACATACACAGTATTTGTCAGGGAGTTATAATGCTGTGACCTGACACACCTGTCACTTTAGAATCAGCATTCGCACACAAAAAAGCGTGTGAGGATGCAGAAGGGTGAAGTTGTGGCCAGTTTGGCATTTTCTTGAGGAGGACTTCACTTAAAAATGCACTGAGCAACACTCAGCCACAAGCTGAAAATGTCACTGCGTTCCAAAAAGATCCTCAGTAGTTTATGCCTACTGCTTTTTCCACAGGAAGAGGGGATGGTGGAGGATTGGAGTGCTATCTGTATGTGGAAAAATGTCAAGAGGGGTTTTGAATATGGCTTATGAAAAGGAATACTTGAGCAAAGCAGACGGTAGTTGTAAAAGCCAGAATTTTTAATATGAGCTTAGATGCTGACAGCTATATAGGAGTACATCGTGGATGTGGGTCTGCATGTGAGATAAACTCACTTCATACAGCTCTATGTAAAGTTTATATGAAAGCACTACATCCCAGACTGCATGGAATTTGTAACTGGTTAAACGCTTGCGTTCACTCGATGAAATACAATGTTTTTTGGAGAGAAAAACACAGTAAGCAAAAAAATTGCCCGTGAATGGAAACAATTCAAGAACATCTACCTGGTACTGTTCCAGGAACATGTGTAGTTGCTGTACAGAGATCCGGAGGTCAGTCTCATTGAACTCGTATGGAATGTTCCAGCCTAAAGGTCCAAACTTTCTCCTCTCTTGGGTCAGGGCGTGGAAGAAACACAAGCCATACAATAGCTTCTTGAACACAGCCTGGGAGGTGGAACAGATGAAAGATGTGATCTAAGATAAATAGTGGTGCTCGTATCCCACTGCTAAAACACACACATCCTGAAATCCACCTGCTGATGGAGCCATGGTAGACATGCACAGCAAGCCACCAAGACATGTTTGCATACTGACCGGCTTGCTGCAGCTGCCAAAAAACTCTGGGTCAGAGATGGGATCCATTAAGAAGGAACGTGCAATGTTGGAGCGGAGACCTTTTGGAGCCTCGTTGGTCATCTTAACACCATTCTGGAGCACCGCCACAGGGAATGTGGGAGATGGGTAGCTAGTAAGCCACAGCCTGAAGTCTGGGTGGGTGGTATCTGGGTTCAGCCCCTGTTCACAGAGGCAAAAAGCAAGTAAATACATGCATATATTGGAACAATATAACTTGCTGTGTACTGAAAAAACACATGTCCTCACCTCACAAACTCTCTCCAGTGTTGACATCCATGAAGTGGCCAAGTGGCAGTTTTGCAGAACCACCCAGGTGCCTTCGTTAATGCCTGTCTGAATCATGCGCATAGCAATAGGACCTTGGCCTTGGCCCAAAGAGAGGGACGTCAGCTTGTTACCAGTAAAGCCCTGAGAGATAAGAAGAGTGGTGCACTTCATTTTTTAGCTGCTTTTTGACTGAGGTCTCTCTCTCTCTCTCTCTCTCTTTTTTTTTAGACCCAGTAAATATTGAGATTGAATTTCTTTCATTGTTAGAGGCAATTTTGATTTCATTTACAGTTTGATGCACACAGCAGGATGACAGCTATAGTTGTAATGTCTCTGTACCTTTTCATCTCCAAACTTGAGCAAAGCCGCCATGGGGTCGGAGCCAGGGGAAAGGATGAAGATGAGGGGGGCACAACAGTGGCTATCTGTAAAGGTGTTACTTAAGTTAAAGGGTGGTGCTTCAATGAAGTGATGGCCCAACTTGTCTGAAACAAACTCCTGAACCACGGGAACAATCTGAGGACAAGTTAAAGGAATGTTTTAGAGGTTTTATGTGAAAAAAAGGTTATAAAAAGAGATCATTCCCCATGTGGACTGACTTTGTCTGGCCTGAGACAGCGAATCACCAGCATCTTCTGAAACTGGCTCAGCTTCTCCTGCCACTCATTAGGAAACTGAGTCTGATGGGGCTCCTGCAAATAGACAAAGCAGAGTAAGTTTTGATTCAGACTAAGTATGCATGGGAAGTACTTTTAATTTCACACTGCATAACTTTCCAAATATTAATCCTGTCATATGTCATAAATATATATTTTAAGCTATAGCTGTAGAAAAGCACTAGATATTTTAAATCTGTTGATCAAAATGATCCTAATCAAATACCAGCTGAGGAATAATTATGTCAAGTTTTTGGTGAAAGGCAAGGTTAATCAGTGCAATCGTGCAAAAAAAGAGAAATATTGTACATAACTAGACATGCAAATGAAAAGCATGAAGAAAGGCAACAAATGGAAGCAGACAGAAATGGGGAAGAGAAGAAAAAAAAAACAGAAATGGGTTTTAGGTCACAGCAATATGTTTGATTAATTAGTGGAACAAGTGCACCGGAGGAAGTGAGCAATGGTAGAGGGAACTTTTGGAATTATTTCCCCTAGGCTGTTTGTCGAGAGACTTCTGGCTATGTGTGTTGGCAGGTGCTTTGAGATGGATACACCTATTTAGGATCTCCTGGGGATTCACTGTGTGAACAGGGTGTGTTAGCGTGTGTGAGTGCCCGTGTGCTTGATTGAACAGCTGTTCTTACATCAAAATTGAATAAATGTGAATTCTACAACTGGAACAAACTCGATTTAATTAGACAGAAGTGTTGTGGCTGATTTTGTTGATTATAAATCAAAGATGGTTTGTGTGTACGTATGTGCGACGGCAAAGACACAAGCCTGTACGCTTGCACGCATGTTTGAATGCGCGTGTGGCGCATTCAAACATTGATTAAGCAGCTGTTCTTGCATTTAGATTGCATAGATGTGAGGAGCACAACAGGAGCTGAATAGATTTGATTAGATTAGATGAAACCTCAGTTTGTGATTCTCTGTGTTTCAAAGATGGACAGTGTCTCTGTGTGCATCATAATCTGACAGGAAAATGTTTCCCTCTTCAACCTCCTTTGTTCTGTATGCTCTTTATATTCACTACATGTATAATAACTGAAAAAAAGACTCTTAAAACAAAGTACAAAGTTAAAGCTTCAATGTGTCAGATAAATCAGACCAACCAGTGGCTTTAAAAATTAATAAAAAAGCTAATTTGAACAGGGCCAATATTTTTGAATCAGACATTTTCTTGTACTATAGGAGGGTACAGTATGAGAAAACAACTAATCCTATGATTTATTTGGCATATCTATCATTAATTAAAAAAAATACAATATTTGAAGTGATGTTGTATTGACAAAACTAAAAAGAAAAAAGATAACAATGTAACGAATCAAATTATGGCATGTGTGTGGAATCAAAGTGAGAACACATGTTATGATTAATAAAGAAATCTAGCCGAGACAAAAGGTGGTAAAATAGTCAAAGCATACATGCTACACTGAATATATAAACTGAAGTACTCTGCATCCACATTGTTCCCAGGCAGGGAAGGGGGGAGCGCCGCTGCACCCCAGTTGTGAGATTCCACAGAGCCACCCTGCTAAGCTTAAAGTTGGGCGAAGCTGGCCTTGTGTTTAATGCTGCTATTTTATCTCATTCACTGTTTTCCCAAGGTTTGATTGTTTTGCATCTGCACAGCCAATCAAACACTTTTACTCATATTAAGAAGAAATTAAGACTCTGTTTCTTGTTGTGCTTTCACCAGCAAAGCAGCAACTTTTACTCTAGTCTGTGTCTACAAGACAAGCACTTCCAAAACACTCATTGCATCCATCAATCTTCTTCCACTTACACATCCAATTCTGGGGCTGGAGTCTATCCCAGCTGCCACAGGGAAAGAGTCAGGGTGCACACTGGACAGGCTCACAAGCTTGTAACAAGGTGACACAGAGACACAACCATTCATACCTACAGACAATTTAGAATCACCGGTTAACATGCATGTCTTTGGACTGTGGGAGGAAGCCAGAATACTCATAGAGACCCCGCTGAGAACATGCAACCTCCACACAGAAAGACCTCAAACAGCTGGTGGTCGTTTAAACCAGGAAACCACCACCATGCCACCCGCAGGACACAGATAACACCCACACCGAAAAATAATTATAATATTTTGTCGGCTGTACGTCAAGTAATTAATCTATAAGGTTTGGGTAAGAGGGCGAGATGAAAAACATAGAAACAAACAAAAAATAATAATTGTTAAATCTTTTGATGTACATATTAATTTTCTAAAGTAAACTTTGGGTCAGTGGATCCACTATCAAACCAACAGACTGCAGACAGATGTTTTAATTTCAATACTCTGTTGACACCAAAAGAGGACCAGTTTGATGTAAACTGTAACCAAACTCACTTCCACCTAGAAGTTAACACACTTCCTAAAATATGACACAAGTCACAGCAGCTAAATTAATGTTTAATATTGATTAACTTTACATTTTAGGATGATTTACTGCCCCTATGATAGCAGCTGATCTGTATTTTTGGGTTGGATCTTTCTCATCTTCCTCTTGACAATACCCCATATAGTCTCTTTCAGCTAGCTGGCCAATAAAGGACACTAACAACATGGTCAAAACACCATTTGGTAGCAGTTTTGGGATTGTGGGCAGAAGCAAACTTCTGGTGGAGAAAAGAAAATCGGCATCCACATAAAGCGTTCTGTAGATGGAAACATGAAGTGCTCTGGTAGATGGCTGACTCGATAAAACACAGTGGGCCAACCACCACCAACATAAGCAGATAACATAGCACCCAACACTGGCCAACTTCACTGGATTTGAAACACCTTTTGATTCTCTCCACTCTTCCTCCAGACGGTAGGATGCTTTGATTTCCGAATAAAAAGCAAAATGTACTTTCATCTGAAAAGAAGACTTTGAACCACTGAGCAAAAGTCCAGGTAAAATATTCTGATGCGGTCTCTGGCTCAGACAGTGTAGCTCCATTCCTGTGCATGGAGGCAGATTCTACTTCTTGAATCAGCAGTCTTCCCTATAATTGTTAATATTGCCAATGCAATGGTACCAATAGCACACTGAAATTCTGATTTTCATATGCTATAAACCATAATCATCAAATTTAAAACATAAACCGACTTGAATATTTCATTTCAAGTGACTTAATACAGACTACATCAAAGTTTATTTTTCTGAGTTTAAACTAGAAAAATAAATGAAAAATGTCATCATACTTTTTTACTATATTCAACAAACCCAGCGAGAGGCGACTTACTGGGCTGTCATAGACCTGTTTCCACTCATTTCTGCGGCCTGTCAGGTCCTGACGCAGGCCTTTGAAATGTTCCATCGCATCCAAGCGGCATATCTCATCCCAAGACTTTTTAGGCAGCCAGGTGCAGGGATTGGAGTAGGGGTTGTCCAGGCCCACACCGCCCGTTAGAAGGAAGCGCCACTCCCCCTCTTCCACCTAAAACATTAATTAGTGACATGTCCTGTTAACACAGCAGCAGAATGACCAGAATTTGTAATTAAGTGGATTAATGCTTGACAATTTGGGGGATTATCTTTGGATAAGTAGTTTATGCAAATTGGAAATAGAAGAAACAGATAATCTAAAACAATCCTCGAGAAGACCAGAGCTGAAAACTGACACTAAGGAGCTTGTTTGATTATCTAATCACTTATTTAAAAAAAACAAAACCCAAACAATATGTGTGTGTTCTCCATTATCAAATGTGTGTCTGTGCGTGTGTAAATTCATACCAGCTTGCTATGCATAAGCAGGCTGACAGTGAGGCAGAGGGAAAAAAGTAGCTTATCCTTCTCAAACAGAGAGCGACACACATTCACATACAGTGTATAGGTAAAGTGGTCTCTCAGGATCTGCAGTCTGAAAAAGAGACGCATGCCATCATTTAATAATCTTTAATCACATTAATGCACCATCACCAGCATTGCATTTAATTTTTTAACAGAGACCTTTAAAACACTGTTTTGGTGACCAGCAGGAACTAGTATTTTGCTAGTACATTAGTCAGGCCTGCCTACCTCTGCTCCAAGTCATCACTCTTGTCTGAGCTCTCAATGGAGCTGATGAAGAGGTTAATAAACCAGGTGAGGGAGTATTGGTACATGGGTTCAATGTTAGCCAGGTCAGCAATAGAGAAGAACAAGATTGCCGAATGCACGGCAATAGGTGTGTAACCCATGCGGGTCTCATCAATCTTCTTCTCTGTCACCTCGGCCACGGCCTGCTTCTCTGAGATTTCGTTGGCAAGCACCTTGGAAGCAGAGAGGATCTCGACGGCAGTCTCATCCTCCAGGATGTTGCCCTGAGAGGAGGACAGGACCTCTAAGATTCTGTCCTCGATCTCCTTCAGTTGTCTGAAAAAAAAAGAAAAAAAAAAAGGGAAGAAACTCTGAATTAATAGTCTACAGTATTTTTCACTCGGGGAAGTAGAGATTTTATTGAATTAGTTGAATGGATTTGACCTTGGTCTAACATATGCCTCTGTACCTTTTGTTCTCTGCTCCCTGCAGAATGAGAGCCTGTTTCTCTTCTTCCAGGTCAGGCCTCTCCCGGGCTACCACAATGCCCAGTAGCTGGTCTTGAATGCCCTCTGGAGTGATCATGAAGTTTAGCAGTGTCACCTACATCACACAGAATATCCACTTCACGTACAACTATGGAGACATAATTGTTGAAGAATAAGTGATGTACGTGTGTATGTTTCAGAGGAAGGTGTCCGCCCTTTTTCTCAGCCATTAAAGTGAAGTGTTGATCGTCTCGGCTTTAGAGCTGTTCTCCTGGCCAAACCTCCTACCCAATAAATTCCAGTAACTGCTTCAGCCTTGGCAAAGTACAGGTAGGATGCATTTACTTTTTTCTCCTTTTCTGTGGAAAGGTGTTGCAGGAGTTGAAGGAGTGTCTTTTACCACAGGCGTAGTCATCCTGCGCTGCACTTACCCGGAGGTTAAAAGCCTATATATGCTATCTACTCTCTGCCCTAATAAACGAGTGCACTTCTTCGGGGCTTAATTCCATTTCTATTGATGCCGTGAGACCCACTCAGCTGGTGGTAAAGACTCAGAGCCTGTATAAATCTCCAGTTTGTCCTTTTCACACATACACCCTCCTTCTTTGCCTCGCCTCGTCCCTTGCGCTCCTAAGGGCTTTTTTTCTAGATGCTTACCCTCTTGTATTTGGAGCTATTGCGTTTCAAATAGGGTTTAATGGGAATAATGGAAACTCATAGTGTACTGTAGAGAAGACAAAAAAAAAGATTTAAGCAAAATGAGGGGAAAAAAAGGGAAGAATTGAGCCAGCTGTGAAAAATGAGTTGAATCAATCTAATGGCTGCCCATAAAGAGGAGAGCCCCTGCAAATAGATGCTTGAAATGTGATCTTCTGTAATGCTTTCCAACCCCTTGCCTCTCAGTAATGCAATTTTCCTTTAATGCTCCTTTTCTTGGAATCCTTTTTTCAGAGTGGATGGGGGCTGTGTTCCATTGGGAAGGTGATATAGGTGATATCACTGAACAATGATTCACTGTGTTATTGAGGTAAAAATGTCATTTGGGTGGTATCAATAACTAAGAGCCAAAGAAGAAAAGTAGATCTCATCTGATATCATATGAAAACTTTAAATAAAAAAACAAAACGAAAATCAAACCTCAGTTCTAAATGATGCTATTTATCACTATTATTATTGATATTTTAGGGCAGAAGCCTGCAGATGACTCTGTTGGTTTATGTGTGTGCTTGTGTTTTATTATTCCCTTCTTTGTTGGCTCTGTTGTGGTAGATACATCTATCCTTAGCTGTGACACAATTAAAGGGTTGTAGCTCCATCTGTGTGGAAGAAGTTAGTACAGAATGCATGGAGGACTGCATACGGCTCGTTACAGCAACACTGAAACTTGCTGTAAACAGCACTGTTATGTGTGGTGACTATGAATGCTATCCTCTGCTTTAACTAAAGGTGGTATCAGATTTACGTCTCAGTGATGGAATATGTTGGATAGAAGGTTTCTCTGCGTGTCTCCACAACGTAGAATTAAAACATTAAAACTAATCACCGGGAATTTTATCCATTCAAGTTCTTTCTGGATGCTCAGATACTTGATCCAACAGGCTGGCCAGTGAAACTCCCAGCAAGCCATTATAATGAAACTGCTGCAAACCTGCACTACCAGTCCTGCATCCTACTGCACCTTCTAAATGGACTTCAGTACATGAAAAAAAGTTTCATAGTTATAATTACTGCACATTATCCTATAGTAGGGAGAAGAAAAGCAGAACAGTGGTGACAGCAGTATCCCTACAGTACCTTGACAGAAGTCTCAGGCAGGTAGTGAGGGTTGCGTAGCTTGGTAGTGATGTAGAAGCGAAAGTCAGGAACATATTCAATGGTAGAGTCTCCCAGACGGATGCACATTGCACCGCCCTGTTTAAAGGTCTGTCGAAGCAGCAGAGGCTCCAGGATGGGATCCAGCTCCTCACCGACATTCTCCAGCAGCACTGACAGAAAATGTTCAAATCAATGTTTTTTCTAATCAGGAGAGAGACGTCTTTATAAATATAAAAAGCTGTCAAACTGTTGAAACTACTGTCTCAACAGCTGAGCTGCTTCAAAGCTTCAAATATTTCCAAACTCTTCAGCCAAGACAAAGCATTTTACCTACAACACCTTTACCAGTATCTTATAGATCACCAGTTAGCCATTTTGGCAGAACTGGGAGAAACGCGCATTCAAACCCTGCATACGGTCGCCTGCTCTACCTGTGAAAAAGAGACTCTTCATGCCAAATGTTTCACTTTCTGGTTAAAAATACACTATAAATGGTCTTTAATCTGGTCTTTTCCCTTTGATATTTAATTCTTTACCCAATTTAACTATCTAATACAACTTTTTTTCACCATTATCATTTCACTGTTGTCATGTTTCATTTTACATCTCTCTCTAATATTAGTTTTATCCAGTTGTTTTGATTTAAATGCGCTGTACTGCATTGTGTCACGGCTTGTCATTTTACTTATTTCATGGTGCATTTATTTCATGCAGGACTCTCACTTCATGTCATTGTGGCCATGTTCCTGCCTCTGGAAAGTACTCTGCATCTTGCTTGAAAATGTTCTTTCAATTTAAAAATCTTTAAAATCATATTAAGGAGCAGTGGGAGACCCTTCCCAACAACGAAAGTTTATACTCCATACAGAGACTTGTAATAGTTGTGCTGATGCATTCCTGGCTCGCATAAACTATATTTTATAAGTTGTGTGATGAATTAAAGTTAAACTCAAACTGTCTTTCAGCTTTCTGTGATTAGTACTCAACCGTGAACTTCCACTGCAGTTGCATACATGAGTAATATCAAGAAATCAGTGAAGCACATGAAAATGCAATCGCCTTACTCCCATGACATCATTATTAATACGATTTCACATTAAGTATGATAATGCTCTTCTCATGTTACCAACATCAGCCCATCTATAATTGACATTTTGCCTTTAGGTGGTAACTAACTTTTTCTTCAGTTTTCAGATGGAGTGATAGCTGATGAACTTTCTCTTACAAGTTAGTTACCAAAGCAGGTCAACCCTTTATAGGCATAAATATTTAATATATGTTACCAGATTAAAAAGCATGTTTTTAAATTTAATAAACACATGCATATCCTAGGAGGTTTGCCATGAAAGCACCAGCCCAACCGTGCTAAACGAAAGAATAGTAGTGCATCATCAGGATTATAAGTGGTAATACAAACAGCAAGAAACTGTAAAACTGTGAAATAAGAAAACAGGCTGTGAAGGATGAAACTGTACCCTTAGGGGACTCTTTTGCGCCGTAAAAGGACAAGTTACTCTCTGAGCTGTTAGCCTTGCAGTAAGCAAAGACCTAGCGGCTGGCTGGGTCAGCTCATTATTTAGATGCATCTGTAATGGTGGTGCAGATTTCTGTGTTTCTGAGTCTTAATTCCTTCTTGAAGTTGCCCCCCGTGGCCCCTTCAAAATAATATGAGAAGCAATTATCTACAATATTATACCACAACTTTTAAAAAAATGTTGTATACTTTTCTATGAGACATGGTGGGCTCTTTTCTGAAACCAGTTTGAGGACCAAAAGGTCACATCTACACAGCAGCACTGGGGATTGAATGCTTTTCCACTTCGGGGCTACAGAGATTAATAAAATCAGACACATGGCTGCCTCAACCACACTTGGACACATAAAATCGGTCCAAAAACATCGTCACATCTGCCTACACATCGCAGCTTGAGCCTAACACCGGGCAGGAGAAAAAAATAAATGCAGAACATATAATTGATTTCTCCTGAGCTTTTATGTGATCTATAGTAGTCTGACATATAAACAGTACATTAGGCCGAATAAAGGCTCACTCAGAAATGTCTCACTCAGAAACATCGCTAATTTCAATTTTGCCACTACAGAACAACAGAGAACAAAAGAGAGCTGCAGTCTTGGGGCAGCAGTAATTAGTTTCTGTGGTAAAGAGAGACCTCAGCAGGCAGTAACAGGGAGTGCAACAGTGTGGTTGAGGCAGCCATGGCAGTCACATTGAACTAGAAGAATTATTATACTTACCTGGTGTGCCAAACTGGATACAATTCTCCAGAGTGCGTACAAAGTCAGCATCGCTCAGTTTAATAACATGCAGATTATTGGCCTTCTCCATATTTTTCACCCACTTGTTGGCCTGGCCTTGAGGATCGATCATCAATGGCCACCGCCTGGCATTACTACACACACACACACACACACACACACACACACACACACACACAGCAGTGTGTGATCAAATGAGGCCACCTTGTCAGTGAGAAAGATCTT
>NW_005187472.1:3020507-3043418 GCF_000239375.1 Pundamilia nyererei
GAGGCGGCCACCGGTCTGACTGTCAATGAACTGAACTTCAGGTAAGAAGTTATGACCTGCAGTCTATCTGGGTCAGATATAAACCAAATAGTAGTTTATTTTCGTTGTGCTGACTTTTTACAGTCAGTTACAATAACTCGTACTGCGTACTAGCTAGCATGACGGAGTTTCTATACAGCTGGGTGGGTGCTATGATGTTGCTGATAGTAAACTTTATTTTATTCATAAGATTGCTTAGTAGAGTTGCCAACCATCCCGTAAAAAACTGAATCATCTCGCATTCAGAGAAAATATTACGCGTTTCGCATTGAGCTGAAAAGGAACACAGTTTGTCCCGGACTTCAGCTAGAATGGAAAAGACACAAAGCTGGAGTTATTCTGTCGTTATGCTGTCAGCTGCCTCTTCTTCTCTCATTCTCTCCCACTCCCTCTCTTTTTGCTATTTCAATGATCAGCTGATCGGCTTTTCTCTCTTGTTTGTTTATCGCCCACTTTGCGCCAGAAAGACGAAACCAGCGGATGTCGTGTTAAACAACAGCAGCACGTTTAAGCTTGATCAGCTGTTGTTAGAATTTATTTAATATTAATTTCTATCAGCTGATGTTTGCTGGAGCCACAGCTGTAAAGCTGCTGGTCATGACGTCAGTTTGGTTATCTGGTGAGAGGGAAACATGAAGATGAAACCAGGAGATGTCCTTACTGAATCATCAGAGCTGAACTGGTGATGGAGAAACAGGTTTACCTTTTAGGTGACATGAATGAGTTGATGGGAAGTCATGAACTGTTTCTGAGAGACAACTAACACCAGGATCCTTTTCTACATAGCTGACAGCTGGTAACGGTGCAGGGGCGGGTCTAGCAAAGTTTTGTCAGGGGGCCAGGCAGGGCATTAACAGGGAAAGGGGGGCACAAAGAAATACTTTTCTTTCTTATTCTCATTTAAAATGTCTCGCTTTTAATAAACAATTATCTGAATGTTACAACTAAAGTTTTTATCTGATGTAAAATGTATAGAAATCATACATAAACCAACAAGACAGTGTATATCACTGTCACAACAATGTTCATTTTTATTCAAAGGCTTTATGGCTTTAATACCTGGTGGGCCGGTCTCTAGTCAAAATGCCCGGGCCGGTTTTTTGTCCCAGTCCAGCCCTGGGCACGACAGTGACTTAATCTGAGAAGGTGCATTAAAAAAATAAATGGCTGGGCCCGCGGTGCACATCACAAATTAGCTCGCATAGACACATTAGTTGTGCCGCTTCTTAATGACGGTATCTTAGCTAACACCCCCAACTACCAGATTCAACTTGTAATTGGCTAAATTCCGACACTTCAAATGCTTCAGGAGCTGTCCACTCAGTGCAGCATCAGCCCCACGGAAATACACGGATACATCCGTAGACTCGAGGTAGAATTCACTATGTGTTTTCAGGACTTTCAGGTGTATGGACCAATGTTTTCTTTTCTGATCAAACCAGAAAGGTTTAATGAGCAGCTGGGTTTGTCTCGCATTAACTGGCTGGACACAGAGGACATCGAAATGCAGCTGATTGAACTGAAAAGCTTGACTATGTGGGGGTCAAAGTTTGCAGAACTACGAAGGCAGCTGGAATCCATAGCTGTGTGTGTTCATGGAGCTTGCATTTTCAGCTGCTGGACATCACTACCTGTCAAGTTTAACTGTCTTCAGAATATTGCAGAGGCATCACTGACAATATTTGGCTCTACATATCTGTGTGAGCAGATTTTCTCTCAGGTAGCCGTCTGAACGCTGGACACTCGGAGACCTGTGTCTCTGAGTGGGAGACCAGAGATCAGATTAACATGTGTATCCCTGTATTAACAAACATGCCATATCGCTCAGTTTATTTTTCTTATCATTGTTGTGAGGAGGCCATAAATAGCATTTGCATTTTCTGTTGTACAGTTCATTTGCTGTTATGGATCAAAAGTGTCTTTTTTTGTTTCAAAATAGCTGATAACTATTCGCTGATAGCTGCCAACATCTGGGAATAAATATAATTCTATAAAGTTGTTCTATATAGTGTGTAACTGTTAATATAGAGCATTATTACATTTATTGCTAATGCAATTATATGGCACATTGACTAGCACACATCATCAGAAAGGTTGCCTGGTTTACACAAACAGTGTTATTTTTTTACCATTCATTTTAGACAAACTGACCAATTTTATCCTGGTTCTTTGTTAATCCACATGTACAGTGACCTCAAACACAGCATCTAAACACATTCCTGCAGAGTAATAAAATACCCTTGTCTCTATTACAGCAACAATCCAAAGGTGCAGTGCACCTCTAAAGTGCTTTGGTGAAAAGTCTATTTCAAGTTCTTTTTTCTCCTTCTATTTTTGCCTTTTTTCAAAATCCGGTCTTTCTCCTTTCAATTTAATTCAGTTTTCTGTAAAGAATTCACATACAAGATCATTTAAGTCAAGTCCATTTAAGTCACAGTGAATACAATGTTAAACATTACGGTAATATTTGGGCCTTTGAAAGTTGGACTTCAGTACTTACGAGATTATGATTGCGTTATCTATGGAGAAGCTGTCCGATGGCAAGCCAGCGATGGTCCACGTGCGAATTTTTACTGCATCACCCAGCGATTTCATTAGAGACATGTTGTGGGAGCATGGGATCTCTCTGCTCTTACAAAGATTCATCCACTCCTGTGTCTGATCCTGGAAAGCAGCAGATTACTAGTAACGACTTTCTTCATTTTCCTAGATGCAGACAAACACACTAACCTGCTACCAAATACATCACCTGCCCATTTTACCTGAAGACACTGGTGTACCCAGTGTTCTTTTTAAATTTCTGATAGCTTAGTTTAGCTAGTGTGTTAGCACTGCTGAAATTCATCTTTTGGGTTAAAATGCTAATTTGCATTTCACTTTCAATAGCAAACAATAAAAATACCGGTGACTGCCAGTGCTACCCTTCAGTCTCCAGGCAGATACACCTATAGTATCAATTTCAAAATCCACCATCGTCTTGTTCTTAAGTTATCACATTCACAGGCTTTTCAGAAAACTTACTCTACCCAGAGAAGTGGAAATCACTGAAATTTGAACTCATCTGAGATTTTTAGTAGATGCACCTATGGTACAAAGTTTCTGTTTTATTTATATAGCACCAAATCACAACAAAAGTGGCCTCAAGGCACTTTACATTCTGAGGTATAGACCCTACAATAATACAGTGTTCACCGCGTTTTCAAGTTATCACATTCATAAGATTTTCAGAAAACTTGAAACATTTTCGTTCACAAATGTAGGTGTTCTCGCCACCTTCCAGCTACAGTGACAACAACATCAGCTTTTTATGGCAGAGCCATAAAAAAAAGTCATTAAGCTATTTTCAATACAATCTATGGTCTGTACCTGTCTGTAGCTTGACGTGAATGCTCCCAGGTAAGCTACTATGCCTGCTGAGATGAGGATGTCCCCAATCAGGTTATTGTAGAGGTTTCCAAGTTGTAAGGCCATTTCACTCCAGCGAGTCTTCTCCCCACCCAAACCTCCAATGAGCTGCTCTGCTCGCTCCAGCTTCTTACTGCAAAGATCGACCTGGAAGATATCATTACAAAAGGAAACTGAACAACAGTTCAAAAACAGTGTACTTGATTCCTGTCTGTGTCATATTCTTTTCTTTGTTGTTTTTTGGTGTTGATGAATAACTGCATACATTTGTTTACATTCAGTGGAGAAACTGCTGACTGTTATAACATTAACATTAACATTTACAGAACACGTAATAGATATGATCATTTCCAGTGATCAGATCTGTTTAAAATTTCAAATATGGCAATTATTAAAATCAATTGGATTCTCCATTAGAGATAGCAAACCTGACTCTCTAGGTCAGCTTTCTTGTTTTTATTGGCATCCAAAGTCTTCTGAAGCTTTGCAAGTTTATCTTGGACTTCTTTTAGAGCAGCCTGCTTTTTCCTCAAGCCCTCCATGGCCACCTTTAGCTTCCCTTCAGCCTGTGCCAGCTTCTCTTTCTTTGGAGCCACCACCTTAGCAACTCTGAAAAACATATAATCTTATCTTCATAAATCTAAATGTGCAATACATAAGAGTAATTTACTAGATATGTGTGAAGTACAGGTGAAACAAACCATTATGAGTTAGTTTATTTTTACAAAATTACTCATCTACACTGCATAAATATAAATTAACAGATATCAAAGTTCTGCAACTTCTTGACTGCTTTCGGAACATAAAAGATGAAATACTTCATACTACGTGGCAGCATGAAAATATGAATTAAATAATATCTCATCTTATTGTTTTTAAATTAAGGCTTTTACTGTGTATGGAAAGTGTCACCCGATGCCATCCTTATAATGAAACTGGATACTGTTGTTGAGAAATATTAAGAACTTCACTGCAGACAGGAAAATTGAATTTTATGACAAACTTTGCATCAATAAATAAAAGTAGCATTTAAGAATGTCACAACAATAATGATGCTAACATTTCCTTTTCAATGAGTCATATCTTGGAATTGGCCTTGCAGATGAATCACTTGGGACCTGGCATATTCATGGTATACAGCCAGAAACTTTGAAGCTAACTAAGCCTCATGTTAATCACTAAGACGGATGAAAAGCTTTCCCAGGCTTGGTGCATATACATTAGTTTTCAGAACTAAGAACAGAAGATGAGAATATTACTTACTTGTCATACTTGTCCATGGCACAAACCCACTTACACATACCCTCAGCTGCAGTGGATGCAGTTCTAATCTTTTCTGGCACAAAGTCTGGGTTGGTAATGTACTTGGTGCGGATGATGGCCATAAGATTTGGAGGAATGTTATCTTTGTCATACTCATGGAGGCTCTGGAGAAACCTTAGGTCTCCCAGAAGCTTTTTGGCTGGGCCCCAAAAGTCTTCCACTTTTTTACCAGAGCCTGAGGGGTCCGGCACACGATCTGGTTTGATGCCTTTAAGAATG
Organism: Pundamilia nyererei; assembly: GCF_000239375.1. Lineage (NCBI taxonomy): Eukaryota > Metazoa > Chordata > Actinopteri > Cichliformes > Cichlidae > Pundamilia > Pundamilia nyererei. The sequence goes on from NW_005187472.1 coordinate 3,025,494, forward strand.
CAAATTGCCTCCATAACCAGCTTGACTGCTGTGGGTGGGCTTTTCATGGACTTCACCACTGTGATATCCTGTTGCCAGAATCATTTATCACTATTTGCTGTACACTACATTTAGCCTTTGAGCCATATTAAAATATTCAGCTTTTACCTGAGGGGTCAGAGTATTCAACGCAGCCAGGGCCGACTCCAGGATGGGCATAGCTTCAGCCAGGTCAGCATCACATTCATCCTTGATAGCTTTGGCAGCCATGGCTTGTTCGTTGGCCACTGCTTCATCTATTTTCACCACCTTCTCTGTCTCAGCCACCTCCACAGATTCATGTTCAATCACCACCATCATCTCATCAACCTCTTTGCTAGCTACAAGCAGCTGTGGCTGTAGAGCCTCTAGCTCAACTTGCATGGTAGCCACTTGTTCTGCAGCTGATTCCAGCTTTTCCAGACCGACCTCATAGCGACTTTTCATCTTCATCACCTCACTGAGCAAAGGACAGAGGGATTAAAGGGAAACGCTTACACCTGCAAACTAGATTTTTGTGCCGCTTGATTCACATCAACTGATGAAGTCAATTTAAACTAAAACCTAAAAGCAGCACTTGAATGAAAAACGTTACAAATGAATAGAGATACATAAAATATATCTTGATCTTACGCTCTTCTTGTCTTCAGCAAAGCTTTGAAGGTGGAAATGAGCTCCAGATATGAGGTTGGAGTGACATAATTGTGACGCTGCAACTCAGTCAAAAAGCGGTGAGACAAATTAACGGTTGAGGTGTGGAAGCTCTTGCACATAGTGATGCAGCCTTCTCGGGCCTCTTCCGTCATCTCAACATCCTCCAGGAAGCGGCAGGCCACTGCCTGCAGGGCATCTTCAGGCCAAGTCTAACAAGGAAGGAAATAGGTTATTTTCCTGTTTTTAACAGGTGTGCTTCCAGACATTTCTATTTACCCTCTGCTATGTGGTACTGGTAATGTTATCAGTTACTAATGAAGCATGGAGCATGAAATACACTACATGCTCTGTGTTTACTGGTCAACTATTAGTGCAAACCTCTGATGGGACAAAAAGCACAGCAAAACATGTATGTAACATACATACACTCACCTGAAACCAGTCAATAGTACAGCAGTTAATGAGTGCGGGGAAACGTCTCAAACGGTCCCTGAAAGCATCTCCAATGGGACTCATGGCCAGCACCACATGCAGCTGTGTGCGACAGCGCTCTAAGAACATGTTGAAAAGCGACAAGGGGCTGCCATCTGTTTGTTTTTCTCTATCACGCTGCCTGTCCAGCACACGCATTCGCTCACAAATTTCCTGCTTCTCATCCACCGCAAACAGGTTAGGCACCTGGAAATAAGAAAATATTTACAATTTCGCACCTTTTCTCCATGTGTCACCATCTGTTCACCTGAATGAAGTAGTCAGTCTCTCTCTTCCATCCACTTTACCTCACCAGTGTTGAGCAAGTTGCCAATGTCCTCCAAGAATGACTCCATTTTGATCTGAGCGTCTGTAAACAGGAAAACTCCATGAGCCTCTCCTTCCGTAGCCTTCCTCAGGATTTGTTTCAGGTCATCGTGCCATTCAGTGGTTCCATAGGTCTTGGATATTTCCACCTGGAAAAGCTCTGCCTCTGCCATGTAGGCAGCCAGACGGGTGAGAGACTGACGCCCACTCCCACCAACCCCTACCAGCAGGGCATGGCCACTGGGTTGCTTGAGGATGCGGGAAATCCGGCACACATGCTCGATAGCAAAACGGAAGAGCACCAGATTCATTGGTGCTTTGCTGGTGTTGTTGAACTCCTCCAAGTGTGATTCCACAACCTGTCGTAGCCGATCTAAGTCATGAACTTCGCGGTAGCTGCGGTCCTCACCTTTGGGGTCATGGAAGTCACAAAACATGAGGCTGCGCAGGTCATCTTCAGTCACCTTTCCATCTTGGTCCTGGTCCAGATGCTGGAAAAGCTGATGGAAGTTCTCCTTCATGTGAGTCTGACACACAACCTGTAGATGACTTACAAGCCAGGATCGATCGGTGTCGTGGACCAGTCGATCGTAGTACACCCTCAGGACCTGTGGATTAACAAGAAAAGGAAAGAAACAGACATGTGCAGAGACAGATATGGACAGATCTCAACACCAAATCTTGTTGGCTTGACTGAAGCTATTATATAATGGATTTCCACTTTCCACAGCAATACGTTAGGTTACTTTAGTTATGCTGCTTTCATGTACCTCATACTGTTTGTAATGTACGATATTACCTCATGGACCCAGAGCCGTTTGATGACAGACTGTTCCTCTGCAGTCTCTGGCCGTGACAGGCAGATGCCCTGGATAACCCGGGAGACATCACGTAAATTGAACAAGTAATGGGACTTTGTGGGGGTTGGTAGCAGGTTCTTGGTGGCCTCTTGGTAAACTGACAAAGTGCTATGGACGATCTGAGAGGTCAGAGTAGCAAATGCCTTGGGGAATAAAAAGCTGCAAATCAAATGAATTCATTGGTGAGATCCTGTTCCTGGAGTTTAGTCAGAAAAATTAATCTGTAATTGTTGTTTTAACTAAACACTGAACTCATAAATATATGGTATTATCAAGAATCTATCTTCAAACAAATATAACTGTTTTCAAAATGCAAAAACATCTTTAAAACATATATATTTTTAAAATGCAGCTGCCATATGTGCCTGGATGAGTGCTAGTGGAGATCTGAAATCTGTCCAAAAGATCTGATTGCTTTTGGTCTTATAGTCTCTGAAGTAAACAATGTGGCAGAGCAAAAAGGGGGGAGCAAAAGTACCACCTTTAATCCTCAAATGACTGACACAGACACTGATGTACAGAATAATTGGATCCTAGCTGGTATTTACTATATTTTGCTCAAAAAGATCTTCTGCAGTATTGAGTAACTGATTACCCTGTATATGCAAGGCATGGTTATTTACACAGGTACATTTGGTAAATTTGAATAAAATTACTGTCTCAACATCCTAATTGTTAGTGTTACCGTATGGTAAAATGCCAATTTGTGATCCTGGAGAAGATTGTATACATGGTCTTCTCATCAAAGTCATTAATGGTGATCATGTTGAAGTGACGCAGGAACCGAGGAGTGACAGGGTTACGCCCCCCACCTAAAAAAAAAGCAGACAACAAAATACAAACTGGAATTACTAACTCACAGTTTGAAGCCTGATAAAGCAAGTATTTTACATCCTTGTCTGTAAAATACTTACACAGTATAGTATATGTAGTAAAAATTTAAGGAATTTGTTCAAAGGTTTTGAGCGCATTTTGTTGCAAAATGCAAGTTATTAATATATTGACATTTTATCAATATAATGAAGGGCATGATTCCAGTGAGAAACATACTGGCTTCCCTTTGAGACAGTTTTTACGGTTGAGTATTCTAATTTTTGCGTCATAACTTTTGCACTGTCCACTTCCTGCTGTGACAAAACAAATTTCCCACGTGTGGGACTAATAAAGGTTATCTTATCTTATCTTATCAATAGAAGCCACAATCACATGGTGTTACTGCGATCACCTGAAGCTCAGCAAAACCAGTGTGGTTTTGGCAGACTACCAAGCAGCTTCCAGAGGAACAAGAGGCCTGCTGTCATAGTTTAATGCAGGGAAACAAAGTGTAGAAGGTGGGCACCTAGCAGTCAAATCAATGAAAAACTCAACTGAGGCCACAGTACCTCTCCTCTCTCCTTTACCTGAGATTGACAATCCCTCCAACCTTCTTCGATTGGGACAAACAATGGCAAGAAAAAATCTAAACTTAACATAAAAATTATACATTAATAAAATCTATTGGTTTAATTAAACATGTGAAATTTTTTTTGTTTTTATTTGAATTCTTGAGATGAGTCATCTTGACCAGCTATCACCGTGGCAGCTGGTAAACACTTGGGACAGCATTTAGTTTCAGTGGCTGCCAGATACGCAGACCTCAGAAAAACTAAAAAACTGTCAGCTCACGCATCACCAAAACTGTGGCCACCTGAGAGTGGCTCCCATCCCCTTCCTTTTGCAGCTGTCACTGCCAGCTGCTTCAGTGGAGGAGGCTGCCTTCATGTTTACACTGGTTGTTGTATTGGAGACAGATGTGGTAAGCATTTTTTCCATTTGTAAAAACCTTAAGGCAATGAGAAGCTCACAAAACGGCAGGAAATGGTTTGTGACACTGACTCAACAGTCGCTCGAGCAACAGAAAAACAAGAATACTCACTCTACAAACATTTTAATCAAGCACTGACATTTCTGTCATTGGCTGACGGCATTTCTAATTAACCTTTAAGTATCAGTGCGGCTACTTACCAGGTGGTCCCATCGCACATATGATCAGGATATCCGTCAGATTAATCATGGCGCAGTCCTTCAAGTCATACCAGTTCCAGTGATCAAGCCACTGGCGAAGCAGCTCCACAGGAGGTTGTGCACCATAAACCTCTCTCGCTGGCATGTTTACATCATCCACAAATACCACCTAATAGAATGTAACATTAGTATTCTTAAACTTAAACTGCATATACTAGAGAAAAACAAATTATCTGGTGTATTTAAAACTGTACGCTGCCACACTGTTTAACGCTCAATAGATCGAGTGCACACCAGCAAAGAAACAAGATGTTCAAAAATCATCAAATGTAGGTGATAAAGAGGCGCTACCATTTTTTTCCCCACTGGAGGGCCAAACACTCCTTTGCGCCGCTTATCTAGCTTGGAAATAATAATGTTTTGTGTCTGGGCAGCTGTAGTCTGGGCTGAGAAGTTGATAAACAATGGGGTGTACACATCCTTCTGTATCTTATTCAACAGGAAGTCCTAGGCAAGAGATTTGAAATATGAACACAAGTTATCATCAGATCTCAAGGTATGGGAGCATACGGTAAACAGTATATTACATTTATTTCTTTGTTCATTATTTATTATTTGTTTATTTACCAGGAGTAATGCATCTTAATGGACATCAGTGTATCAAAAATATAAACTGTAAACATGGCAGATTACAGCAAACCTGCTAGTTTACATCTGTAGTTTCAGGGCAGGTCACATAATACTTTGTAATAAAAAAGATACACAGATATAAAGCAAGAACAAACACTAATAACACATCACACAGAAATGTGTTAATGATCAGAGATCTGGTGTTCCGTTAGTAGAAAGGGTGATGGTCACACCAACGTATTCCAGCTATTCAGTTTATTTACTTTTAGTGTAACTTATATATAAAATAAATCACCTTCCTCTCCTTTCCTGCTGATCTTCTCTATGTTATAACCAGGTATATATCACAGCCTTAACTGAAACCTTCTGTTAACCTAAAAAGTCGATATCAGAGGCTCTAAGTAAAAGTTCCTCTGGATATTTACATCAAATTGGCTTAATATTTTTGACTTCGACAACAAGGTATCACACTCCAAGACATGAGACAAACAGAAATCTTGCTCTTGCACTCAGTGGAGGGTTTATACTCATAAAGGCTTTCTTTCTGGTTTATTCAAATCCTACGAGTGATTTATAAAGAACTAGGTATGTCAGTAGTAGTAATACTTCTAGAAAATTAATAACCTTGTTGATTGCCGCACACACAAAAAACAAACAAACAAACAAAAAACACTGTGCTCATTTTCACCCCATTTTAAATTAACACACCAAAAGTACCTGTTACAAATACACCTTAAAAGGATCATTTTCAATTTTATCTGGACAAATGATTATGATAAGCTTTTTAATCTAATTAAAATTAAAAGTGGCTGTCAGTATGTATTTCATTAGAAAAAATTCTCAGTTAATCCCTGAAAATGACTCCAAAATAAATTGTGAAAAGAGGTGTCTCCCTGAGGAGAAGCTCTAAAGTAATGGTGCACAGGCTAAAACGGTAAAATCAGTGACTTTTTCAAACTGCATGAGTTTACAGAAAGGACATTTTACTAAAAGCTCAAAATAATGGGCACCCACTGAACAAATCTCCTTCTGTGTTTATATGAACAGGGAACATAGCATACATAGAGAGCTGATGCATTTTATTAGGATTTTATCTTTAGGTTCAGAGCACATCCTTAGCTTGCTTTCTGCATAAGCATATATTAAGCGGTCATATGGAGGTTGTCAAACTATTTGAATAATGAGCTGCTTAATCAAAGGGAGCGTGTGATGTGAATGATCACAAGATGCAGACAAAGTGCATCACCCTCTTCCCTAAATTATAAACCAGCAGCACCACTCGTCTGAGTCTCACCCCAGATTAGTGTGGTGCAGGTGAATTTGCTTTAAGTAGTCGGTCGAGGATACAAGTGCGGGCACGGTGCCATACATATTCACATAGTCTGAGCGTTTATCACTTGTGCCAGATTTGGGATTCTGCCACGGTCTGCTGGTTATGACATGGGACAGAGCCACTTCAGCAGGCAGGCAGACAGACAGACAGTGGAGTACAAGGCAGACTCCCCAGTGAGATGATCTCCACTCACCCCAGAGTCTGAAGTTTGAACTTGCTAATGGATGAACTAATGAAGCAAAGGAACGGAGGACGGATTAGTCCTTGATATAAATAGTCAAAGCACTGCTGAGAGATACTCTGTATTCTTCCAAGGTGGTCATTTCACACCTGGCTTCTGTAGCTGCCTCCAAATGATTGGTGTGCTCGCAGCACTTACTCTAGCCTGGGACTGCAAGTCCTACACATAAGTTTAATCATCTGAGTCAGTGATGCTATCAGTGGCACAGGCAATGTTTGTCTGTATCTGATAACAATTTATGTAAATAAAAAACAGCTTTAAAGTGGACAAGATAATAATAGCAGAACAGGGCAATGTCCCAGTTTTGTCTCAAAGTGAAAAATGTCCTAACAGACCACATCAGAGTGAGCTGATTTTCAGTGAATTTAATCAAAATTTGAATAATCTTTACCTTTTTACAATGCAATTTTTAAAAGTTACAGGCCATCAAAATACATACATATTGCCATTTTGCCAAAGCAATGTGTATTACTCGTAGATGACTTATTTAACTGTTTGTACTATGTAAGATGTGGTTCTGACTGGATATCATCATCATTGTTTGTGGACATGTGACCTACTGCATCACTAAGTTAATGTCTTCTGAGCATTCATAGCTTCTTAAAAACAGGAAATAGAAAAATGCAACATTAGAGTTCTGAAAGAAATATTTAAGCTATGTAAAAAAATGCAACCAAATTAATTTTATTTACACTCCAAATGTCACAACTAACCACCTTCAATTGCAAATTAAATAGCTTTTCACAGAACTGTAGTAAAGTAGGAAACACTATTATTGCAATCCTGGATCTTTGATTGGTTTTCTGATCATTCACAAAAGAAAACTAGACAATTTTAAATCAGCTGCCCTAAAGTATATCAGGAAAGACTACTGGATGATTACATCCTTCTATTACAGCAATGTAAAAAGACTGTTCTTGTCTGACATCATTTGAACTAACAGCTTTGAGCTTCATAGAGTTAGCTATACTGTGTATATTACCTCAAATCAGTTTGCGTTAACACAAAATACTGTAGTGCTTTCGAAAGGTTCGATCTGTAAAGTAGATGTATTGCATGACTCACTGTAATGTAGACACTCTTGCCAGTGCCAGTGGGACCGATGAAAATAGTGGGTTTCTGGTGAGTGACGAGTAGCTCCATCAGTGCCATGTAGCGTACTGTGTTCTCAGTGGGAACAATGATCTCATTGAACTGCACGTCTTTGCCTATGGGGGGAGCAGCCTTTAACTTATCTGTCCAAAGCTCCCACCTGCCCGGGCCCTGACATGGAAATAATGAAAAGACAAAACTTTCATTTACAATATAAAGCTCAGTGAGTGCTGGACACATACAGTACCAGACTACTAATCACAGATAATACAATTTGATGAAATGGCCACCGGGCTTGTCAACAGTTAAACTGCTGCTTAAAGCAGGAAGGAATTGCTCTCCTCAGATCACAAGCACGAGGAATAAGAGGGTACAAGGATCACAACCTGTGTGTGTGTGTGTGTGTGTGTGTGTGTGTGTGTGTGTGTGTGTGTGTGTGTGTTTGTTTCATCATCTGGTATGTTATCTCTCATGTACATATGTCCTTTTCAAAGCAGATATTAAGAATATCTCAAATATCCGTGTTGAAAAGGGAACTAACCTTTTTCTAAGAAAACAATCCTTGAATGAAAAATAAAAGATTACTAAAATTTACAGCACATTAAAGCCAGATGGAGGGATGTGAAAGAGACTGCAGTATGCAACCATAAAGGTCACAGACAGACAATAAATTACTGTCCCTTTTCCCCAACAATCTCAGGGGAGGAAAGATTTATTGGTATGTCACTCCATCTAGATAACAAAACTCAGAGTTAAGTTCTTTTTTGTACATATTGTGATTATGGCAAAAACAAAACCACTGCTATCTTCAGTTTTCTTGTTTTTATTCTATTTTATTCAGGGTTAGGATTTATTCTAATCCTAAAACACTTGAAATTTATATACCAGCATCTTATAAATATCATGCACAAAAGTATCTTACCTCTTGCACTCTTACCTCTTTAACGAAGCAGTACTCGTAGAGGGTTCCCTTAGTGGGTAAGGGGAGTGTCAGCTGATTCGGTGGAGCCTCCACAGTGACCAGAATGCCATGGCGGGCTGCTGTCTCCTTACTTAAGGGGCCATTCATCACCTCTCTTACCAGAGCATCAAACTTTACTCGGCCCAAATCGTCACAGCTAGCACCCACTGACCAGATCAGGCAGAACGTAAACATGCCCTTTGTAAAAGAAAAGGAACATCATTACTGGTTTTGACTGCTCAAGCATATCAGTATGTGTAGGGTAATTGCCAATAAACCAAGTCCTGGTTTCCAAAAGAAATGCTTCCAGTTGCATTATCATTTGAAGACTGTTTATTTATCACAAACTGAAGATGTAACAATGAACTCCTTCCTAAATAAGCATGAAAGTTTAAAAAAAAAAAAGGTTATCCAGAACTACCTGTGCACACGGTCAGAAAACCGTGAGACTCCTAACCGCTCTGTCCATGCTCCTCCCCTTCCCCCTCACACAGGGTTTCATGCTACTATTGCACTTACATACTTAAAGTAAGAGGTACCCCCTTTTAGATTCCAATCCCAAACATTACTTTATGTAAACACAACATATATTTTCATATTTATTAATCCTGAAAAGATGACTTATGTAATGAATCTATGAATTATAAAACAAATACGAACTCAAATGTAAATACAATTCTAAAGCAGACATCTGGCGCCTACAGTATGGATATATGTTGTGGATATGATTGATGAAATCAATGGCGAAAGCTCAAAGTTAAAAAAAAAATAATTACTCCTCTACTCAGGAAACTGGGGTTGTTTATGAGCTAATCACATCCCACTCACCACAAACAACATTAAAATACATTGAAAAGACAACTTTCCAAGACATTTAAAAATGTCTGATGAGAAAAACTGTGCGGAGCCACTGAGTAGTATTAATTCCTTAATCCTCGAGGAATCATCTCACTACCTGAGGCCAGGAGAAGCCCAGGACCCACTGCAACAGCATCTGATGATGGGTCCAAGGATTTCATTCAAATACCATGGATATGCCTCCGCAGACTGTCACTGACCCACTACCAAACTGGTCAAACTGAACATGCCTTCTCCAGATCCTGCCTGTCACATGTGCTCATGATGAATCTGCTCTAATCTGTGAAAAGCACAGGATTCCAGTGGTGGACCTGCCACTTCTATGGCAAATGCCAATTGAGCTCCATGCAGTGAGCACAGGGCCCACTAGAGGATGTCAGGCTCTGAGGCCACCTTCATGAAGTGTGTTTTTGATGGTTGGTTAGGTGAAATTCACACCAATCGCCTGCTGGAGGACATGTTTTAGGGCCCGCCTGTCTCCTGGAATGTCCTGGTGAAAGACTTCTACACCGTAGTATATTTACCCAATGAGCAGTCTTAGACGACTAAATAGACTACATATTCTGGTGGGCGTGAGAAGGTAAACAGATACCACCAGTCTAGCATAAAAATAAAAATCCCATGGACATATAGGATCTGTTCTAAAACATTTTACTAAAGAGTCATAGGTTGTGTTTATTATACTAATTTAAAGCATTCAGGCACACCAGCCCAGCTCCAAGTACTGTCCAGGTTATTAAATGAGACAAAAAACAAAATCCAAAAAGAGAGGACCTTTGTTAGAACAAAAACCCAGCAGGTGATACTGTAGGAATTGGAAATGAAGCTTAGCAGCCTCATGATAGCTCCTGCTGTTAAAAAGCTGATTAATTCAACACTTTGATAATGACTAGCTGAGAAACATAGGAGCGAGGGTTGAAAGGCATTCATCAGTGCAGTATGCCACAGGGGGATAATAGCAGTGCTTTCAAAAGACATGATTCAGAGGCAAAAAATCAATTGGAACGGGGGGGGGGGGGGGGGGGGGGGATGAAAGGGCTCATCTGCTAAAACTTTTCCGTTTTTTGTCGGGGCAGACCCTATTAATGCAGTAAATTTAGAAAGACAAAAGGAATATTTTCTTTTCTGTGTTATATCTGTATTGTTAACACTGAGCTACAGATTACAGAAAATAAATGCTTCCACACTTTAATACTTTAAACTACAGTATTAATCAAGTATGATTCTAGAAACAAACTGGGGTTTTTTTGTATCAAAGTAACAGCAGTATTTTTTCTCTCTTATATGTTCATGTAAGCATTTCCTTACACTTCCAAGAGCAACATCCCAGACTTACAGCGTCAACACAAAACAGAACCTGACAGTGCCAATTTTTTATGAGACATATTCTCAATTTGTATTCTGTGCATATAACAGGACTCAGATTTGCAGTACACCGCGTATTTTTTAATGTGATCAAATGAGAACGGACACAATGGGGAGTCTTGGATGTTGGTTCAGTAATTCTAAGCTCTTGCGAGTTTGACTTTTTCTGTTTGTACTGTGTCATATCAACTAATTAGCCAAAATGCTGTATGCCGAATTATGCATATCAAAGAGGTACAGAGCTGCAATGACTGTAGGAAGTGAAAACTGTATATTGTGGACTGCTCTGTAAACCCATCTTTTAGGGTTGGGCTAAAATGCTAAAAAGGTATAAAGACCTTTACTTATTTCATATGTTACTATGTTTTATATTACTTCAATAGAAAGTAGCAGCATTAGCAGCAGTAGTGTGGAAACAAACCTCCAGCCAGGAGCAAATATTTTTTTCATCCACATTCTTAATCTTTGCTTCATCCTGAAATTCATCCATCATACAGTCCATCAGATTCATGAGGGACTTCACTAGGTTGGTGTCAGATGTTGAAGACAGCTCCTAAAATCAAATTTGGAATAAGAATGATGTTTAAAAAAAAAAGTCAACCAGCCTCAGAAAAAATTAATTTGTTAGTATAGAAGGCAACTATAAACATCTGAAAGTAACAGAAGCATAAAACTAAAATTACACAAAATTCATTTGCAAAAGAAATCATGCAAATGCCCCAGGCAGTTTCTGTTCAATTCCTGGCTGACTGGACCACTTGCTGCTCTAAAATCGAAGTACTGGCAACTTGAAAGTGTTAAAAAAAAGTTTCTAAGCACCTTGGTGGCCTTTCGAATGAGCTGTAGGCAGGCTGGCAGTAGGCGGTCAAAGAGGGCAGTGATGAGGTCTTTGTGCGTAGCACTGACTGTAGGAGGCAGGGTACTGAGCCAGGACAGCATGAGAGGCCGCCAGCCAAGCATATGTGGCTCCATGTAGATCATACCACAGCGAGACACCTGCCACAATCATTTATATCACATTAGAAAATAAACATGTAAACAGTTATCCTTCATCACTCACAAGAATATTGTTCGTAAATAACATTAACTATAAACTGTCAGGCAGAATTATGATAGACTCCTTATCAGAAGACAAAGCTATACAATGCTGAAAGTAGATGTGATATAAAAATAGCAGTGGAGCAAAAAACATATACTGATAGTGCAAATTACTGCACAGTGCATTCATCACATCATTTGTAATTATTATCTAATGAAAAAGTTGCTGCCTTAAGACAGAAGTTCTCTGTAACATCCCATTAATAGCTTGGCAAAGAAGTACTAATAAAGCTAGAAGATATTATCAAAAACAGTAAATAAGTTAAGGTTTTAATAAACATACTCTTAAACAGAGAAATAAAAACTGAGGGATCAATAGTGCACAAAAGTGTTGGAAATGCACAAATTGGGAAGAGTTCACTGTGATCATTCATTCAGTGTAATGAAAGGAACAGATGCCAGGCTATAGAGAATCAAAAATAGAAGTCTGTTTAATAAAAAAAGCAGAGGCAGAAGCTATTCTCTCAAGACATCTATGCATTTGAAGCACATCCTTTGTTTATGCCTCACAACAAATAACCAAAGAATATATACTGCAAGAAAACTACAGGTACACAAGGACTGCAGGTTATTTCAAATGGAAGAGAGAGGTGTGTCACCCCTGTGATCTCTTGTTTTGACGATTGACAGATTACGCACCCTATAGCACACATTTCCTTTAGCACCTTTGAAATTACACAGTGGAGGGTGGAAACGGTGAGGAGGAGGTTGGGGAGGATGCTATCTCAAGTGTTATGCCCTCCTGATAAATGTCACTGTGGCTTCGTAAAGAAATGTGGCTTATGTTAGCGCATGGCTGTCTAGAGTCTCCCAAAGCCAATAGCAGAGGTGGCCGTATAAATAACAACAGTGCAAACAGAAAAGTAGCATTCGAAGACTGAATACCTCTGCAAAGGCTCAAAATACCACAGCATGAATGAACCGAGAGCCTGAACCTTGTTTAGAGTGTGTTTGTCTATCTTGATCTTGAAAATTACGTCTGAGAACCATTTTTATTTGTATGAATGTATTCACCAGGACATGGAATGGGTGAATACATATATCTGTTCAGATTTTCAGTAATTCTGCAAACAGAGAAGATCAACCAGTCAAATAACCCCCACTGATGTTGTTAATATGACATTTCAAAATGGCAGAAAAAGGCAGAAAAGGGGGCTGAATTCCCAAGAATAAAATTCTTCACAGTCCCACAACAAAACAGAAACATCTGTCATTCTAATTATTGAAACATTAAAAAAAAGAGAATTTCAATAGAACAAAAAAAAAATTCCCAATAAACAAACCCAGAGACCGCAGAGGTCGAGTCCTCTAAAACAGGCTTTTGACCAGAGTATTCATGAATGACTGAACTTCAAGGTGGCCTCATGATTTATAGTTCTGTCGTTATTAACTTGTGCTTGGCTTTGGTTCAGGACCTCGGTTCATCTTCTGCCTGAAATAAGCTGTTTTAGCTTAAGACCACCTTACCGTCAAGGCTTTCTTCAGATTGAAGGCACAGCTGTGTGCCATGATAGAGGTATCTGCACTCATTGACATCATACAGAGCCACAAGTAGAACCTGCCTGATAGCCAGATTAAATTAAAGGAATCTCTCACCGTGGCTGGAGATGCCACCTCCAGGTCCATGGGTTCAAAGATGAGGCTCATTTGTGGTGACATTTGAATGATCTCACCGCTCATCAGACACAACTTCTTGTTGTCATCAAGTACTGTGTTCATATTCTCGATCCACACAGCATCCACTGGACCATCAAAGATGAGCCATTTTCTGTCAGGGCTCTGAGACACACAAGGAATATGAAATTCATACCATAAGAAATCATTTCAACACAACTGAAGCTAAATTGTTAAGCTGTGAGGTCAAAACATAAAGTAAGGTTACAATTATTAACCACAATCATGAGCTGCTGGCTTGCCAGCAGTATGTTGATATATTCATCAGAAGACCATTTATGAGTGCAGTGACTCTGTATAACACTGAAGTTATGCAGTGTTGTACAGTAAAATATAAAGCCTTTAAAATTGACTGTTTAGTACAACCAACAGAAGTTTAGTGATGTGTAAAATCATTCTGGTGACTCTGTAAGTTTTATATTTTTGTAGTATCTTCATTTTTGCAGTTTATAGATGATCCCTGCACACTCATCTCACAGCCAGCTACAGTCAGAGATCAGTATGAAATGTCCAGCTCATTTTGAAAATAGCTGTTACTCACTCTGTTGCTGGAAAAAAAAAGTCAACAGCTCTCAGCATCCAAAGAGTCGCAGATGTACTCAACCTGCAGTTATTTATTTTAGTCTGTGAGAAGAGTGCACAGATTAGCAAGCACATATACACCTTCAGTCCGAATGCATGTTGCCCAGTTGCACCAACAGGTTGTGTGGGCTTTACCTGTATGTCGTGTATGCCGTGCATGAAGCATGGCGATCTGGAAACTTTGGTAATCAACAAATTTAACAACAAAACAAATATTCAAAATAAAGTTTGAGGATCATGCACATTAAGGAATTTTCCCAGAAGAAAATGCAAAGAAGGTGGGCGTGGTCTGAAAATATCAGAGAAACCAGGAAAAACACGAGTGTTGATAATTATGATGTTCAGGGTTAGAAGAAATGTGTTTAAAGGTTTGTGAAAAGAGTGCATGTCTTACAACTTTATGTGCCAGTATTGCCCACATACTGCACACTGAAATCGTTGTGCATACTTCCAAGGTCACAACTGAACTCCTGTGAATTACAATGTAAGTGAAGAATGTCTGCTAAATAAATGAAATTAACACCCACATTGTCATAATGGGGGCTGACAACAAGTGTCAATTCTCCAGTTAAATGGGCTGGCAAGAGCTGTACTTTAAATTGATTTGTTATAATATAAACAAATGGAGATGCCTGGGCCTGGGCCATCTGGTGCTTGTGAGGGAAGTGAACATGCAGTAATTTAATGATCTGGGGGGAAAAAAAAAAAAAAAGCATTTTGTATGCAGAAATTTAATACACTACAACGCAGTTTACTCCAGATTAGTGCACATGAAATGAGTTTAGTAAAATGTGTTGCAGGAAAAGAGAGCAAAAACAACGGAAGACCACTGTCTGCAGAAGAAAATGACTTTAAAAAAGCTAGATTTGTTTTCTGTTTTGTTTGCATCAGTATATAATGTTACTCCTTACAATTTGTAATATGACAGCTTTATATACTAACACTTTTTTTAAATGACAACTTAATTTGGAAACACTGAGAATAAAGGGAAGAAATGATTTTCCATTAGGACATGCCTCTAGTGCAGCCTGTAAATTGCCTGCCTGTGTGTGTCTAGTGTGTGTGTGTGTGTGTGTCACAATGAAAGAGAGTTATTAAAGACCTAATTTTAACAAGACAGCCGAATGTTTCTCTTGTTTACCTGCCACTGAAGCCTTTCTTTCTACTAGCTTGCAATTAATTGGAATGTCATGCCTATTGTATAAAGATCCGTCAAAACTCATTAACTGAGGGTGAGCAGACAATAATGTATCTCGATCTCATCTTATTCCTGCACAGCTACCAACAGTAGGTGGATGCACATAGGACATTTGGTCCAACTGTACCACAATTACCATGTGCTTTAAAGTTTTACCTTGTAGGGGGAGTGCAACAGCAGTTTCCTGCTTTCCTGATTCAGTTCTGAATTACTCATTACGAACAAAGCATATGCTGTATTGCTGCCTGCCTCGCAATAAAGTCAGAATAATCTACACTGATACAAAGTTGTTCCAAAAACATTTTTATGAGCTGACAGATAAGTGCAATAATGTTACAGAAATGCTAAAATTATGCGGCAATAAAGGATAGTCGATTTCTACTCCACAAAGAAAACATCCTTGCAGGATGATGTTGCTTGGATCCAGGGACGAGAAAGAGACAGCTAGTCCAGTAGTTCATGAATTTCAAAAAGCTTACTCGACCTTTAACAGTTTAATCACAGTTCTGCACTATCTGCAGAATATATTTAAACTGCAAGCACTAAAATCACATGCATAAAACTGCTAATTATATTCTCAACAGAAAAGCATTTTGTCCAAAAAGAAAAGCAACAGAAAAAAAGGATTTAGTGTACACCTGTTCTGCCCAGTTCCATTTTCATACTTTTATAGTTGGACCCTGATAAAATAGCTGTGCATGACTAACTGTTAAAAATAATTCTTATTTATCTCATATCTGAAACAAGCATCCACCACTGGGAGAGGAAAAATATGATGCAAAATAGAAAAAAGGATTCACTATAACCCTGTTTAGAGCACAGTTAGCATAGCAAAGGGTCAGCTGATTTTGATGTTTTGGTGCTCAGATACCTGTAGTAATAGCAGTAGTAGTAAGTACTAGTAGAGTTGCTTTAACTTTTTGACTCATTGACTGTTTCTGACCTGAAATTTCTGATGATCTCCTGCTAGTACTCTGCAGGCTTTTGCAAACCATTCATAGGCAGCAGTCTTACCTGGGAGGCAGCGAAGGATCTGTAGCTGACAGCAAGGATGCCATCAGACCACTCGTGAGAGACGGGGTCAAACTGGCCGTACAGCTGGCCCATGGTAATGGATTTGGGATTGATTACTGTGATCTGTACCTGGTTCTCATCCATCAGACCCTGATATAACAACACAAAAAAGCCATGCGTGGAAAGAGATATTCTTACTGGAAAAAACAAAAGCTGTCCAGACAAATACAAATCAGACAAACGTGAGCCACATGATTATACATAAGATGACTGCACTCCGTAGTTGAGGCAAAAACAGACTAAATGTGTTTCTATGACACTCATTTGACCAACCTGTCTTTGCCTTGACACATAAATTGCTTACAAAATTACTGCCAGTATGACAGGATTCGTGCTAACTGAAGAAGAGAAGCAAAACCTGCTTCAAATGGCACTTCAGACAGGATGTCAGTTTGAGTTAAAAACTGCTGGAGGAAAAAAACAAAAAACAAAAATGGAGCGTGAGGGGAGGGAGGCTGGACATGATCAGTGGATGTGCAGCGACAAGGATGACGATGATAAATGTGGCATTCCCAGGCGCTCCATCAGCAGGCCTTCATCTGTCTCCTTGGTGGGATGCCTCTCAGCCCTCTCAGCCATGTAAATACAACAAGCCAGTTCTGGTCCTTTCTGGGAGATCGATAACTACTAAACAAAGACTACAGCTCTGACAAAGTGGATGGATGTGTTTACTTGGGACAATCATGTAGCTCAGATAAGCCTTGAATATTGCATGTAAGACATATTTTTACTTGACACAAAGGGCTAGGTTTTGTTTTTTTCTTTCACAGATTAAATTTATGTATTAAGGACTTAGGTAGCACTATTAAAAACTACTAACTCTGCTTTGTCAGCCACTTAAAAATAAGCTTTGTTTTCCGTTTCTTTCAGAACATGATATGTGAACATATTAAATGCCATTCAACCTAAGGCCAAGTGCCACTTTTAACCACTTATGCTGTTGTTGCCATTATCATGACTCTTATTCAACCACTCAAACCACCCCGTTAAGTCCAAGTGTCAATAGAGTGCAAATAGAGCTGGGACTTTCTATTTTACAATCCACTGGTTAGATTTTTAGATTTAAAACAACATCTCACCTTCTTAAAAACGTCATGAAGGGCAGCTGCCAGCACACGGTAAGCACTGGTCTTTCCACCAAACGGTTCACCCACTAACATGAAGCCATGTCTCACTATCATCATCTCAAAGATTTGCAGGATTTTCTCAGCAAAGAATTCTGTGACTTGAAGGTTCATTTGCCGGCAGTTATCCTCAATGGCCTCCAGTAGAACATTGTAGTCACGTTTTGGGAGTTTGACTCCCGGAAAGAGGTCAGAGGTGATACCCTGATATGAAAAATGAGAATTGGTAGAGAATACTGGAGTGGAATGATGGAACATACTGTATATACAGGGAGTGCAGAATTATTAGGCAAATGAGTATTTTGTCCACATCATCCTCTTCATGCATGTTGTCTTACTCCAAGCTGTATAGGCTCGAAAG
>NW_005187472.1:3044760-3047808 GCF_000239375.1 Pundamilia nyererei
ATTATTCCTCAAAAATACAACTTGCCTAATAATTCTGCACTCCCTGTACAGATCCTTACATACTAACCACAACATACAACGGCAACACACATTGACTTTGATGTTTGGACTGAGGACAAATGATAGACACATAAATATTCGTTCACTCATGCAAACACACGTATAACCCAGTCAGATGTTCTGACTGGTGCTTAAATTGTCCTTGTGCATCATGGGTTCAAATGAACTGACTGGAATTAACTTGAGCTGACATCAGTTGATGTGAACGACTCCATTTATCAAGTCGAGCAGAGCTCCACACACCTCAAATAGCTGCAGATCGTGGTCCAGGAATTTGGGCAGATTGACATCAATAATGGATCTCAGCAACAGGGTGTCTTCATTCTCCTCTGGAAAGGTGAGCTGTGGTAAAACAAACAACTCTGAGGTGAAGAGAAGAGAATCAGACAAGGCACCATTCTGAGCATAAATGTAAAGAGCTAAACACCACAACAGTGGAAAAGGATGAAGATATGTAATACATAGAAAAACAATATTTGCCATATTTGCCTAAAAGAGAAATCAGCAGCTGTTGCTAGGGAACTCACAAAACACATTTCCATATGAAAAAACAAAACAAAAAAACCTAAATTTTAAAAGACAGGCTTAATTTTTCTGCTATGCTTGTACAGAACCCAATGATAAAATTCTCAGTATGCATAAGGTCACTATGACTCACATCCCTCTCTTTCACAAATTACAGTACTCTGCAAAACAGTTCATGTTGTTTTTCTGAAATGCACCGATATGGGCCAGTCCTCAGACTCTTGTGTTTAAAAGATTGCTCCTGGGGAAAAATAGATTAAAAAATAATACCCCAGAAACACCAACTTATAACCCAACCTGACTTGAAACTTACTTCTGGTGCATTAAAAATGTAAGTAAATCTCTTTTAGGGTGAAGCAATTCCTTACACTCAGCTATGTGAGTGGTTGCCTTTTAAGTTGCTCAGCACCACTTTTATCAGGAAAGACTGAGCAAGAGCTGAGAAATGTTGCACATCCCAATTATGCTTTTCTTACTTTTGGGTCCTTTAGTTCAACCACTGCAGTCTAGCAGTTTAACAGCTGACAGTGAAATCTGGTTATTTTTTGGAGCTCAATTAACAGATGTCCCCTAAACACTGTTGCCTTGAGAATAGGGCAGTTTTGAGGATACACACACTGAACATGTGTGCTGCTCCTAATAAAAAGCACACAGAAGTGAGCTTGAGGAACAGAGCTAACATTGCCTGCTTACATTCAAACCATTTTGCTCTCTGCTGCTCGAAGCTCGTCCCGGATCGGTGATCCCTCCCCCTGCCCCTCTAATTAAGAACACAGTCTCCCTTCATATGAGCGTGAATCTGTTTTCACGTACCTTAAGGTTTCCAGCAGCAGTTAGCACAGACTTGACAGCTCTCATACCATAGTCATAGTGGTGCTGTGAGGAGAGCTGCTCAGAGCAGAGTCGATAAGTAGCCACTATTTTCACTGACAAGGGTCGCGCACTAACAAAACCACATGAGTAGAGGACAATCTCTGCAATCATTGCGTAGTCTGGTACCATCATGGCGACAGTCCTGAACAGAGCCTGGTATGAAACCAAAAAAATTAGTTAAAGATGTACTAAATGAAAACATGATTTAAGGCTCAAAAGATTCTGAGCTGAAGTAGTAGAAGAGAGAAACATAAAACAATCGAATCTAATTTGAGCTAATTTTAGAAGACAGCACCATTTCCTAAATTACCAGAAAAAAAAGAATCAGATTTTGAACAATTAAAACAGGAACAGTGACAAGAACTGATACTGTACCTTAAGGTTGTCTGGTAGCTCAGACCGTCCAGCATAGCCAGGATTCATAGTGATGAACACAGCGCAAGAGGGATCCAGTTTAAGCTCAGTCCCTTCAAACATCAACATCTCGGTGTGGGCAGCAATTCCTGGGGGCACGAGTGCAGTTAGAAACAATATAGTCAGCTACAAATGGATTTTTGATTCAATCCAACTGCTGATTTAGGGAATTTCCTAACAGCACATTTCCATAAGTGGCACATATAAACATGAATTGATATACCGGTACTAACATTTGCGGCAGCAGGCTGAGAAACTCAATAATCTGTCAACTTAGCACGATTCCAGTAATAAAAGTTAACAATACTGACTTCGACTGGCACTAAGGTGCCAGTGGGGGCGACGGGGGAGGACAACTTGGAAACAGATAGGGATAGCAGTATGCTATAACAGTAGCTTTTAGGCACGAACAGAACAGCACAGCTTTGTTGGCCTTAGTTGCATCTCTGCACGTACAGTAGTTGACAAAAAAGAGAGAGAAACCAGTTTATTTAGATAGACTATGCTGTATACTCTAATGTGTAATAAATAAATGGTAAAAGGTAAAACAGGTAAAAGTTATAATTTGGTTCTTTAGAATTTTAGGTTTGTTTAGCTGGTTTTATGTGTGTGAAATGGTTAATGGCAACAGCAGGCTAATAACATTACAGATTATCCAACTTAAAGTTATAGCATCTGTGTAAAAAAAATAAAAAATACTCCCATGGTTTAAAACAAATCCTGCGTAGGCCAGACAAGTTCAAGGGAATTTTATTTGGTCCAAAATCTGACATAATAGGAAACAACGAAAAGCTCTATGTTTATGTACGACTGTTAAAACAAGCATCTTAACATCTGTTAATTAACCAAAACCTACTAACATTAAATTTTTTTCTGGGATAAATTCTGGGCATCGCCAGTGTTAGTGTGCTTTGTAGAAAAGCCTGCTTTTTCACTGCTGAGATTATGTCAAATTTGTTTCAGGTGTGCTGCCAACTTTCTTAAAGATCAAAGGGAGAGAAAGGCACAAACACAAACCTCTCTGTATTGTGAGAATCTGTTGCGCCACCACAGAGAGCACCTCCAAGTCAATGCGGTTAAACTCATCAAAGCAGGCCCAAGCTCCACAGGACAAGAGGCCCTGATCACGCACGCACACACACACACACACACACACACACACACACACACACACAC
>NW_005187472.1:3047828-3052860 GCF_000239375.1 Pundamilia nyererei
CACACACGCACACACGCACACACACACACAATTAAATAAATAAGCATTACTACTTATCCAAACTATTTTTTGGATCAGAGTGGAAAAAAAATGTGTGTAAGGAGTTATATTATTCTGATCATTTCTAATTACATGACACTGATCCGCCGCAGAGGCGCTGTGGGTCACTGAGGCGGCCTTGCTGGCCTATTAGTGTGGTGCTATTGTTATAAGGATAAATATTCACAATATTTACATCAGAAAATTATGGCGGGCGCAGTCTTCATATATTTGTATACCACAAACAAATGCACCACTGTGCCACATTTTATTTTTCAGAACAGGCTGTGAAGAGGCTGACATTTAAAGGGCTGTGTGCCATGTGGGGAAGGGGAAACACTGTAAGAATGAAACCTTACCCCTGTGTCTTCTTCTATTATCTACATCTTTGAAGTGCTAATAGTTACACCAGTGGGACATTCCAAGGTAGATGTGTGTGTTCTGCCGCACTTCCATCCAAAGAAGACGGAAACAGCATGTATGAATATGTTCCTTTGATGAGCTATGTGAAGTAAAACATCTTTTCGAGTGCCACGTTTCACTTACGTCTAAAACTCTGTAGCCTATGTCTGCTGGGACTGACTCACATTAACACAATTTACTCACTTTGAAGAATTTGCCCAAAGCAATGTAGTCCAGACCATCAGAGCAGTTGAAGACCACACATTGCTTGGCCACAGCTTTGGCCAAGTCTTTGGTTGTCTCTGTTTTTCCTGTGCCAGCTGGACCTTCAGGAGCTCCTCCCAGATGAAGGTGGAGTGCTCCAAACAGCGTGCTGAAAAAGGAAAAATGACCAATAAGTAAAATGAATTTATTGTTCTCAGGTAAATGAAAATATAACTTTGAATGTTTGATGGCTTACAAGCTTTTTAATCTGAAATCTAGAGATTAAAGTTTCAGTGAGGTACATCACACTTTCTATATGTGTATGTATATTTATTTTCCAAAATCATTGATTGATCACCATTTATGTTTTGAAGGAGTGTGCACAGCTTTTATAGTATTTTAACATTACTGCAACAATATGAACTCTTGTTCCAACTGTTTTGGACACTGCCACAGACGACAGCAACAAGCTTTCTGAAAAACTTTGCTTCACCTGTGGACTTACAGCACAGAACCTTTAACATTAATGTCAAATACTCTTTAACGTTCTTCCTGTCAGGGAGAATAAGGCTGTAATAATTTGCAAGAAACTTCACTACAAAAAAATTAAACTGCAGCAACTTCTTGGTCCTCTTGGACCCTTTCCTGTTTAAAGTACTTTTTCTTTTACTAGTAAGCATTGAGCTATGTGTAGCGTATCCTAGACAGACAACGCGCTCTTGGCTTGCCAGATGCAAATGTTTACACTATGTAGCCTCTACACTGAATTTCCCTCACCCTTCTCTGCATAGCTGAAGGGTAACAAAAACTGAAAGTGAAAGTGAAAGCCTTGTTTGGTTCTTGTTATACCTGTAACATTATATCACCTTAAGATGATAGGAAAAGTCTAAAAAATGTATCTTTGTGTTAAAAGTAATAAGACAGGAGACTAACTAACAGTGTAGTTAACTGTTGAGTATGTTACTGCAGTAGCTTTACCGGTAGCAGCGGTCTGTGAGTGGTGTAATGACCAGACGTGGAGTGTTGCCCAGGTATTCGTAGCCATATGGCAAACCAGCATTGATCATCTTGGTTTGGAGATGGTTTTCCTGCAAAGCGTGTGATGCAGAGTCTGAAGTAAATGACTGCAATGGTATTATGAGTTGCCATGAATGCCCAGTATCCCCAATCACTCCTTTCACATACCACCCAGTAATAGCGCAGTTGGCTAAGCCACTCAAAGTCGTTCTCATCACTTATCCCCTTTTGCACCAGTGTGGCTAACACATCCCTGGCGTGGACATCCAGCACAACAAGGGCTCCGAGGGTGACCCGGTTCTGCTTGGACAGTTTTCCACGCACAAGACCCACAATGTCATCAATCTGTTTGTTGTTTTGCTCCAGGTAAGCATCAAGAGCCTAAGGGAGAAACGTCATTAAACAGAAAGAAGAGGAAGACAAAGTTCATCACGACAGAAAGATAACAGCATCAACTTCAATCTTTGAAATTACTAATAAAAAAAAAAAAAGTCCACAATCAAGAGATTGCATTTTTCTTAGTGCTCTAATTGGCTGGCTATGTCCTTAATCCTGTGAAATAAATTTTAAAGAATTTCTGACGGATATTAAAAAAAATATTTATTCTGTGAGATGTCTCCATCCAGCAGCTGGTTACAACAGCAATCTGGTGATATTGTTAACAATCAACTTTTTAGCCCATATTCAGGATATACTGTATATGACATATATATATAAAAATAGATATATATTGAGCTGATTACCTTCTGTCCTGTTTTGATAGCTTTGTGGATATGCTTCGTCCAGTAGACTTGTGAAACACACAATACAGTCTGGCCTGGCCAAGCACGCACCCAGTTTATCCTCAGCTCATTGGGGTATGCCTCGATAGCCTCCCCTATTACCTGCAATTGACCACAATAGCAGCAAATCACTCAAACAACTGTGTATCATGATGGTTTGGCTGCACCCTTAGGCTTTGGTGCAACCTGGAACATACGCGGTCAACTGTGGCTGGAAACAGAAATAACACATAAGAGCAAATTCTCAATCCTACTACTTTTATAAAGCAATCTAAAAACAGCATCTGAGGTATGAAATGTGTTGTTTTCAAACGTTTCTCTATGCTATAAATGAATTAATCTTTAAAAATAGTTCAATAAAAATCCACACAACACCTTATGCAGGGAGGCAGTCATGCCACTCTCCAGTTCTAAAAGCCATTTCTCCACCTGTCCCCTGGCTTTGGAGGTGGAAATGACATCCAGGAGCTGCACCATTTCACCCTCACTGCTCTTCATGTGGGTGATATCCAGCACATCAGTGAACAACACACTAGCAATGCCTTCAAAGCACTTCTTCAGATGGGGCTGCACCCTTGTGGAAAGGAATGCAAGAAAAGCGAATCACTCAAAGTTACAGTTCAAGTTCCACAGGCCTGTAAATCTGATCAAATGGCCAAAATATATGCAAACTTACACTGTCCCTCACTTTAACACAGTATCAAGCTTGCACACAGCCATATATACAATTGTCTGTTAGCCTGTTAGCTTTGTGAAGCTTAATTTGGATTGAAATGAATCCACTTTAGACAAAACTACAGCTTTGTCTGCGAGCTGCTGATGCCCCTCTTTTACTGCACTGTCAGTGAGACAAGCAGTAAATTGTCTGTGTGTCTGGATCAATATCACCCAGACAATTTCAATATCGTTATGTGCGAAATTCCCCATGTGGAGAGTTTGAAAACTTCTGATTTTGCTGTATTCAAAAAGACATACGTAATAAATCTTCTCTCCCGCTTTCATCAGAGGAAATTGAGCAAACTGATTCAAAGCAACAGAAAAATGGATTATTATTTGAACAGTGTAATTTTCTACTAATAGAAACGTTTGCAAACAGAATCATTTCAAAGAATATTGAAACAAAATTGTACGAAGGGGGTTTTATTTGATGCTTATGTCCCCAGCAATGAGGGTGATTTATTGGTCTGCATTTATACTGGCTGAGCTCTCATTTGTTGTACTGAATAATAAAACTTGGATTTGTCAATTACAGAAGAGTTTAAAAAACGGAAATTCTTAAAAAGAAAAAAAGAGCACACATGAAAAAAGATAACTGCACTCAAGTCTCAATACTTTCAGTGTTCTTCAGTTTGCCACAAGACACCAGCTGCTACATGATTTTCTATCCATAGGTAGGCAAAAAAGCATGTTTTTGTTTTTTTTTTTAGGTCTTAATAGTATCAGGTTACTTTCCAAAGGTACACAAGTGTATGATTATGACTTCTTTGAGTATTAAATCACTGAATTTAGTTAGTTGGAGAATTTTCATACACTTGGACCTATAAAACCTCAAAGAGATGACTCTCAGTCAAGCATCCTAATTTAACGCTTCATGTCCTGTGGTTTGCTATGTTGTAAATGCCACATTTGTCTGTGGCATTTGCTAAACAGTCCCTGAAATTAAAGTATGCATTTTTCTCAGGACATTACATTCAGTGACAAGTAATGCAAATTTCCCCCAACATTAATTACCCCTCTGTGGCCTACACAAACCCACCATCCACATCAGTGCTGCAGAAATCCCTTCTTTACAGAAGAGCTGATGACTGTGTATCTGTACAGATGTACTGTTAAGTCCCAGCAGTCAGAGAGCGAATTGAGGGAGAGCAGAATGAAAATGAAATGAGAAAAAGAAATAACAGGAGGAGAGTAAGAGGCTTGAACATCTTGCCTCAAATCACATTTATTATTAACTGAACGCCCAGGGTGAAATGAGACAAGTGTTGGTTATCAGTGAGGATTTCTGGGTAACCACTATGGAGGTAAAGTAGCTGCTGTAAGCACAAGAAAACAAAGGGCTGTTATGATTAATTTATAACTAGCCCCCAATCATAGTCTTCCATTTCCTTTTCTGCATTTCTTCTTTCACTTCATAAATCTCAGTTTCAAATCTTTTTACTGGAAAATGTTCTGAGACCTTTTTATATACTATACATTGTAGTACAAAGTAGAGATGGACCGATCCGATATTACGTATAGGTATCGGTCCGATACGGACCTAAATTACTGGATCAGATATCGGTGAGAAATAAGAAATGTAATCGATCCATTAAATGTCAAAAAAAGCACCTCACAAAACTTGCGACACAGCGTAACTCTGCTTATAACCGAGCAGTATGTACCACGTGATAGAGCAGCTGTGTGTATTTGTAGCCTCCCAGCATTTCATCTCCGAGGAAGTTATCCCAGAGAGAAGTAAAGCAAGTGTGTAAGTTCATCTCTGAATGTTTGTAAAACATTCCCATGTTAAGCTTAACAACCGATATATGGAGCGACTGCCTTATCTCTCTCCCTCCCTCTCCTGCTGCTAATTCAATCGTGAAACTGAT
>NW_005187472.1:3053940-3062820 GCF_000239375.1 Pundamilia nyererei
TACAAAATGCAGCAAGATATTTAAAAAACTGTTTTATTGATTAAAAAACACACTATATTGGATTCATATCGGTATCGGCAGATATCCAAATTTATGATATCGGTATCGGACATAAAAAAGTGGTATCATGCCATCTCTAGTACAAAGCTAGTTTTGATGGGGGGGTTTCTCTTTAAGGGTTGTCGATAACATCCATAGCTAATTGATTAAAATTATTATTATTGTTGTTATGATAAAAAATAAATCTAACTGTGTGCACACTTATAGTTCTTTACCTTGTAGGATCTTTGGTCTCAGAGAGGATTTCCAGCAGCTCCTCGTTTGAGAGGAAGAAGAACCGTGGAAAGTAGAGACGTTTCTTCTCCAAGTAGTTATTAAGACCTTTGAGGATCATTTCCAGAAACTCATTGGACATTTGCAGTCTTTCCAGGATCTTGTCGATGGCTATCACAGCCAACACGTGCTTGTTCTGCATTGAAGAGAATCACCTTTAATGCTTTGTCCACTGTCAATGCGGGAAATTTGATCTTCATTGTCAACTCACTTCAGCACATTTAAAAAACTAGTTAGTACAAAACGTTTGAAATGGATTATTCTAAGTTCTAAGTTTATGTTCTTTTGGGTGGTAAACAGGCAACTACACACTTCAGTTTCACAGGTGTGTTACCAAAATGTTTTTTTTTTTATGTTGGCTTATTTGTAACATAAAGCTTTCCACTGGGTTAGCTATTAATACTAGAATACAAACGTTATATCACATTAGCTTCCCAGATAGTCACAATCTTGTACAGCACCATGACTTAGTTCAATGAGAAGTAGCACTAGTCTTAGTCATAGTCAGATAAATGTCTGATAAAGCTCTAGTTAAAAGGAAATACCATACAGAGTCCTGTGATAATACTAGTCCTGGATGAATCAGCAATTGTTTCTTTTTCACATCTTTCCTGCATACAAGTTGGTGAGGCTGCACTGACAATTATACATAAGAGTTTGGAAACATCCTGGATGCAAATTCAGGACTCAGCTCATATCAATACACAGCACTGAGACCCACTGACAGAGAGAGCAAATTCAAATCCATCAGAAGAGCAAAATTCTGAGGGATAATGAGACAAATAACATGCACGGCAGCATTTGGTGAGGAACAATGTGCTATTTTACAACTGGCTCAACAGTGTGGCAGCCTGGAAACAGAAATGTTGAGTATACAGCTATTAACCAAAAATGTCAGAAAATTAGTGTAAAACACAGCCTGAAGTCTAGCCCAGTTGGCTTTGAGTGGCAGGCTGTGCACCCTGGACAGCTTAAAGCACAACATAAATACCAGAATTACAAATGGATGAAGTTACCATGTTGGAAAAGTGAGAAAAATGCAAAAGTGACCACTCCGATGACTAAATAATAGTGATCGGAGTGAGTTGATTTATTTATAAAACATTAACATTCAGGAGAAATTCACATTCCTTTTAGGTTTCTGCTTTGCATAAGTGTTGTCAATGCTGCTCTGAAGGTGACACTAAAACACTGCAATTTCTTCCTTTAACAAAATCCACTTTATGCTCCACACTGAGGTCCACCTGTCACACAGAGTCTAGAGAAAAATCTATGGTGGGAGAGAGCAATAGAGATTTCACCTGAGGCATGTCTAGCACCTTTGAAATATTTCAGCTCTCGTATCATCTCATCTGTACACTAATTCAATATCCTCTGGAGCTGTCACCCCCAGGAAGCGTCTAAATAAAAAGTCTGTCTAATTTCCAAGGTTGGACAGTGAACCTCTAACCCGCTCACATGAAGATTTTGGCAGTTCTGAAATGAAGTCTGATATCATCTTCTAGGAATGAAATAACAGACAGGAAGGAGCAGAGCCAGTGTGGAGTCAACATGAAAAAACATGGATGAACATTTGGTCTAATGGTTACAACACATAATCACAATGCCCGCGGTCTGATTCCTGGTCAGATGACCCGTGTTTGTGTCTCCTTAGATTGTGAATTTTTCAAAATTGTGCAAAATTTCATAAACATGGAGTAAGAGAAGAACAAGGCATTTCTCCCGATTGCTGGTCATGTACAAGAAGAAATAGGCACCAAAAGAAAACAAATCTGGTAAGGGGCTCCATACAGTAATGCACATGAAAAATCTATCAGGTAAAACAAGGAAGCAAACTAGCTTCTACAAGCAAACTAGTAAAACTAGCAAACTTAAACTAGTATATATACACTGGCTGGATAACTTGATCAAAGGTTTGACACAGAGACGTCTGGAAGCCAAACAAATGTTGGATGTTGAAGAAAGAAAAAGCCAAAACGATTACTGATTATACCTTGAAGGTAAAAATGGTGCAGACACGGTATCACCTTATGCTGATTTGCAATGATTTAGTCATCCTTAACACGTAGTTGCTCTTGACTTTGTAAAATGTGCCAAGTATAGGCAGTTTTCCCAAGGTTTTGTTTCCTACAAATATAGTGAAAGTAACATTTAAACAATGAGAGGTTTAAACTGTTCTAGATCGTGTTTTTTCTTTCTTAAATCAGGCCAAAAGATACAATTTTAAAATACAGTAACCGAGAAATGAAAGCCTAAATCAGACGTTCAAGCTCAATTGCAAAGACAAGGCACATTTGATTGCATTTCTGTCAGCATGTAATTATTCTGACAAAGTGTTCCTGATTGATGAACTATGAATCTTCACATTTGTGATTTTGGTCCATTCTTTAGGAGTACATTGTAATAACAGGTCTATTTTTATATTTTATGTTGAAATGCTAATATTGCTTTATGGAGGTACTGTGAGGTAATGTAGATTCCTATGCACCCACAAAGGGTGGGAAGTGTTCCCAGCTGATATAGCAGGTCTTAAAAAAATAACACACATCCAGGACAAAAATTGTGTTGTCCTTTATTACACAATATGAGTGTGAACTAGTCTTTGGCTAGTTTACTAGCTCATTCTCAGGTTTATTAGAGGTATATCTATATATGTGGTTATATTAATAAACACTATGCCAGTCGTCTTCTCTTTGTGCTCATAGGTAAGCTGTTTCTCTCCTTCTTCACTCACTCAAAGGAACTTGGGTGTGGTGCGCTGCATAGTTAAAAGGAAGCAGGTTCATAGAAATAAATCTTTTAAATTGATTTACCCTGTTTGTACTTTCAACTGAGCATGCAATAGTAAAGTAAGTGACACACTAATACAAGCAGCAAATAAAAAAAATAAAAAAAAGACCAGGAAAATTAAGTGAAGATGGTGATGCTGTAAGGTGCTAGAAAATGAGTGGATCTTGAGCAACTCCCAGTGGCTGATGTGATGACAACAACCTGGGCAAAGACGTCCTGATGTGGACAGAGGATCTGACTTTGCTCACACTCGTGTCATAGCATGTAGTTGAGATGATTCTAATTTCATGCATCACTGATCAGTCTTATTGACAAAGAGGAGGGATGTACTGTTTGTCAGATTTTGATGCAGTACAAGATCATGCCAAGGAGGTATTTTTCTGTAACTGGCCCTCGTGTGGTGGTGAATTAAAATGAGCTTTAAGCAATGAACAAAATTTGAGAACAAAAAGCAGAAAAACATAATTTTTATGGCCATAATTACAATTTTGTCAGGGAACTCTTGTTTGAAATGATTTATGACCCCAGTTACAATGAAGTTGGGACACTGTTAAATTATAAACGAGAACGCAATGACTCGAAATAAATACGTATTTTATACACAAGAGAAGATAGAAAACATATCAAATGTTTAGACTGACAAAATTTGTTATGTTTTCAGTCTTGCACTGTGAAAAAAAACGTGTGTTCATGAGATTTGCATTGAATCATTGCATTTTTTTTTATTTACATTACACACAGCATCGCAGCTTGCCTGGATTTGGGGTTGTATTACAGCAGCAGAGGACAGTTACAGATTTTGAGCTCATCACTCATCACTTTTTCCCCTTGTCATTACTGGTAGCGCTATACATTCACATTTATAAAAAGTTAGAGGAATTCCCTATCAAAACCCTATCAAAAAATTAAAAAAAAAAAAAAATTTATTTTAGGGATCTGTTTAAGATCATTTTCTGGTGCCACGCTGAACTACTTTCTCTTTGGTTCAATGCACTAATATATATACAATATCCCCCATTCAAAATATTATAATACTATGCCATACCAATTTTTTTCCCCAACCTCATACTCTATATATTGGCGATACATCTCTTCCACTGCTTCCAAATAGTTTGATTTTTGTTTGACAAACTTACAATGAACCAAATCTGGCAAGAAGTCAAGTTGTTGAGCGCAGATTGTTTTACTGTGGTGTATGTGTGGCATGATACAACGCAACGATGAACGCTCTCCTTCCAACATAACGCTTCAGGACACTGCAGAAAGGTCAATTTAGAGCATAGGTTTACTTTGGAGTATGATTTCGCGGTGCAGAACTGAATCTGATACACCGCACTCAGGCTCGGTAACTGAAAGCTGTTGAAAACTGCTCGGTGGAAGCTGGAGGCCCAGCTCTAATGATCCTTTAAATAAAATCTGGCTAAATTTGAAACTGAAGTTGATGGCTGCTCTCTGGACGAATTTAAGGTCTGCAGCCAAATTCCAGACGCACAGTCCAAGTGGTCAGAACAGGATTTCTAAATATATCTAAAAATATCCACCACACTGGAAGCAATCTGGATGGTCTTGAAAGCATGACCTTGAATAGAAAAACACTGAAATCTATTGAGGTAAAATTTCTGATTTTTAATGAACCAATCCCCAAACTTTTTGATCACGCCTTCATAATCTATCCTTTTCTCTCACTCCAACAAATCTTTCTATTTACAGAATTTTCTATTAAATTTTTAATCCTTATATTGATACAACATTTTGGCCATATGTTACTTTAATAAAAGAAAAAAGTACATATAGCCTTTAGAAACTGAGCTCCATTATACAGGAAAAAAAAATTAAGTTTAAACTGTACTGCTTTAGTATTTATGCTGGCATGCTCAATAATACAGTGTAACATATCAAAGCAGCTTAGAGTGTACACATGAGCGTCTTTGTGTGCAGGCTGCCCATCCCTCGGTGACCTCATTTTCTTTGTGGTTCCATACACCCCTGCCCCTTCCAGACAAAATCCATAATTTCTATTTGATGGTGCAGTCAGGCTGGGCTTTCGGAGGACACTGCCTGAAATTGATGTGTCTCATTTCAGGTCTACTGAGGACGCCAATTACCCTTTGGAAACTCTTTGAGGATGCTCTTGCAACACTCACTTTCTATCCCCGCTCAGTTGTTTTTGCCTCGTTCTCCATCCGCTTCGGACTGATTCACTCTTATCGCATTCCCTCTGTCTGAATGCTCCCTTCTGCTTTGGCTGTATCGGTGTATTTGGCTGACATTGTTCTTTTCCTACATATTCTCACAATCTCTCAGTGTGCGTTTATGTTTATGTGTCTGCACGCTGACCCACCTGCTCAGGTTACTGCACTGAATTTAATCTGATTACAGTAGAACACTTGAAATTTTAAGGTGTATGCTGTCTAGTAATAAATACATGTCCTGAGTTGGATGCGCTATAGCTATATTTGCATTTCAAACCACAGAACAAGTACAAATACACAGGTCTTTTTTTTTTTTTTGCTTTTCAAAGGCAATAGTGTTAGATCAAAAACACTCACCAGTGAAACCTGTTTCATGATGTCTCTCCATGTTTTATCAACAGTTGTGAATCGGCGTCCCTCTTCAGGCATCTGAACCATGATGTCTGGGGAGCTGAATATGGGCTCCAGGTACAGCCAAGTAGACTGCACCTTTAACCACTCGTCCAGAACTTCTTGGAGAAGCAGCAACTTGCCCTCCCATTCCCTAATGATAAAAATTATAATAACATTACTTAATGATGTGTAGTCATTTTGCAGTTAAAATGTTGCAATCAGATGCAGAGGGTCAGATTCGAGCAAACTGAATCTGAAGCAAACTGGAAAAGACAAACTGATTCCTTTACATGCTATTATTCTTTTTTGTTTTGTAATCTTTGCTATATAATATTTCATTGTTCACAAAAATAAAAAAAGTTGGTGCATTTAAAAAAAAAATTCCAACTGATTTTTAAAGTTTTTGTTTTCAATGATTACATATAATATTTGTCATCTTCATCCTGATCACAGTTATTTAAAAAAGAAAAAAAAAACACGACCAGGCCTAAACTAAGACCACACATGTGTGCTTTCCATGTCTTTGATGAAAACTCACACAACATCCATAAGACATTTTCTATAGCTGCTTATTATACTTGTACAATGACATGCAATGTTTCCCTATAAAACTGTTTCAGTTCATCATTTCAGACCTTTTACCTCTCTGTAGAGGTTGAAAAAATGATTCAAGCTCTTCTGATCTCAGCAGGGATTGTTGTGGGTACTTTAATCCACATGTGGCATCTGTTTAAATGTGAAGTCCTTCTGGAGAGAACTCATTAGCTCACTATCACCACAGCCTCTATGAATAAGCCGTACATCTCTGGGCTTCTTTGTTGGTGTTTTGGGCAGCACAGATGCTCACAGAAACAGTCAATTTTGGCAGCTAAATTATGCAACAAGTTCACATTAGCAGTAAGGGCGGTGGGGCACAGATGTCTGTTTGCCACACAATCTCAGCCGAGCCCTGCAGCAATCAATACATAGACTGCCAACAGATTGCAGCTAAATAGTGAGTGTATGGAATTTTCCCCTTAATAACATTACACCAAACTTATTTTCCAAGCAAGCAAAGTAAAATTACTCAAAAGCAATTCCTCTTGACTCTCACCGTATTTCCACTTCAAAAGGTTTAATGAAGGGTGAGCCTTTCATGGTTTGTGTCTTCACAATGTGATCATCCAACAGCATCTGCACTTCTTCCACCGATGACAGGATTGAGGTGCCCGTCTCTCGGTAGCTAAGGAGATTAAACTCCATGTGATCCCACTCACTGGCCATTTTCTCCATGGCCTTCTCCAGTGAGTACTCCTTGCTGGCTGCTTCACTGATGCCTTCGAAGCTGCTCAAGTGCTGTTCCAGGTGCATTGATAGGAAGTTAGACACAGACACCTGATCATCAGCTGGCTCCAGGTAGATGCCAGCCAAGTCCGACATGGCATCCCAGTGACGTTTACGCAGGCCGGGATTACACAGTACCTATGAAAAAGTACATCCAGTCCAAATTACTTCCAAAATTTCAAATGATATTGTATTAAAGTCAAATACCAAATCTTACTCTTGATTTCTCACCTGCACCATAGGAATGTGCTCCTTGAAGTCTTCCACCTTAGCCTTTATAGTGTTTGCTATATTAAGGGCATTGGGTACTTCACTTAAGGATTTCTCCAGCTTGTATAGAGCGCGCCAATAGTTGCCAACATCACCTTCTACCTATTTTGGGAATGGGGGTATTTTTTTACATAACAACAGGACATAAATAGAATTTATAAAAATTTCACATCAAGTAATTCAATAAAAAATATTTATTATGTCATATTTTTGTACCACCAAATGCTTATTCATCAGAGCTATAATAACTTCTAGCAAAAGTTAAAATAACTTTTAGCAAAAATTTAAATAACTTTTTCTACTTAAGTTACGTTATAATGACTCATTAAACTGAATAATAAAGTTGTCTTCTCATCCTCGCTCCAAAGGTCAATTTCTTTAGACTCCCTTGTTAAAATGCCCAAATTTATAATAGAAATATGCATATGTGTACCACCTAGTCCAAAAAAAAAAAGGTTTGAGTTTCCTCCATTACTACAGTTACAGGGTGTTTAAAAAATAGACACCCTCTTTAAAATCATATTATAGTTTAAAATTATGAATGACTGAAGCTGTGGTCAGCTGACTGACCATCTTGGAGGCCTGAACTGCAGTTTTGGATTTTGCTATCTGTGTGTGGACCTTAGGAATCATGTTTGCTAGCATTACATCATAACTTAGCTCTCCACTCTACAGCAGGATTTATAATAACACAAAAAGAAAATTTATTTTTTAATTTTTTTATAAATCAAAGAACACAGACATTAAACAAACGAACATAAAGGCAGAAAGCTAAAGGTTATTCCAAGATTTGTACTGTTGTTGTTGCCAAGATGTATAGAAATTTCTTTTACTTATGTACTAATCACATTATTTTATTGTATGATACCTTGGTGCCACTGGATTCTAACATGTCTCACACTCATACAGTAAGACAAATGGTGGGGGTCTAGCTAGGAAGGAAGTTGGGGGAAGCAGACAGCTCCACAGGAAGAGTCTTTTGTCTCTTCGAGGACTCTGGGAGGTAGCAAGGGAGTGTGAACCTTAAAGTGTGAAACAGCTGTGTACTGCTTTTTGTTCCTGGAGAAGGTATTTAACTGAGAGCCATGTTAGACTCAGAAGAGACTCTGCTGACCGTCTGCCCCGCGATCATGCAGGCTCTCCACAAGCTTGGGTTTTCTGTTCTTTTGTGTTTTGATTAAAGAATGTTAGCGACTGCTCACCGCTCGTCTGCAGGCTTTATTTAATGGAAAACTTCCACAACACAAGATGAAAAGGTAGATGGTTGCTATGAGTATTTAGGGTGTTTGCTTGCAAGTATTAAATGCTAGATTTAACAATGTGTTTTTAATAGTACAATTATTGATTGTAGTAGAGGCAGCAGCAGTGTGCTTACAGAGGTACTTATAGTAATAATAGCTGAGGATGTAGTTAATGAAAGAAGTACTTAAATAAGCATTAAAAGGAAAAAAGGAAAGGAGTTTAAGCAGAAAACGTTGTTTCATGTGGAGCTCTGCTTTGTGGAGCTCAACATCAGTGAAGTGAAAAATGCTGAGTGCTTTGCTGCTCTCATATATACATATATATATATATATATATA
>NW_005187472.1:3063251-3085668 GCF_000239375.1 Pundamilia nyererei
ATATATATATATAGTATGTGGAAGAGTGGCTGTAATATAAAAGGGAAATGGCAGTGCTAATAATACTAATACCATCAGAGTATAATAAAAAGTACCACATGCAGTGATGTCATTATGTAAATAAGGAGGCACAAACAGATAAAAATGCAGTCAAAAAAATCCATCAGCTCCTTCAAGGGCTTTAGTTATACAAAGAAAGTTGACTAAGTTCATTTGATTGTTTTTTTTTTTTACATTATATTCATGATTTAATCTTATTGCTTTCTTACTCAGTCTACTCTTACTCTGACCAACCACTTTCTTATTGAACTACCCAAGTTAGCTGTTTTGAATGTTCACAATACTACAAAATAAGCTCTGTGTTATTTATGCATTTATATTTGTTCAGTTTTTTTTTTTTTTTAATCTTCCCAGGGACTTGATAAAATGCACCATTCAACAAAAAAATAGAAATCTGAATCTTTATGACGGTCTGGATGCCCTTATTATACTACTGTTGGACCACTGAGGCTGTATATAAGACAGAGAATGTCGTTGTTATATGAATGAAAATCAGAAAATTAGAACTGAGCTCAACCTGTCACCTGAACTCCCCAGTCACTCCTGCATTGAATACAAAGTAATTTTTCTACTGCTTTTACCTTGTCTGGGTTCACACTGGTGAGGGGTCCATGCAGCCACTTCTCACGCTGTTTTATGAAATCAGTAGCTGTCTCATAGAGGCGCAGGAATAGTGTCAACTTTTCCTGCACCTTCTTCCGCTCTGGATATTGGGAAACAGACCAGCCAAAAGCCTCCTCGTCTAGATTTAAATCATTAATCTTTCCACAGAGGTAAGGATCAAAAGGTAAGAGTAGAAGTAAAATACAGAAATAAACAAAGACATGGAAAGAAAAGATAAAATAATGAGTAGATGCATAGTTGATTTATAAATAAGACATCAACACATAATACAGCCTGAGATAACGCCTGTGAACTAATGTACAGATATATATCTCTAGGCTTACAGGTAACAAGTTGTGATATACCTTTTCAGCAGCTAACTCCAGTTTGGTATTGAGGGCCTGAGCTTTTGTCAGGTACTTGCTGAGATTGGCTGTCTCACGAAAGGCCTTAAACTCCTCCACTTGTTTACTGTAGCTGTCCAGTTCTTGCAACAAGTGCTCACGGTACAACTGGAATGAGGGTAAGGAAAGATGTCCTTGTATTTTAGCCACCAGTATGTTTTCTCTACATTAAAATACACTGAAACAGAAAAATACAGACCTTAAGCCCACTCTGATATTGTTCCGTCATTTTGCTAACTATCTGCTGGTGTTCCTCAAAGATGGATGGCATACGTTTAAACCACTGGATTGTCTTTGTATTGAGCTTCATATCCAGTGTTGACAGGGTGGCAAACTCCACCAGGAAACACAACTGCGTGGCAGAGTCTGCTAGTCTTTGTTGCAAAAGAGGCATCTCTGTGGTCTCCACCTTTTTAATATAAGCCTGGATAAGAAAAAAAAAAAGTCATTTATATCTTAAAAAAAAAATGTACAGCAACCATACTAAGGTACTTCATAAGTGTGAAGGAATGCAAGACCTTCCAGGCTTTCTGTAGCCTCAGCTGAGGGCCTACTACCAAAAACACTCAAAACCACAAGAAAAGAAATAAAAGACAAAGTTTACTGACTGGTGTTAAGTGCACACCATAACTGTTTTGTGAACAATCTGTAAAGGACAATTGTGCATGGCATAATGCAACAAGCCTGGTGTGTGTGATTTTTTGGTGCAGTCACCTTAAGTTCCATCAGCTTTTGAGTATCTGGCGGTGTGCTCAGTGCCTTCTCTGAAATCTGCTCAAATTCATGACAGAGCCTGTGAGAGGAAGAATGGCATTAATTCAGTGCTGTATACGGAGGATTTCACAGATTTACAATCTTATTATGGCACCGCTTGGCAATAGAGAACACCACAGAGTAGCTAACATGGGGCCGAAAATCACAAAGAGCACTAAACGACATCCCTTATGACTTTCACACAGTGTATTCTTTTAGAGTGACCAGCTCTTAAGCTTCCCTATGCATATTTCAGTAATATCTGCCAAACAGAAGCTGCTTAATCCCTCTCAGCTTTTTTTAATGATAACTTCCTTCAGATGTATTGGTGAACTATGCTGATGTAGAGAGAAAACACTCTTGCTGAGAATAAAAAAAGAGAACCAACTAACTTCTTGTTGGCTTTCTGATGGTCATCTAGCATCCGTGTAACCAGTTTCTGCTGTATGTCCCGTGCACGCTTGACAAGAGACTGGATGAGCTTATAGGACTGGACCTCAAACATGCCAAGTCGTACCACCTAAAATTCATGGTATAAATAAGTGACACAGTTAACACAATTTAAGAAATGATGCAAGAGCTTTTAAATAAGCCCAGTCAAAGAAACACAGATTTAAGAATTAGATTATTAGATTATTAGTTTTAAGCTTTCCCATTGTTTAGCTTTTTTGATTTGACACTATTTCAGCAAAATATATATCAGTATAACTGGAAGGAAACATGAAATGTTACAGAGTAAGTTATGGGACCTTGGTTTAGGGATTTTTTTTTAATGCATTTACCTTGGAAGGCATATACCGGATCTCATCGATAAGCTTCTGGTAGTATAGCACCTGCACCATAAATTCCTGGAAAGAGTGCTGGTCACGGAGGACCTGCTCCACATCTTTTTCCGCCTGCCTCGATACCAGTGTGGCATATTTATCATACTTGTGGATGTACTCCTTGGGCCTGACACACTCAGCCCAGAATACCCTGCGTACCTCCTCCTGGTGGGCATGAAGGACCTCTGGAAGGATGATGGGCTTCAGGGTACTTCCAAACTGTGAGCTTGGCTGGAGAAAAGCAAAGTAAGGTATAAAAATCAGGGGGAAGCGTGCTATTAAACAGGGCTGTATATAGAGTTGTCTCCTTACCCAGTCAGAGTACAGTTTGGTTTCCACACGAGGTATCACACTGACAGATCTGAGCATGAACTCGTACACATTTAGGAAGGCCTCCTCATATATTTTGAGGTTGGGCTCAAACTTGATCTCCCTGTCCTCCAAGATCAGATGCAGAACAAAGCCTGAGTGCTCACTGGCTCGTTCTGAACGCTAGGTGTCCAAATTAAAATGATACCAAAAAAAAAAAAAAAAAAAAAGTGTTCACCCTCTCATAAAATATAAGCAAAATATATTTAAATCCCTTTAGCTTACTCAGTTTCTTCTTACCGGATCTTGTGAAATTAAGTGTGTATAGTCGATGATTGAATCTGTTAGAAGATTCTGCAGTTGGGAAGTCATCAGCGCAGCCACACAGTTGAAAAAAGATTCTAGTTTGGTCATGTTGCTTTTGAAAGGCACCAGTTCACGCTTGCACCCTTGGTGGTAAATGTTCTGTACTTCAAGGAGCCAACTAGGGCAAAAAGAAACACAACAACAGCTTCAGGATTACATTACGTTAATGAGAACCACACATGTCGATACCCGACAGTCTAACTGACCACTCAAAGCACTTTAAATACAAGCCACATTGATACAGCACTTTATTCTATTCACCTTAAGCATTTTATCTACCCTGGCCTATTTAGAATGAACTGTTAATCTAACATGTATGTCTTCTGACTGTGAGACGAAGGTGAAGACCCCTACAGGCCATAGGGGGAACATGAAAATTCCACACAGACGGGCCTCAGTCAAGCTTTGAACAGGGAAACTTTTTCCTGTGACCATGCCAACGACTCCACCACCATACCTAAATGCATAGGCAAAGGACTTTTGGGATAGTCTGCTGTGGCCTTTGTGAGTGGAACCTTCTAGCCATTGGTTCAACTGTGACTTATAAAGTCTGCAAAAAATGACTCAAAAATAAGTAATGGAGGGTTTTAAAATACTGAGTCAGCTCAGATTTAAATCCTAATGAAATGAGGTGGGTGGATTTGAAACAGGCAGTACATGAAATAAGTCATTAAACATCTTACAACCAAATGCGTTTCAAACCGAAAACAGTGGAATTTCAAAGCAGACTTACTCTTGGAGGAGGACTCCTCTGGCACTGTCAACATGTCGAGCGACAATCTGCTGAAACTCAGAAAGCTCTATGGACTCGTTTCTGCAGTGGAACTCCTCTACATCTATCAGCCGGAGATTTCTGTAACCAGATAGCCAAGCAGGGCAAACAAGACTCTTCTACATTGATCATTTGTTTTTTGATCATTTGTGACATGGTGCAATGTTTCAATGCCACAAATTTTCAAAAAGCAGAGAGAGATCTATATTTTACACCATCAATTATTACATAACAGCTTCCAAATACCAGTAACAACAGTCTATTTTCAGCATACTGGACTTGTGACTAAATTAAATATTCATTTGTAATTTAAAAGTTTCTAAATTAGAAAATATTTTATTTTAACCAAATTAATTTGAAGCTATCATGTTTCCAACCATACTCACTTGAAGGAGAAATGCCAAAGGTAGAGTATTTTCAGCACAGTGGGGTTGACAGAGTAAAGCTTTTCACCAATCCTCTTGCGTGCATGGACAAAAGACTTGTTCCATGGTTTTGGCACCTTTTCCACTCTGACAGTAAACAATAAAGGGCCAGTAAGGAAAAAAACTATTTTCCACAAGCCTTTACACAATTAGAACATTTTGTTTAGTCTTGTAGTTACTGCTTATGAATATTAGCAGAGGTTTTTAATGCAATAAATATCCTGCAGACTTACTCTAGTCTGTGAGGGGGCAGATCTTTTTCTTTCTCTTTGTCACTTTCCTTTGATTCTCTGAATGTATATTTCACTGCAATTACACACACACACACACACACACACACACACACACACACACACACACACACACACACACACACACACACACACACACACACTGAAACCACTTTATTCTTATTATTACTAAACTCTTCAGGTTTTGTGTTAACCCAACATATTAACCCAATAAAAAAAGACTATAAATTAGTTTTGGATTTCATAAACAATTCTCAGAATGATTTGCGGATTAAAAGTATATATATATATTAAGTATATATGAATAAATACAGATTGCTGTCTTGATGCTGTGCAAATAGTCTTCCTTGATCTCATCAACCAGCAGTTCCAGTGACGCGCTGTGGCGCCTCAGGTTTGGGGAGACCCTTTTCATAATGCTCTCCACCCAAGATTCCTCCAGAGGTGACACGTGGTCCAGGTCTATACCATTCTCAATGTAGTAGTTATATCTCTGACAGGACAAAAAAAAGCCAAAAAATAGTTGATAAAATTATCCATCTATATCCAGTGAATCACTCTGCACCTATATGCAACTCAAAGATATGATTCAACATGTGAATATCCCATTTTTACTGGGCACACACATTTTTCTTTGTGCGTGCTTTCTGAATGACCTGCAATATATTCTTAGTATATTACTTGTTTTCATTTATTTAAGGTGCACCACTATGGAAGTTCAAATTAATGTGTTTTTACTTCTTGCATTTACTATACTACCAAATCAAAATGCATGTTTAAGTAAAGGAAATCATTCACAGTAAATAAAAAAATCCTGCAGTTACCAACTGCAAGCACTTAACTGAGAAAACATGGTTAATATATTGTATAAAGATTTTCAAAAAGAACTGATCAAAACCACAACCGAGATGATATCGAAGTAAACAAGAAAAATTGAAGAAAAAAGTCATCTTTACAAATTCCCTGTAGGATTTGGTTTACCATTATGTTTCCAGTAAACTTGTTACATAAATGATCTCTAAACCTGAATCCTTTATCTGTGCATTAAAATCTATGCATGGGTGTCAGTGTAAGGGAAGCTGGGACTACATCACCATACTGCAAACATTTGGATGGGGATTTTTGTTTCTGTTACAGAATTGTTACACTTCAGGTCCAACATCTTGTTAATGAGGATATACACAATAAAAAAAAAGTGACCGACCATGAAGCACACAGTTCAATTTTACCATTTCACAGTCTCTACTTGTTGGTGTTTTGCCATCCTCCTGCTCCTCCTCTTCCTCCTCTTCCTCCTCCTCCTCCTCCTCTTCCTGCCGGCTAAGTCAGAAAATGCAAATAAGAGTAAAAACAGATGCCACTTTATCATATTAAACAGTATTTCCATATATTAAACACATTAAAGCCGCAATACTTTAATCTCAGTTATGGTTTGTAGTAAAAAATTGCTTTTGAAAAAGTTTTCTGATTATACTTTATAGTAAGAACATAAAATGTATATTCAATATTAATGCAAAAACCATCCATAAATGTGTGGTGAAGTGGTTAGTCAGAGCCCTTCCATGCTGCCAAAGCATACAGCACATGTCAAACTCAAAGCCCGGTGTCAGCATGCAGCATTTTTCCATGCTGGACAACCAAACCAGTAATATGTTTTTTTTCAGGCCCACAAAAAAGCAACTTTAATTACTTTACATACTGCTAGAAGCTTAGCATAATTTAGATATCATATTTCAATTAGAAATAAAGCATCTAAGGTTTTAAAATAATGCAGTGGAGTAAAAGCTGTGCTTTCACTTGCAGGCTACCCTCACTGCTGCTAGAAAGAGACAGACTGGCTGCTCTCAGCCTTCTGCAAAAGTTAAAAGAAATCTGACATAAAGATCCGTCCATTTAGCAGTTTATTTAATGTTTATTTTAGCTGCTTTTTAGTTTGAATTAGTGTATTACTGTGAAAGAAATCACCATTCACTGGGAGGAGATAAACATGCTTTACTTTATATTTTAAACAGATTGATATCTGTACTATAACAGACAAATAAGTACTTATAAAGGACCAGAAATAAACAGTGAACTCACCATATAAATTTAACCAGGTTTTTTCTGAGATTCAGGTTTTTTCGATTGATGCTTTTGCGGATTCTGCTGCGACGCTTGGAGGTCCAACGGATCTGCATCCACATTCTGTCCTCAAACTGACTCTGAGGTCTGCCATGGCTTTGAAAGGCCCTGCTGCCTGCCTCATCATTTAACTCATCTCCTACAGCACAGAAACAGTTCAGGAAGGTAAACTGTAAAGCTACAAAAAAACAAAACTGCTGGCATAAAACCATCCAAGAAAAGAGGCAACAACTCAAAACCTAGAGGAATGAACACACGTTTTGAAGCTGTTTCAGTCCCATCAGGTTTCTGTGTGATTAGAGGAAACAGCGAAAATGACGGTCTTGCTTCCATCCAGGGCTGCTTTCTGAGGACCTGGGCAGTGGAGAGAGGTTATTGGAGTTATCAAAAACTAAAATAAATTAGAAATTGAGATAATTGCTGAGTTAACAGAAATACAAGACTTCAGAAAAATAAAAACAAACTCTAAAAAAATTAAATACACAGCCATATGAAATAAAGTCTCCTCAGGACTCGAAGCAGTCCCTTTAAAAAAAAAAAAGCACACCCCAGAAGCACATTTAACAGCAATAATGTGAAGTAACAGTAAGGGTTTTCTGCATGGCTTTCAGTCTCTCACATCATTGTGGAGTAATTATGGTCCACTCAACTTTTCACAGTTGGTTCTGCTTAGCAAGGTCTGAGACCAGTCATTTATGCACACCTCTTTTTAAAGATCCAACAAAAGCACTTCAGTGGGTTGAGGTTTGAATTTTGAGTGGGCCATTGCAGAGCCTGGATTCTTTTTTTTTCAGCCGCTCTGTTAGAGGTTTACTGGTGTGCATCAGATCACTGTCCTGTTGTAAGACCTAATACCAGCCAAGCTTTAACTGTTAATAATAATAATAATAATAATAATAACAATAATAATAATGACCTCTGACATTTGACTCCAGAATACTGGAATCTATTATGGTACAACAGAGAGGAGTTCAAGGTAAGTCCCCCTCCGCCCTCCCCTGAAAACAAATAAGACTAAGCTAACCTAAAAGAAAGCAGGCATACACATACACCTGAAAATAAGTAAGTGAATAAATAAAACAATTAACTTTAATAATTTGCTATAACAACCAGGGTTAAGCTTTCATTTGTCTTCTTTACACACATAGGCTGGACTTCACGTCCGCAGTGCGCTAACACCGGCTTCCTAACTTTTTTGTTGCGGTCAGTTAGCAGCACAGAAACACAGACGATATTCGAGTTCAGGTATTCTGAACTTACCTGTGCTGGACTCAGTGGCAAAAGTGAGCGACTACCTGTGATAGTTCTTCTTTTCTTCGCTAAACTCATATTCGTGCCAAAGTAACCATAAAACCACCGCTAAACTCTTTACCGAAGCTCTGTGCCGTTGCTAGGGCAGTTGCCAAGTGATTAACGGTGACCTCGCGTAAACACCTGTGGACAACAGGAAGACCCGCGCGCGTGGACGTTTGGGTAGAACAGCAACAAAAATCTAAAGCTTCATATTTAAAATAATTGACGTTTTATTTGCTTTTCTCTGGAGTTTTTGTGTCTGTCATGAACACTGTTTCTGTGTTTCGCGTTATGTCGTGAAAGTCCTCGCGGGTCTGTTAGACTTTAATCTCCCCTGGCAACATCAATGTTTAGGTGAGCGAGTCCTTTCATTGTGTGGCACGTGGTGGTACTGCCCCCTTTCCGATACGGCGCTGAGAAGTGGAAAACAGAGAAACTAAGAGCAATAAGAAAAGCAATAAAAACAAAACCGTGTTTAATAAAGATGCACTTCATATGTTCTATATAATACTGTATACTTTCCCATAAACTTTTTTTTTTAGCTTACGCTCCTTGTAATTATACTTCATAGGTTTCATTTCAGCATTCTTTGAGATATTTCTATCTTATAATAACTGAATATAGAAAAAAAACATTCCTGCACAGTCACTGTGCCTGCATATACCTATTCTTATTTCCTCAATACATTCAAAGAATGAATGATGTTGTAAAATAAAGATACACAAAGAAAGATCAAGATGAAGAAATCTGTTATGATCATACACTTATTGAAATTATTCCAAATACACCATGTGTTTATTGGATGATGTTTATTTGCCATAAATATTAGTAAAAATAAAAGTCACTTTAAACATCAACTCAAAAACAACAACCTGACACTGGTTCTGTGCTCAATAATTAATACAAAACATTAAACTTTTAGTCAAGACAACGTCTTTACCATCCCACCATCAATGTTTGACAGTCTAATAATAGAGTCACTCTGATATTCTGATGCCTGTTGAAACCAATTTACCAAATACCAACTGAGCTATGAACTATTCAACTGACAACTGAAGCTATTCATAAAGGCTATGAGTGAGTTTTTAAAATAGATTAATGTAGCTGGTCTGAGGTCTTTAGGTTTAAAATGCATACTGTACTTCTCCCTATATCGGTAACTGACATGTAAAATATTTTATGTATGAGTTTGTGCATTTCAGTGTTTATCAAAGTGTGTAAACATTTTTTGCCCTGTATTGACTCATCTACACATTTCTTTTATTCCCCTCAGTATATTGCATAAAAACTATTTACACAAAATTACAAAGGTAGCTTTGGCTCGGATAAAACATTAAAAATACAGACACTGCCTTGTTTCTGTAGAGAAACGAATATTTTTCTAATGCCTAGAAATTATATTATTAACAACCACTGGTTTTTATCCAGAAAACATGTGGAAACAAGAGAATCAGAATGCTCTCAGGTTTATTCTATTCCGAGTAAGATCTTCAGTAGGACTGTCTGGAAACCAGACTGACTTCTTATATCAGATCACAGCACACAGAAGTATTTCTCTGTTCCACTTCCTACATGGAGTTCCTCAGCCCAGGCAGAGTGAGATCATACCTTCAGAGAAAAGAAGCATGAAATGTTCATAAGATCATTAAGCATCAAATAAGCATGCATACTCTGCTTTTTTAGGGTCCATGCCCTACAACCAGATTTGGTCAACCAGTTCTTTACAAAACGTGTATT
Organism: Pundamilia nyererei; assembly: GCF_000239375.1. Lineage (NCBI taxonomy): Eukaryota > Metazoa > Chordata > Actinopteri > Cichliformes > Cichlidae > Pundamilia > Pundamilia nyererei. Next base: position 3,073,170 of record NW_005187472.1, read on the forward strand.
TGTTGCTGCAAGTTAAATGAGTTTTCCTGTTACTGGGTGGCTCTATTGCACAAAGTAATAAGAATTCATTTCCACTGAGATGTCAAGGAGGCTCGCAGAGTCACAGTCATGAAAAATTGATCTTGTTTCACTGGAATCAGACTTGTGAAATTTGAAAATGGACAAAATGGAGAAGTGCAGATAAAATAACAAATATGCAACTTCACCAGGAGTTCAGGTTGGAACCATTATTACGTAAGAACCATAGCATAACTGTTTCCAAATCATGTTTAACACTCGTCTTTTAAAAGCACACAAACATTTGCCATTTGAAGAGATCATCCTGTTTTAACAGGTATAGTTTATTATTGTTTTGCTGAAATATGCAAGGCCTTTCCTTGAAAAAGGCATCACCTGGACGAGAGCATAAGTTCCTCTAAAGCAGTGACAGTGACTTTCCAGATGTGTAAGCCCTTAGATTGCAAGTCTTTACTTGTTTTTTTTATATATATATTTGAATATTTTAATAACCTGTTGCCAAAAAAATTAGTTTCTTTTCAGTTTCACTTACTTTTCTATCCCTTTGTTGCCCTCTCCCAACTTTTCTGGACCATGTTACAGCTATGAAATTTGAAATAAGGTAATACTTTCTTGAAGGTTTCTCAGTTTAAACATTTCATATGTTTAAATTCTATATTCTATTATGGGTTTATATATATTTGCAAATCATTTTGAATTTTTATTTATGTTTTACACAGTTTCCTACCATTTTTGGAATTGTGATTGTTCTCTGTAATCTGACCACAAGTTTATCTGTACTTCAGCTAAATGAACTAAAACACAGAAACACAGAAACATTTGTCTTCTTATGCCTCACATTGTGTAATTGGTACAAAAACAATGTGAGACTTCCATAAAAGCAGCAAGGAAGTTCCAGGAAGTTATATAGAAAAAAGGAAACCAGTTAAAAAGTGCCCAGCAACAAAGGTGCAGGCAGATTTTATTACTGCTGGACAAAGCCGCTGTAGCTGTTTCCATTATTTGTGCTAAGTCAATGAGCTGCAGGCTTGAGCTTCATTTACCACCAGATAAGACAGAGGAATAGAGAACCATCAATCTTATCTAACTCTCAGCAAGAAAGTCAATATGTGAATTTTCCTCAAACTGTTCCTTTAATTAAGCTGGTCAGGGAGGATTTTCTTTACAAACTGATGACCGCAAGACAATAAAAGAAGGAAGTATTGATACTTAAAGTCAGCACATTCACATTCAGTGTCACATAAATCTAATTGTAATAAGAGAAAACTGGCCCCCTTACCACGCTGTGACGCCTTTGACTAGATCGATTTCTGATAAATCTATTATTACCTGCAGAAAGAAGCAGAACTGCCATCAGTTGTCTGGAGCAAGCTGCAAAAGTGTGATAGTGAAAGCAGCTAGGATTTCAATTTATGCCACATATGAAGAAAATAAAATAAATATTTAAACCACAATGAAGAAAAGTAGGAAAATGAGAGGTCGCATATTTGTCTGAAGAATGAGTAAACACATAAAGCAGTTTAGCTGAGTTAGAGAGATTTAAGCTTTTAAGGCTTTGAAGCTTGTGACAGGAAGAAAAATGCAGAATTTACCAGGAGCAGCATGAGTGTTATTAGCACAAAAAATATTGCTTATTTTTGTTACAATTGTTATGATAGCAGTACTTGTTATTTAAAAATATTTAAAAAATAGTTTTCAAGTTATATTTTCATAAACCATGCAATATATGTTTAGGATTTTTTTTTAATAAAAAGCAAATGTCAGCATAAATATGTATAAGAAAAAAAATGTACATGTATAAATATTGTTCCATATATAGTTTTATATTTTTTTATATATTTTAAGACATCAATACCAAATGAGTAGTTCAGCTTCAAAATGAGCTTAACATACCGAACCTATGTCCTTTCTCTCTTGAGAGACTAAAATGCTGTTGTTTTTCACAGACACATCCAACTTCCTAGCTTGTGCTTCTTGAAGTAACACATCAAACTCAAACCTGTGATGAAAGCAGGTAAAGAAAGTGACACCATCTCAGTGTCTGCTTTAAAGACACACAAACTACAAAGTATAAAAATATAAATTATTCCTTTACAACAAACAAATGGTGAATGAGCGTATTAGACTTACTTTTCATTGAAGACGGGATTGATCATCCTCTTCTTGACATGCGTCTTCTTACGATGCTTCCAGGTTTGGTCGGGGAGGAGATACAGGCGGACATAAGAGTCTGTGCCGTGCTCACTGCAGGGCAACAAGTTCCTGTGTGGGAGAGGCCACGGTATTTAGGAGAACTGTTTCTGTATATTTTAATCTAAGCCTTTTAATAACTTAAATGGTAATGAGGACAGATTTTTGTGACATACCTGCATCTGATTATAAAGACTATAAGCTTATGTTTCAGGGTTGCATAGCGTACATTTAGCTCAATCTCTCCAAATGAACCCTGATGATTCCTAATGGCTCTAAAGAGAAAAAATTGCAAAGGTCAGTTTCATTTTTATACTTTTTTTGAAAATGCAGCATCCAGCTCAGTTCAGGATATCTTTGGAAAGGTTAGAAGTTGACATTAAAGGACACGCAGAGAACAAAGTCTCACTCTGGAAATAAGAATTCATCCGAGGGGTCAAAACTGGATGAAGTGATGGAGTTCTGCGACAGCAGGCTGTGAGAGGTCAGCCGGCGCACAATCGCAGATGATTTCCTTTTCTTAGATGCCTGGAAGGAGCCACGGCCTTGAGCTAAATAACCTTGATTTGGTGAAGCTGTCTCTTGGTTCGGAGTTGAGGGACCAGGGGTATTGTTGGAGGAAACTGTGTGAGAGGAAGATGGAGCATCGGAGGGACTGGAGACTGAGGTATTCCCTGCTTTTCTGGCCTGTTGCTGTTTGACTTCTGAAGAAGGATTGATGAAAGTCTCGGGTGGAGGCTCTTCCAAATTAAGAATCTGTGTGAGATAAAAGACATGAGCAATGCTACTTATGACAGAGGTGAATAAGACAATGAGAAAACCAACAGAGAACATTTGCTTTGTACAGGAAGACAGATGGGTGTGTGTGTGTGTGTGTGTGTGCTTGCCCACCCTGAGCGTGGCCTTGAGTTTGATCTGACTGTTTGCTCCAGAGTGCTCTAGCAGGAAGTACTGGTCTAGAGTCAGGTCCAAGGTGTTGAGGAGGCGACTAAGGGGCAAGTTGAGAACACCGAGGTGATTCTTCTTCTCAGGCTCTTTGACCTGAACCACATGAAAAAAAAAAATATTTAAAAAAACACAAATTACATTAACCTCATGAAGAGATCAGATAGACTGAAAGAGGTCTGGGTTCAGAATATGCTTCAGAATCATTTGTGTCAATTGTAGTAAAAGTTTCATTCTGAGTCAAAATTGGACAATTAAATGGGAACATGATAAATATAGCACTATATATTTTTTTTTTATTAGCAGCAGTGATTGTAGTCAAGTTTTTAAAAACAATACTTTCCAAATGGTTGTTTTTGACAGCAATTTGTTCTGGATTAAAAAACAAACCTGAACAAAGAGCTGCTGCGTGTTGACGTCACGCACAAAGAAGGTGAAGCCCTCCTCCCACACCGGGTCTTTGGAAGCATACACAACCTGGAGAAACAGTGCATCAGTAGTAATTCAAGTTATTCACTGCAAAAAGATGACACAGTTACTGTGCTTTGCGTTTGTAACTGCAGTATTTTTTTCGACGGACTTTATAATAGTTTCACTGATCTAGAGTCAAAATGCTTCCAGATAAAATGCAGTCAAAATGTATTTATTTTGGATCACTAAACCTAAAAATGTTGCTTAAAAATGTTGGTAGGTAAGTGACACACGTTCTTATTTGAAACCAGAAATGACAAAAATTGATTTTAAGACTTGAATTTTGCCAAAAATGCAGGTAGGTGCTCATTTTCAGATGGGTTCTCATCCCAAACTATTCTTCAGTTTTATTGAATTTAGGCTTTTATCAAATTTCAAATGAATTGATATCTCCATTTGATCTGTAGACCTCTAGTCTGACCTCAGTTTTGATCTTCCTGGTAGCGGAAATGGTCTAAAATCTGTAAATATCATAAAAGTGATCTTTTTCATTCATAACAAATTGTAACTTAATGAAAAAAGGTGAAGCATTACCATTTAAAGCAAGTGCCCATACAGCGATAATGACAGCTTTAATGATCATATTTGATATCATAGGGGAAAGTTATGTGTTTTTATGGTAAAGTGAGAGCAATACCTTGCTTTTCTGAACATTGCTGTCAATGGAAAATTCAACAAAGCTGTTGGGAAAGGCTGCTCTCTTTGTGATCTGAAAACAAAGCAAAACAATGACCTGGTCAGAACATCCATAGAGCTCTATTCCAATTCCAATACGGTTATGTGGATCTGTTCCTTTCAGTCAGTGTCAATATAAAAAAACAAATAACCTGCCTTATAATTGTAAACCTCTGCAAACCAGGTTAGGTAGCAGTTTACATCTGTTCCATATTTTTTTTTCTGTTTTTTGTGTGAATTTTGTCATAATTATGTGATGAATTCTGTGTGCTTTGTGAGATCTCCGTGAGCTTTTTCCTATAACCGGGTGAATATTTTGGATTTTTATATTGACTTTAAATGTGTTTTGAAGAACTAGTTTATCTGGTTGTTTATACTCATATTTTAAATGTAGTTGATTCTGCAGGAAATCGACGTTCAAATTTTTGGTAAGACCAAGACCAAGTCCCATGTAATTAAATGGAATTTCACAGAATTTTATTTGAAATTACTGTGTAATTATATTTACCCACAAATCCTTAAAGGTAGGCACAAAAGGGAGGTAACAAGTCAGCTTTTTTTACAGGAAACAAAGAATAATTATAGTAAATGTGATTGCTGCATAACCAATTGTAAGCAGTGTTTAATTAATACAGTGACCAAGGAATCCTGCGATCACTCAAGATGAAGTCCTCATTAGGAGAATGGTTCACGGTGTCTCTATGGATTTGTAAATGTCATTTATCAAATGTATGTATGAGTTTGAGTGGGATTATATAAACATATAATTGCAACTACCGTACTTTACTATTTAATTTTTCACCTGGATTCTCTGGTAGCATTCTTATGACACTCCTTTCATAAAAATATTATTTGGCTTGTACAAAACCAAAATTGGGAGTCTTCCAACAATAAACTGCAACGTTCTTTATTCAACTCTGTAATAAACCACACCACCAACTAAGACGAGGAAGAAGAAAAACATTTATGCTGACAATCATTACTGAAGCAGAAAAAAATACTAATGGCCAACCTGCATCTTTACACTTCCAAATAATGATGCATAAAGATAAGAAATTAAGTTTTCAGTTTATTTTTATCCTGCATTTTCACATTATAACCAGCAGAGGACAGTACTAATGAAATTAGGAAACCTTGAATTGAGAAAAGAGTAAAAGAGTTTTGTTATTTAAAAAAAAAAACCTTAATAATTCTACCAGTTGGTTTATAATTATCTAAAATACCAGATGAATGGAATTCATATCAATTATGAAATCTGTGAAAGTAGAACCTTAATTTTTTTTTAAAAAAAAGTCTGTTTCCTCCATGTTCTAAGTTTCCTTCCTGCATGTTTCTTAAGGCTGGGAAATTTAATCTGAACATGTCTCGGTTCAAGGAGTTAGATGAAGAGCAGCTGGCAATAACAGGCATATACAATTACAGGCATGCGCCAGACAAACTGGAAAGACCACCTCTGAACACGCACAGGCACATCTAGAACAGCTACAGAAAGCAGATGACCTGACTGATATGGTGTTTTGGCATCAATACACAAAAGCACTATCAGCTGCAGGACACTGAAATGAAGTAAATAAAAGTAAAACAAAGCTTTTGTTTCAATATGCTCATCTATTATTGTAAAAGAAAACATACTCTCACTGGCAAACTCAATAAGCTTTGGGCTCCCAATAACCCCCAAAATCACGGATATTTTTATAAACATGTTTAGGACAGAAAGACATAAGGGTCCTCAATGTGATCAAAACAAGTGATAGTGAAGGACTTGCTTTGCCATCTCTATTATTAGAGCTAATATTGCACGTTTGATCCAAATATCTGTATAAATTTGGCATTAAAACAAATTGCAACAAGAAAAACAAGGACACAGCCTGATGCATTAATGCTAGAAAAGCTGTCGTCTTACCTGCGCTTCTTTTGAGTTCTTCCTGAGCCTCTGGTGGTCTGAGGTCTGAGCAGGACAAAAATACAGCTGAGAACATTTGCATGACAACAACAAGAACAATACTACTTATCAACAGAAGATGCTTACCGGTAGATCTGTGGCATTGTCCAGATACACCGCAAGTATGGCACAGGCAAAGTTGTCATTGGACTGGGAGAAAATGTTGTGAGAGGAAAGAAATGTGATTTCCACAGCAGTTGGACACTGACACACATACAGCTGCTGCTTTTAGTTCAAAGTGAAATAAACAAATTCGAATGTTATGTTGAAGAAATAGTGGGCTGCTGTACCTCCTGCAGTAGGCTGGTGTCAGTCTGAAGGGAAAACCACTGGAGCTTAAGATGAACTTCACCGTGTGGCACATCCTCCAAAGGAAACCACTGCAAGAGTAAGAGGATGTTTGAATGGCTTTAGTGCAAATAGAAAACCAGGAAAAATGGTAGCACATGCATTTTATATGAAACAGTGCACTGTGGTACAGAAATGTTGTGTTATGAAGATTAATCTATTGAATATTGATTTATTGATTAGCATTCAAATATCTCAGTGAATGCAGAAAAAAGATCTACCACAAAGTAAGAAAGCACGAGACAAGGCTAATCAAAAGGTATTGGCTGAAGCACATGCTTATTACGCCAACCAACAGAAGATCTTTTAGCATGCAGCTCATGTACATACGGCTCAAAGCAAAGAGTAAAACAAAACAAAGAAAACAAGAGTTTCAGTATTATTATTATTGCTCTTTTCACTCTTGATTTATATATTTTTCTAATACTCTATTTTTAAACATGTCTTTAAACAAGGGAAATGAACTCCACCGTTTTAAATCACTGTGATAACTATTCCACAGGTTAACTCCTCTAACAGAAGCACATCTCTGCTTTATGTTCGTCCTTATCTTGTTTTTTTTAAGAAATCTGTTCCCCTTAAGTCATATTGACTCTCTCTGACTTTAAGCAGCTTCTGGGTACTGTGGCAAAGCAAGTTGTTTTGTGCTTTATCTGTGCCATTTTATATTCAACTAAATTATAAAATTTCAGGGTATTCAGATTAATAAACAAAATGTTAGTTGGTGCTATATAGTTCGATTGATTTATAATTCTTATAGCTCTTTTTTGTAACTCGGAAATAGGAAGAGTATTTGTTTATATGCATTACCCCATGTCTCAAGACAATAAGTCATATGGAAGCAACAGAGAACAATAAAGTGTGTATAATGATTTCTTGTTCAGGACATGCTTTGTTTTGTAGAGAATAGCAATGGTTTTTGAAATGTTTGCTTTCACGTGGTTTATATGAGACTTCCAGCTAAGCTTATCATCAGTTATCACTCCAAGAAATTTATTTTCGTACACTCTTTCAGTTTCAATTCCATTAACCCTGATTTTAGATACATTTTTCATTTGTCAGCTCTTCAGGGTAAAAGATCTCACCTGATCCATTTGTTTCTCTCTCTTCACTTCTCCCAAATCGAGCTTATAGCTAAAGCAGACAGCCAATGTAAAATACAAATCACATTGTTAATGTCAATATTAGTTAGATTTTTTTATAAGCTCTTCATAGGTAAGAATCCACTGATGCCAGGAACTTTGAGAAGGGCTTTTCTTAGAAATTTACTGAGGCATAACTGACTCTGCAAGAGGACTGCAGCCTGCATGATGAGATAAGGAAAAGCCAAGAAAAACATCATCATAACTCAAAACTGTACGACATACCTTCCAAGGAAATCATCTTTATCTACATCTTCATCATACAGCTCCACTTCTAGCTCTTGGCCAGGAGCCTCGTGGACAACAAACTGCACAGATAAAAAAAGCGAGGAAGTTTTTAAAAGCACTAAGACGACAAGGTTACATGCAGAAAATGGAATATTAGATACTGATGCTGTACAACAATACAATGAAACAAGTAAAACCGAAGATGAGTGACACACCCAGCATTACAGGGTATGAATTACAGTCATGTGTTTGAATTTTGTGTGGGGGAGTTCGTGTTAGCCTACCTCATACACTTCATTCCATCTTGGATGTAGATTCTTTTTCACAGTCTTGCTTTTGAAGTGTATGTTGCCCACTCTGAGTGTGGCATAGGGGTCTGATTTGCCTTTCACTAAACCCATCACGTATGTGTCCATAGCCAGCAGGTCCCTGGCTTCCAGCAAGTGGACCCTCACCACCCCCTATGAGATAAAAACACAAGATTCATATGAATGATAGTGTCTTTGTATAGGTAACAAGTAAAGGTAAAAATAGGTTTAAAGAGCAAATAGTTAACATATTTTTTTAATCTTAAAATTCACTGTGCTTATAAAAAAATCCAAGTAGCTGCTGGTTATAAGGTGAAGCTAAATGTGTGAATTGGAAATGTGATGGTACTTACACGAGGAAGTGGAAACCTCATTTGGTCCATTTTGACCTGGTCTATGAGGGGAATACACATGCGGTTGGGCAACACTATAAAAGAAGCAATGATGTTCATGATGGTCTCCTCTGACAGTGAACTGTAAAGTGAAAGATGGAGTGAGACAAGCAAACATCAAAAATTCTGGATGAATCGGTAATAATAGGATTATTTTTTTAAAGATTCTCTGACCTAAAGGCGGGGCTGCTCAAAAGGTTTGTCATGCCAGTCCAGTTTATTTTTAATGTCTGAAAAAAAGAGCGCTTTAGATAATATTAAACACACAACTACACTTCTCACAACTCCACACTGAGAAAATCTGTGGCCACTTACAGGGCGGCGAATGAAGAAAAAAGTGACTCCTCCCACCAGCGGTGCTTGACCAATAAGAGGCTCTAAAATAACTCTCATCATCCCCTGGAACTGGAAGATTCAGTGAAAGTTTTACAAGAATAGTAAACATATGATACAGATGATGGAGAGAAAACAGGAAAATGAGATGCTCACTTTAAGGCCTTTCACACCAGCTGTCATTGCTGAGTTCATGTCAGCACGAATGTCCACATCACCGTCATAACTGCAGAGTAAACTGAGCTGGTCAGACATAAATGATGGCAAGAGAAAACATCCTGCACACGACTTAGAATGTAAAGTAAAAAAAAAAATGTGTTTGACCGACCTTATGTTCATGTCCAGAATCACTTCCCTATGTTCCACTTCATGTGTGTACGCTCTTATTCCAGTGATCTTGAGAGGCTGAAAATAAAGAAGCATTTAAAGAAAACCATTCAGCCACAACACATCACCTCCAACGCATTTCCAATGAATAAATGTCACTGGATATTAGGGTGGATTTCCAGGAGAACAAATACAAACTCGATTTAAAATGTAAATAAAAGCAAAATGCAAAATTTGCAAATCCCACAGACCTATAATTTATTCACAGTAGAACTGAGAAAATGGACCATTTTAAGAAAAAAAAACCTCATAGTTCATTTTGAACTCCATGTCTTAAAAAGGTTTGGAGCATCTTAGAAAGAGAGAGTTTCTAAGAAGTAATGATGGACTGCAAAAACATGGATTGCCTGCAGTAGAAGAACTTTCACCAACTAAAAACATCAGAAGCAGAAAGAAGAGTGGTAAACGTGACTGCATCCCAACTTTTCTGAGACGTGTTGCTGCTATCACATTCAAAATGAGCTAACATTTTTCTTTAAATTATATATTTTCTCACTTGAAATATTTGACATATTTTGTGTTCTGTTGTGAATGAAATACAGATTTATGAGATTTGCATTACGTTCTGTTTTTATTTCCATTACAGTCGCCCTGTAATGTGTAGGGAGATGAAGACCCGAGTGCAGACTGAACACGAGTCATTGATTAGATCGTTGACAGATTTCAGAAAAGAAGCAAAGAATAAGGTACCACAGTATAACTGAAAAGTTGCTGAAAAACAACAAACTTGGAAACATACTAGGGCTATGGAACACTGAGAAAGGTGAACAGAAGTGCTGACAAGGGGAGACAGAAACTATATATATATATATATATACATACACACACAGTGGAACGAAGCACGCTACAAGCAACCAACTCCCAAAATAAAGCAGGAAAAGCAAACCTTAACAGGGAAAACACACAAATGAACTCAATGAAGGAGACTCAACACAACAGGAAGTGACATTGAGGGAAGAACTAAACTCTAAAGCAACTGAGAACTAGGAACAAAACAAAATACACAGAACACAGAATGAATGAAGTAAATGTAAACACTAAATAAGCCAGGAATTAAATTAATAATTAAACTAACTTCAAAAACTTCAAAGTGCAAAAAGCTCAAAATGCTGGGTAGCAGCCACAGGATCATGACAGACCCAGTTCGTTTTCAGAACTGCACAAATCAAAGACACTTACAATGCGCCCAAAGTGGATTTTGGTAAAAGTAAAAGTTTTCAGTGAAGGACTGGAGAACCTGATGGACTGCTGGATGTTTTCTCTAAGTAGCTTCTCCATGTACGTCCCAAAAAAAGGCCACGCCTGCTTCAACACCTGACAACACATGACCAAAAAAACATGTGAACACTTGATTCAGAATAATTAACACTAAAAGGCTTAATGTATCAAATGCTTTGTTTAGCTTTCTAAAATTACAACTTAGTTGTAAAATGTTTTTGTTAGTAATTATTTAATATAGTTTGCACTTCCTGCAGTCTCCGTGTTGCTTTCAGCTAATCTATCTCTGACTTTGACCTTCTGTCCTCATGCTTTGCATCAAGGTGTAGGTTTTGTGTACTCTAGATCAGCAGGGCCTTAACCAGTTCGTGTTATAGAGGAATAACCGAATATCTTCTGGATTGTGTTTATTTTCAGCAGAATAGAAATCACAGTAATAGCTACAAAAGGTATATAAAGGCATAAAAGTTATCTAGCAGCACGGTGGCAGGGTGGATACCACTGTTGCCGCACAGCAAGAAGGTCCTGAGTTCAGTTCCTCCATCAGGCTGGGGTCATTCTGTGTGGAGTTGGCATGTTCTCCCCATGTTTGCGTGGGTTCCCTCCGGGTACTCTGGCTTTTTCCCATCGTCCAAAGACATGCAGCTTGTGGGGATAGGTTAATTGATTAATCTATATTGCCCATAGGTGTGAATGCAAATGGTTGTCTCTCTCTGTGTGTTAGTCCTGCGACAGACTGACGACCTGTCCAGGGGCGTACGCCGCCTCCCGCCCTATGACAGCTGGGATAGGATCCAGTGCTGCCTGCAACCCTGAAAAGGATAAGCGGAAGCGAATGGATGGACTATAAAAGGTATTATTAATGTCCTGTTGTGTGTATTGCCCAGCTGAATGTCTGACTGTGAGTGACTTTCCTTTGTTACGCTGGAGTTGATTTGCTAGGAATTTGCTTGATTTATTATTTTCTTTGAAATTGTTATTTCTAGGTTGTGTTCTTACATAAAATATTCTGTAATTCTCCCCATGGTTGTTGGCTTGGGTTTGTTATGTGTCTGTCTGTTAGTTTTTTAACTTTTCCTTCAATATCACATTCCAATTTTTGTCCTGTTTTTTCTTCTATAAGGAGCTTGCTTTTTCTGTTTAACAAAGTAAAAAAGGAGTTGTACAAAGAAAATCATTTGTTTCTATGAACTCTTTCTTTTTGTGTCAATTATGTCCATGAATAGAGACCGGGGTACAATTAAAATCTATAACATTTCCTGTATGAGGAGAACTTTTGTTTTGTTTCTGCCTGAAAACAAATACCACATACATTCCAAAAAACAAGTTGCTGCTTGTCTGTGTCACTGCATTCAGAATGCTGTGTTGGGTTGAGCACAGGTAACTGACTTGGCCATTGAAGAATATCCATTATTGCCCTGCGAAACTCTTACACTATACTTTGGGTAATTGTCCATTTGATTTTTTGCTCTGTGAATGATAGATCTACCTCTTTAAGAGTGTTCTTGGCCTGGTTAGATGCAGTGAAGTTTTTCTTAACCATGGAAACAATTGTGTTATAATGCACTTTAGTTGTCTTCTGTGGTCTTTCTTTGCTTTTGGTGTTGCTGAGCTGGCTAGGGCATTGAATCGTCGTAAGAATATACCAGATTGTTAATTTGGCTGCAGGTTTTTGCTCTTTCTGTCTCTCTCTTTCTCTGAAAGGTTTTTTTTTTGTTTTGTTTTAGTCTCATAAAGTCCTTATTCACATGCATCAGCATGTTTTAGGAACTCCCATAAGTTCATTAGGTGATCATAAACTCTGATCAGTTATCTGGTAGGAATGATTCCTGGGAATTGTGGATGGAAGGACAGATGACAGACACCTCATCACTGCACAAACTCATCTGCAAGGTGAGCTGA
>NW_005187472.1:3087168-3089528 GCF_000239375.1 Pundamilia nyererei
AAAAAAAAAAAAGAAAAAAGATGAAGATCTGGTTTTTATATAGTTTTTTTTTATCTCTCATTCATAAGCTGCAAGATCATTGCACAACCCACAATTTTGTCTCCACTCGATTATGGTGCTATTGTTTTATGAGTGCATCTATATCCACCTTAAGGTCTCTAATGGGAGTTTTTCCTTCACACTGTTTCCAAAGTGCTTGCTCAGTGAGTCATATGTTGTCTGTATGCATTATTGTAGGGTCTAATTAACAATATAAAGCACCTTGAGGTGACTGTTGTTGTGATATGACGCTGTATAAATAAAATTGAATTGAATTAATTTGAATTAAATTCTGCGTATCACAGTGCATAATGTGAAAATTTTAAATTGTTGTATTTGTGCATCTGCAACTACTCTTGCACCTGTTTTTAGTCTTGGTATCTTTCTTGAAAAAGAGATTTCAATCTCACCGAGAGAACCTGTTTAAAAAAAGGACTTAATAGATAATATCACTCTTAACATGTGAAAAATGTTTGAATACTGTACCTTGTTAAGCCAGTGAACCTTCTCTACATCAGAGAATTGCACCTTTGGGGGAAAAGCATTAAAGTTGAAATCTTGATGCATGCTCAATCATCCAGGTAAGTCAATCTCCAAAAGTTGATTCTGTTCATCTGGACGAAGCGTTTTGTGGGAGAAACGTTTCGTCACTCATCCAAGTGAAACGTTTCTCCCACAAAACGCTTCGTCCAGATGAACAGAATCAACTTTTGGACATTAAAGTTAAAAGTTGACGTGTCACAGTGTCATGCATGACGGCGTTGGTGGAAGACGAAGAGGTGTGGTGATTAAAAACCTCCCTCAGAAGTTTAGGCTGTAACAGAAAAACACAACATACCCAGGATGCCATCGGTAAGGCACTTCTCAGCTCGGTTTTGATCGCGCGTTTTTCATTGTCCACTAAGTCGATGGCTGATGTGATCCGGGCGACTTTCCATTGGCGATTTTTCTTCCAGTAGGTGAGCATAAACACGCACAGCAATACCCAGCTGATGTTGATGCCCAGATAGCCTAACAGATACACAGGGTAGCAGATGAACACCGCTCTCCCGCAGTACATCACGAACTCTATTATTACGTGGTTAACAGTCGAGGAGCTCAGCCTGTCCGTGCACTGCATGCTTTCGGACGGTTTCTGTGCCATCGAGTCAGACACGGTCTGAGGACCTGGTTCAGAAAACACACTTATTGTATGATCAGAGGGCGAACAACTTTCTGTGTATTTCATTTCATTTTCATTTGAAAAGTAGACAAACCAGTCCTCCGCACTTACCTCGCGCTCATAGTGGTCCTAAACCTTCTCCGTGCTTTTTTTAAACAAAAATAAATATGCAGGATAAAATGACGGAAATAAATCCAGACCTGGAACTTAGATTTCCACGCTGTATGCCTATTCTGCACCGGGAGGTGCTGTGTAAGTCAGTGCCAAAACACCCCGAACCATATTGTTGATGTTGTAACTACACAGTAACGTCATCAGGGCACGAGCGCACAATCACACGCACGTTGTTGCACTTTTGATTCCTTACTGGCACCTACTGTGTCAGTAGTGCGCTTCAAGTCAGGACTTTCCACGCACACGGAGATGTGCTTATAAGGTGTCGGTTCTCTTTGGATCTTAAAATTCCTCAGTGATGAAGTTTAACTTTATTGCGCTCGTTTAAGTCCCAAACAGACCGCATTTCTCTCCATGGACAAGAAAAAAAGGAACGGAGAAATAGCAGATGACGTAATTAACAAAAAGGAAACATATATATTTTGTTACCAATTCTCATCTTTCTTTTATCATTATTTCAATTCATGTTTTCATTCATATCTTTATTTAGCTTCATTTGATTTTTTTTGTTGTCTTTTTCTTAGTATTATCATTACCATCAGTAGTGGTACAAATAGTACCGGCGGTGGTATTATTACTTATATTGTTATTATTACCAATATTTTTAATATTATTACTGATATTATTATTATTTAATGATGACTCATCTAACCACATAATGTAGATCCCCATATCCACGCATTGGGTTCAACCACATGAAACTCACACCCAGTTTTAATTGAATGCAAACTCTACAAATATGTACAAATGTTTGTTTGTTTGTTTGTTTGTTTGTTTGTTTGTTTGTTTGTGTTCTACTCTTTTTCAATGTATTCTTTTTCTCTTGTTTGTGTCAGTGCACATTTTCTTCATAGTTGTTTTTGGCAATGCTGATTAATTCTGGCATTTTCACTATGCATGTTTCACATTTTTATTACCCACTTGTAAACATCTACTCTTACCAGTAGCAATTTATAAGAGAAAATATATTGAGCAGAATCAAATT
>NW_005187472.1:3089972-3100344 GCF_000239375.1 Pundamilia nyererei
GTTAACAATAATACAAAAGCAAGTTCAAAGAGAATAAAATAAAAGTCGCAATAAATCAGTTAACATAAATAGCAATACCCCCCCCCCCCTTCAGTCGCTAACAAGGAACAGTTATTAAATTCAGAGTCTGTGATCGAAGGCTCGAAGGAGTAAAAACAAGCTTAGATAAATAGTCTAGCCCTTGTTCACTTAGTGATCTCTGTGCAAGAATGTGAATTTCACACATAAAACACGTAAAACACATCAGCAGTCTGACTGCACCGTTTTGTAAATCTTGGATGTGAAAAATAGATGATTTAACTAAGTCAGTAAAAAAGAACTTTACGGTTTGCATGAATCAGCTGAGGAGACTATACACCTAAATGAAAGAAACAGAAATGTGAAATAGATTTTATATAAAAGTTAAAGCCTAAAGAAGAAACAAATACTATACCAAAATTATGAATGCTGGACGAGCAAAAGGAAGCAATCACTTGACTGGTTTTTCAGTGTAGTTCAGGAGGAGCTACAATCATGGCCTCAGTCTTGTTGAAATTCAAAACAAATCAATTGCTGGGATAGACATTGAACTAGGTGGATAGCCCCTCGAACCGGTAAGGCTTAAAAGACAAAAACAGCTGAATGTCAGCATAAATAAATAAGAAATGGAAAGGTTGAACGATGGCAGCTAAAGGAAGGATGTAGCGATATAGTAGTAAGAGACCGGGGACTGAACCTTGTGGAACCTCACAGGTTAGAGAAGCAATGTTAGAGTTGTTTACCCTAAACAGAGAAAGTCCTGTCTGAAAAATCAGAGGAAAACAAGTCTAACACCAAGCCAGAGATACCAGCCGAAACCTCAAGCCTATTAAGTAACATACCATAGTCAACGGTATGAAGGGCTCTATTGAGATCAACTAAAATGAGTACAGAACAATTTCCTGAATCAAATACCATTAGAATCATATTATAGACTCTCAATCTCAAGGAAGTGCTGCTTTGGAAAATCAAACTGGAACAGGTCAGAAATCTGTTTTTTGCATAAAAAGGATCTCAATTGACTCCCCACAACTGTTTTTAATAATCTCCTGATATAGTAAATGGCAATTTTGAAACAGATGGATAATTCCCAACAGAACTGACATCAAGATTACATTTTTTAAAGTAACAAAACTGGCTCGGAATGCTTAAAACAGGGAATGCCACAACCTTACTTCAAACAGTTGTTAACAGTAGTTAGAAATGAAGAACCATACTTGTAAAAGTCCCAAACAGGAAAGAGGTAAAATCTCAAATAAGTATGAAGAGGGTTTTATCGAGTCCATTACTGTAACTAAGCCATTAACAATAACTGGAAAGAATGACGTAAAGGACTCAGCTCACTAAGAGCCATCTTCACATGCTGAGGAACATAAGGAGAACTTGGATCTTATGGTAACTCGGTCACCTTATTTACAAAATGATTGAGAAATACATTACAGTCATCCTGGGATTATTCTTGTCACAATTAGATTGAGATGGCTGAAATAAAAAGATCCAGTCCCTTTCACTGCTTCATTATAATAGTGGAGAAGATCTTTCAAATAAAGAAGAGGATCAAACGTTCATCTCTGAAATAACAGTCATCAATTGAATGTCAGATCCTAACACAAACACGTTGTTAATACTTAGTTAAAATGAACATTCAAAGAGTGACTTATGGTCACCAAAAGCAACTTCATTTACTGCCAACTTAACACCATAAGCTATATCCAAGTTGCATTTTTGCGAGGATAGTGGGACCAGATACACGTTGAACAAAGAGCACATGACACTCATTAACTTAGTGGTACTGTCTGATCAACCATCAGCATTAATGGTCAAGTCCTCAACTTACTGCAGTTTGATGGAAACTGTGAAAATATTATTTAGCATTGAAAAACAAGCTGATTTTTGCTTAGTTCTGACAAATTGTCTTTTCTTGCATACAAAAAGTGACACAAACTTGTTTTAATCTTATGTTTAAGTGTGTCAGTTTCAAGTAAGACCTCCAGTGTTACTAGATTGGAAGATGAATTTTGTGCCTGGGATCAGAGTGTTCCTTATTTACACGATCAAAGATAGTTTTTCTGCTACTTTCGGGAAAAAAAAATCCATAAAGGAGAATGAAACTCTTCAAGCATCATGTCGGCAGTTTCCCCTGCAGTGGCTGATGAGGTGATTTTTAAGTTGCAAAGCTTTTCTCAGATCCACTTGCTAGATGGATTTCTTCAGCCCAAGCAGAGTGAGCTCATACCTTTAGAGAAACAGGTGTGAAATATTCACGTGACTATATCTAAAAACAAATAATCACCCACACATGGTTTTACATTAGAGTCCATGACTTGCAATCAACAAAGAAACAAAGAAACCAGCACCAGTTTGTATTTGGTGCTGAAAGTGGTTATTTTAGCGAAAACCCAGAAACAAGGAAGTATTGCCCCTTATAAGATGCTTCGTACTGACACTCATATGTATGTATAGATAGATAGAAAACAAATAGATTAAACTGCTTTTTAAAGCTTGTATCAGAAAAAATGAGTTGTTTATATTATATAGTAATTATATTTGTTTCAATTTTAATGACACCAATAATGATTATTTCTTAATATGTTTTTAAAAATTAAGATTATTTTTATCAGAAGCATATATCACTCTAATTACTATAAAAATGTTTATTTACAAATAGGAATATTCCTCAGTGTATAGTTTTATTATTTTTAAGGTATCAATGCCGTTTACCCTGACGTAGCATAACATACCAAGCCAATGCCCTTTCTCTCTCTGGAGACCAACATCTTGTTACTTTTCACAGACACACACAACTTCCTAGTTTGTGCTTCCCTGAGTGTCACATCGAACTGAAACCTGTGACAAAAGATGATTGTCAGAAAAGTAAAAGAAAGTAACACTGTGCACAAACTTTAAAACTCCCAGCTCTTCGTTTTTTAAAAAACAAACGGGATATGTAGAATTAGTTTATTACGCTCACTTTTCTTTGAAAATGGGATTGATCGCCCTCTTCTTGACACCGGTCCTCTTGCGATGCTTCAAGCTTTGGACAGGAAGGAGATACAGGCGGACGTAAGAGTCTGTGCCGTTCTCACTGCAGGGGAATAAATTCCTGCGTGACAGAGGATTTTAAAAGAAAACTGTATATTATATGTGCAATTTACAATTTCTAATTGTTGCCTTTTTCTCATCTGATGTGTTGAGCTCAGATAATTGAAAACAAAAATAATGAATATCTTAATATTCTTAAATTAAGCCTGTTTATGACTTATACCAGCTACTGCAAACATATTATATGACATATTTTCAATATCCTGGACCTAGGTGTATATATATTAATTCAACATATGGTGCTTATTAGAAAAAGAGTTTAATGTCATCACACTAAAAATGCAAATCATAACTGGTGCTGCTTGATCGCTGTGACATACCTGCAATTGTTAACAAAGACCATGAGTTTGTTCCTCATGGCTACATATCGTACAGACAACGCAATCTCTCCAAATGAACCCAGATGATTCCTAATGGCCCTTTAGAGGTAAAAATAAATATATGAATGTCACCTTTTCTTTCTTTCAGTTCTTTTGAGAATGCAGCATCTCGCTTAGTTCATTATATCTGTAAAAATATTAAAAGTCAGCGTTAGAGGACAGAAATGGACACACAGAGAACAATTCTCACTCTGGATAGGAGGCTCCATCTGACAGGTCGAATCGCGATGAATCGATGACGTTCTCTAACAGCAGGCTGTGGGAGTCGAACCGACGCAAGTTTATTGATGAAGATAATTGCTTCCTGTTTTCAGGCGCCTGGGAGGAGCCACAGCCTTGAGCCAAATAGTCTTTGCTTGGTGATGCTCCCTCCAGGTTCGGAGTAGAGGCAGCAGGGATATTGTTGGAGGAAGCTGTGTGAGAGGAGGGTGGAGCATTGGAGGGATTGGAGACTGAGCTGTACCCTGATTTTCTGGCCTGTTGTTGTTTGCCTTGTGGAGGAGGACTGAAGATAGTCTGGGATGGAGGCTCTTCCAAATTAAGAATCTGTGTGAGATTTACATCAGAGCTGATGAGGAATTGTATTGGCAATACAAGTGAATAACACAATGGGGGCGGGGGGGGGAACAAAAACAACAACTAAAATAAATAAAACAGGGAAACCTAAGAGATCTTTAGCCTTGCATGCCCACCCTGAGAGTGGCCCTCAGTTTGATCTGGCTGTTTGCTCCAGAGCGCTCCAGCATGAAGCGCTGGTCTAGAGTCAGGTTGGAGGTTCTGAGCAGGTGACTGAGGGGCAAGCTGAGAACACCGACTAGATTCTTCTTCTCAGGCTCTTTGACCTGAACCACATGAACAAAGAAAATATGAAAAAACAAAGATTAGATTAAACTTATGAAGAGATCAGATGGAATATGGTGTTGCAACATTGGCAACACACTGGAGAAATCAAGGTTTGAATGATTGGTTTACAGAAGAACATATCTGATTAAAAACTGGAAAAAATGTGAGAACATGCTATCACTTTTCTAATTAGGTTATTAAATTAAAGGTTTTAAACTATTTATTTTACATTATTTTACAAACAGTACGGAGTAAATGACAAACCTGAACAATGAGCTCCTGTGCACTGACATTATGCACAAAGAAGGTGAAACCCTTTTCCCAAACTGGATCTTTAGATGCATACGCAACCTGTGGAAAGAGAGTACTAGTTAAGCGAGACGGTCACTGTGATGTGTGGATGTAACTGCAATCTCTGAAGCAGATGAACTGACCAGTGTTTTAAATTTTTACAGAAGAAAAATAATCGAAAAAAGGACATATGCACTTAAAGGTGGAAATGGCGTATTAGCAATACCTACCTCGCTTTTCTTAACGTCGTCGTCAATGGACATTTCCACAAAGCAGTTGGGACAGGTGGTTCTCTTTGTGAGCTGAAATAAAAGCAAACCAGTGAGGCAGTGAGAACATCTGTTCTAGTTTACAACTACTGTTAGCTGAGTCTGTGTTTCTGTGAGCCACTGTCAACATTTAAACCAGAAATAAACCCTTGCACATATAAACCTGTGCCAGCCAGGTAAGTGAACATCCATACCATTATTTCATTTCATTAATTGTGGGACATTTTGTCACAATTAGGCTAGGAGTTCTTCAGGTATAGGCAAAATGTGTTTTGGGAGATATTAGTGAGCTTTTATCATTGACCAACAAATCAGTTTATCCTTGAATCCAACCATCCATCTATCTGCTTCCACTTATCCAGTTGAAGGGGGAGGGGCTGTAGCCTATCCCACCTGGCACAGGGCAAGAGGTGGGGTACACCCTGGACAGGTCGCCAGTCTATCGCAGGGCTAACACACAGAGACAGACAACCATTCACACTCACTTTGACACCTATGTCTGTTTTAGAATCACCATTTAACCTAACCCCGGTACCTGCATGACTTCGGACTGTGGGAGGAAGCCAGGGAAAACCCACGCAGACATGAGGAGAATCATGCAAAGTCTGCAAAGAAAAACCCTGGCCAGATGAGGGATTTAAACCTGAACCTTCTCTCTGTTTTATTTTATGAACTTCTGTACAGTTCTGGTTGAAGAGCTTCTCTCCACTGCCCTACAATCATACTCTAAGGGCATTTTTGTTTTATTGGTGCTATTTGGATATCAAATAAAATAAATAAATATCTACAAAAATAAGAATACAATTGTTTTGGGGAATACCACAATAATCACGGAAATCTGATATAATGACAGGTCGTTGCAAAAATACTCCCACACACTTCACTGTGTTATTGCGTTGTCACAGTATGGCCACCAGAGGGCAGTCAGAGGCAATGCTTCTGAAGGCAACAGAACTGAGAACTGTTTAGCAGGTCTCTGTGAAAACATGCTCCTTGCCTGCCAGTGCCTAAATAACAAGATGAATGGATTCACACATAATAGCATGTAACTATAAAAAGATCTGTGAGTATAGCAACCTTGGTAATGTGTCAGTGTGTGTCTGATTTAAAAAAAGATTTAATAGTTCTAATTTCCTCAAAAGTTCCCGATTATGTTCACTTTCTGCATTTTTCTTTATACTAGGAAACGTAACCTGAACATTGCTCAGGAGGAAGACCAGCTGTCAGTAACGCAGCTATGTAAAATCAGAGGCATTTGCCAGACAAACGGGAAAGGCCAGCTTTTACAGATACAAGAGCACTTGGAGTGATAACACAAAGCTCCTGATCAAACTGAGACATCAACATTCAAAAGCATCATCAACTCTAGGACACAAAAATGAAAGAAAAGCTAATTACCAATGAATGATAACGACTGCCCTTGGTTATGAGCCACAAGCTCTAAAGCAAAGTTGAAATATTGTTCAAGAGAGTTACATTTTTGGACAATTTTATAGTAGAAAGAAAAGAAATTTAACAACCCCCCCCCTTTTCTAAATTTTTCATTAACGACAAATTTATGTGATTAATTTTTCTTTTTTTAGTGCAGCAGAAATTAAATTACAAAATGCAATCTCAGAACTGACGCCAGTTTTATCTGATATCAGATGAAAAAATATCTCCATTATGACCAGTGGGCTGGTTTTAAAAACAATATGTGCCATCACACAAAACGTTAGATGTTTATGTGGCTGCTGCCGAGAAGTAAAATATATCACTCTCTGTTATTTTTAATGAGTAAAACAAAGCTTGAATTTTTTATATACCTATGTCAAATTTTAATTTAAAATAAACACACTTTTACTGTTTTTCAGTGGCGCTTCAGTTAAATATAAAGCGCTCTAATACTGTACTTTGGTGCCAAATATTCTTATAAAATTAGAAGATACTACTTTTCTCGAGACTCATGGCCATCTTTTTGTAGAGCAGTACAAAAATACAGCTGAGCACATTTGCATCACTGACTTACGTCAGTATTTTCTAATACTCCCTATTAGAAGATACTTACTGGTAGATCTGTGGCACTGTGCAGGTACACTGCAAGCACAGCACAGGCAAAGTTGTCCGTGGACTGGAAGGAAGAGTTGGGAGAGAGAATGAACGTGAGTTACATAGCAGCTGGACGCTGAGCTACCTACAGCGGCAGTTAAAAGATGAATAATAAAATCCTGATGTTAGTGACATCAAAGAAACACTAAGCTGCTGTAGGCTTCCTGCTTCAGCAGGCTGGTGTCAGTCTGAAGGGAAAACCGCTGGAGCTTAAGATGAACTTCACCATGCAGTGCCCTGTCCACAGGAAACCACTGCATGAGTAAAAGGATGTTCAAAAGGATTAAATACAAATCTAGAACTAGAGGAAATTATAACAGAAGCTTGAACACTACATAAATCCTGCAATGTCCTCTAGCACAGAAATACTGCTATTAGTTGTTTATTAGCGTTAAAAAAGCTCACCTGATCCATTTGTTTCTCCCTCTTCACTTCTCCAAAATCAAGGTTATATCTAAATTAGACAAGAAATGTAGAATAACATCAGAACTCAGACAGATCATTATTTTAATCAGTTTCGTGGCTCAGAAATGCATACCAAAACAATAATCATATCACTACATTTAAAAAGAAAGTAAAACTACACACACTGACATGAGACACGGACTTTCAAATTAACACAGGAAACACGGCAGGCACAGACAAGACACTGAACTAAACCTACCCTAACATGAGGATTACAATAATAATAATAATAATCAGCACAACTAAGGAATCAGAACCTAAATCATAATACAGAATAATACAAAAACACCAGAAACAGAAAATGCTGGGTCAAACGACCCAGAAGCGTGAAAGCTTTGATTGGTCATGTATGGCCAGTAAAACCAGAAAAGTGCTATACAAATACAAGTAAATGACATATTATGGACAAAAATTAAATATGTTGAATATTGAGTGATAAAACTGTCTTTAAGTTGGATCTGTTGACATCAGTGACTACAGGAGGCACTACAACGAGAAATCTACTGATGACTGATTGGCAGATGCTGCCTAAAGATGGGGCAATCGTGGCTCAAAGAGTTGGCAGTTCGTCTTGTAACCGGAAGGTTGCCAGTTCGAGCCCCGGCCGTTGTGTCCTTGGGCAAGACACTTCACCTACCACCTACTGGTGATGGCCAGAGGGGCCGATGGCGCGATATGGCAGCCTCGCTTCTGTCAGTCTGCCCCAGGGCAGCTGTGGCTACAACTGTAGCTGCCCTCCACCAGTGTGTGAATGTGAGAGTGAATGAATAGTGGTATTGTAAAGCGCTTTGAGGGCCCCGAAAAGCGCTATATAAATGCAATCCATCATTATTATTATTATCATTAAAGAATTTGGCCAAAATCCATTTAATATTCGATTTACCTTCCAAGACAATCATCTTTGTCTGCGCCCTCATTGCACAGCTCTAATTCTAGCTCCTGCCCCGGGGCCTCATGGACAATAAACTGCACACACAAAAACAACAACAACAATGTTTTAATTGTCTTTCAAGTATTTTGATTAAATTTTACTGAATGGGATTTCAGTAGGTTACATTAAGAAAAAGTGGATATAAGATACTGAGCAAAAATGCAAACAAACTCCACAAAATTGTGTTTTCAAGTTTGTCCATGAGAATTAAGTGACACATTTTTTTGTTAAGGGAAAAAAGAGTGTCAGAATCAAACAGTAATCGATTACTGAATCAAAGTGTGGACACAAACACACTGCACTGTGTGTTTGTGTACCTCACACACTTCATTCCATTTTGGGAACAAATTCTCTTTGACAGTCTTGCTTTTGAAATGCGTGCTGCCCACTCTCAGTGTGGCATATCGGTCGGATTTCGCTTTCATTAAATTCATCACGTGTGTGTTCTTAGCCACCAGATCTCTGGCCTCCAACAAGTGGACCCTCACCACCCCCTGAGAAGAAAAAGCACAAGTATTCACATTAACAGTCAGGTAAACTGAAAGAGCAAAAAACTAGCAATAGTCAAAACAACATTTAAAATTTTTATACTTTTTTATTTTGATAGGATTCTGTTTTTTAATGTGAACTGCTGCTTACTGTAGCTGCAAGTTATAAGATGAAAATAACTCCAAAAATATTTAACATGAGGAAGTGGGAACCTCATCTGGTCCCCTTTGACCTTGTCTATGAGGGGAATGCACATGCGGTTGGGCAACACCATGATGGAAGCTATAGCATCCAAGATCGTCTCCTCAGACAGTGAACTGTGAGGTGAAAGATGTGATGAGAGAGGACAGCAACCAAACAAGTAAACACCGAGTAATAAAATCATTCATTTCAAATATTTCAAATATTATTTGAGTCCTTAAAGAAGGGATGCTCAAAAGGTTTGGCGTACCAGTCCAGTTTATGTGCAGAGTTTTAAACATTACTAACTACAAGGCTCCACTCGTCATAATAAGACTGTGAGAAAGTCTCTGGCCACTTACAGGGCGGCGAATGAAGAAAAAAGTCACTCCTCCCACCAGCGGTGCTTGACCAATAAGAGGCTCTAAAATGACCCTCAGCATCCCCTGGAGCTGGAAGATCCAGAGCGAGTTTTACATGAACAGTAAGCATGTGATATAGACGATGGAGAGAACACAGAAAAATGAGATGCTCACTTTAAGTCCTTTCACACGAGTTGTGATTGCCAGGCTTACATCAGTGCTGATGTCCACATCACCATCATAACTGGAGAGTAAACTGAGCTGGTCAGACATAAATGATGACAAGAGAAAACATCACACTACTTTGTAAACTAAGGTGAAAAAATGTGTTTGACCAACCTTATATTCATGTCTAGAATCACTTCCCTATGTTCCACTTCATGTGTGTACGCTCTTATTCCAGTGATCTTGAGAGGCTGAAAAAACAAAATAATTTTAAAAACATCACTCGGCCACAATGCATCACCTATGATGCACTTCCAATGATGGATGTTACTGAATATTGAAGCAGAACAAATAAAAATGGTGCATAAATCAAAACCACACACTTTGTATCCAAAATGAATCTTGGTAAATGTGAACGCTTTGAGTGCAGGATTGGAGGACCTGATGGATGGCTGGATCTTTTCTCTAAGCAGCTTCTCCATGTACACCCCAATGAATGGCCACGCCTTCTCCAACACCTGAACACATAAAAAAAAACCCACACCACTTTAGCACAACTTGATTCAGCACCTATGAGATCACATAGTACATAGAATTTTATTTGCTCTCGTATATGAGGTGAAAACAAAAAGGCTTAATGTATCAAATGGCTTATTTAACTTTTTAAAATGACAACTTATTTTAATATTTTGTCTTTTTGTAGCCTAAGCCTGCTTTAAATTTCTCAATAACTTTATCCCTGACCTGTCTGGTGTCTAAATCCAATCGAGAATCTGTGGCAAGATCTGA
>NW_005187472.1:3101207-3103013 GCF_000239375.1 Pundamilia nyererei
AGATAGAAGCCACTGACATAAAGACAAGGAAGAAACATTGAAAAAGAAACATTGTGGATCTGCATACAAGGACAATTATGAAATATAATAAATAAATAAGGGTGGAGATGGTAATTCTACTGAGACCAAAGTACTGCACAAGACCGGAAAATATTGCACATACCAAAGATACTGCACATGAGCCCAAAAAATATTGCACAGAACATGGAAAGATTGAGATATTGCACATGGATGATCAATAGCAGTGTCAGAGTGGATGCGTTGGACAAGTCTTTACTCACCCTTAGTTTGCATTAAGAGTTCTGACAGCCATCGGGAAGAAGGTGTTCTTTAGTCTGTTGTTTTTGCACCTGATGGATCTGAACCTTTTTCCAGAGGGCGGGATGTTGAAGAGGTGGTGGTTAGGATGGAGGTGGTCCTGTATACTTGAGCTGGCAATTAAGTCCAGGGAGGGGAGTGGACCGCCTTTCACCTTCTCTGCATACAAACCTTAATGTCCTTTCAAATAATTTTTCAAGCACTTATATATCAAAGCTTGCATATCATGAATAATATGAAAGAGCTGTGTACAATACTGTTGGAGGGATTGTTTTTAAAGGCACTTCAGTTTCCCTCAGTTTTGGCCTGCTGAGTCATTGTTCAGGTGGTGTTCAACATAAATTGATATGTGAATTGACAGCGATGATGCTGTATCAGAAGACACAGACAGCTGTAGTATTTTGAACGTACCTGTGTTAACCCTGGTTTAACACTTACTTACATGTGTTAAACTATCTGTAAAGGTTCATAGTTATCATAAACTCTTTAGAGAAACTCAGCGCCGTTGCTAGGTAACCAATTAACTCGCCCTAAAGTCTGTGAACAAGAGGACCCACGCGCATGTACGCTTCAACTGCTTTTCCTCTTCGGTGTTATGTTATGTTTAACTAAACAGGATCACAAATCACCTAAACAGGAACGCCTGTTTAGATTAGCAAGCCGACTCTGTATATGTGGTGGTACTGCCCCCTAGCGACTCTTTCCCAGAGTACAGTCAGCCTTGAAAAGTAGTACTGTACTCTATCACTCATATAAGAGCATGTGGAAATTGCAAACAGTGCGAGGAATATAATAAGCAATAAAATAGCAATACAGTGGTCCCTCGCTATAACGCGGTTCACAATTTTGCAAGTTTTTTTTCTTTACTGGAAAAACTAACTACAAAACACTGTATGATACTTGGAACCTGGAAACATGGAGGGACACAATCAGACAAACCAACAACAGATAAAGGAAGACAGAGGGCAAAATACACAAGAGGGTAACAAGGGAAACAGGAACAGGGAACACAGCTGGGACTAATCACACACATGAGACAGGGAGAAAGTGAAACAGAATAGACGAACGCAGGACTGTCAAAGTAAAACAAGAAATTCACGAACATGGAAACTAGGGCGACCAGGCATAACACAAGGAATTCAGGGAGGCACAGTAACAAAATCTAAAGCCTAGAAATCACAAAATACAAAAGCTAACTTAGGGAGCTACAAATACAAAAGACTACGCCACAAGAACCACAAAATAGAGAATATTCACCAGACCCAAGATCATGACACTTACAATCTTTATTTTTGGATATGCATATTATCTACCATCACACAAAATTTGAAAAGGATATCTTGGAAAGCTTTGGACGCTAAACAGACTAACAAACGTGACTGATTACATACTCCCTGCGTTCAGTGGGGAGAATAGGGACTCTATACCCCCAGCTGGTCATCTGGGAATCTGCCTGAAGAGATTTATTCTTCTCACAATCACACTTTC
>NW_005187472.1:3104632-3105481 GCF_000239375.1 Pundamilia nyererei
CATCTCCTCAAAATCTTGTATGAATTTTGAATCTTAGTGACCTCAACCTCAATGTGCATTTCAAAAGTCAAGTTTTTTGAGAATCTTGTTAATGTGATAACTCAAGAAGGAAGTTACCTAGGAATTTCAAATTTATACCATAGGTTCATCTACTAGGAGGCAAAGAGTGGCACTGGACGGCTGCAAGTAGTTTTAAAGCTTAGGTCAGGAACAGAAATATAGAAAGGGAAGTAAGTTTCACACAAAGAAATAAAGTCTCAATTTTTTTATGGTAGTTTCATTTTAAAGACATAATATTTATCAAAAATCCAGAAAAAAAATCATAAAGTTATAAACTGATTTGCATGTCATTGACTGAAATAAGTATTTGACTAAAACCAAGCCATTATTCTGGCTCCTACCAATTTACTGTGATTACAGTCAATCAATCAATCAAGATACTACTGATGTAAATTCATTATATTTATAAAGCACACCTGTCTACAGGATCAGTTTCCTCCATGTTTACAAGGAAGGAAATGCTGAGTATGACGGAGCTGGAAACATAATACTTTGAGACTTTTTTCCCTTGTTTTTGCCAAGGGTACAGGACGATCTCAGCACATTAAGGAGACAATGAACAGGGCCATAAAAGAACCTCCTTCCTTCAGACAGAACACTGAAGGTGGGTCGTGGATAGGTCTTCCAACATGACAGTGACTCAAAACATACCACCAACATGTAAATCATTTATCACTTTGATGTAATGCTTTGTTTTCTGGACTTTCGGTTCATATTCTGTGTTTCTGCATCAATATTAGAGTGTGTTTATTTCCTTCTAAGTTAGCAAAATTACAAATTCAGCAGGGG
>NW_005187472.1:3105907-3115055 GCF_000239375.1 Pundamilia nyererei
CATTAAATACTATTGAGGAAAGATTTTTGGGACATACCTGCACCTGTTAACAATGACAACAAGTTTATGTCTCAGGGTTGCGTAGCGTATAACCAGCTCAATCTCTCCAAACGAACCCTGATGATTCCTAATGGCCCTAAAGAGAAACAAATATGCAAAGGTCACTTTTATTTCTACTCTTTCAAAAATGCAGCAACTGCCTCAGTTCACCATATTTCTAGAAAGGTTAGACGTCGACATTAACAGAACATGCAGAGAACAAAGTCTCACTCGGGATAGGTGGCTCCATCTGACAGGTCGAATCGTGATGAAGCAATAGAGTTCTCCGACAGCAGGCTGTGAGAGTCGAACCGACGCAAGTTTGCTGATGAAGATGATTCCTTCCTGTTTTCAGGCGCCTGGAAGGAGCCACGGCGTTGAGCTAAATAACCTTCATTTGGTGAAGTTGGCACTTGTTTCGGAGTAGAGACAACAGGAATTTCTCTGGAGGAAACTGCGTTAGAAGAGGATGGAGCGTTGGAGGGATTGGAGACTGAGGTATTCCCCGCTTGTTTGACTTCTGAAGGAGGCTTGACGATAGGCTTGGGTGGAGGCTCTTCCAATTTAAGAATCTGTGTGAGTTGAAGACATGAGCAATGCTACTGTGGCTAAAACCATCACTTATGAGAGAGGTGGAAAACACAATGGGGAAACCAACAGAGATAATTTGCTTTGGGTGTATGTTTGCATGCCCACCCTCAGAGTGGCCTTCAGTTTGATCTGGCTGGTTGCTCCAGAGCGCTCTAGCAGGAAGCGCTGGTCTAGAGTCAGGTCCGAGGTGTTGAGGAGGCGACTGAGGGGCAAGTTGAGAACACCGAGTGGATTCTTCTTCTCAGGCTCTTTGACCTGAACCACATGAACAAAGAAAATATGAAAAATACAAATTACATTAACCTCATGGGGAGATCAGACAGATTGAAAGAATCTAGTTTCAGAATATGATTTAGAATTATAAGGTAGTTGTGGAAAAATAATGATTGAAGAATATGGTAAAAACAATTAGAAACCTTTACTTCTGTTAAAAAATGTTTAAAAAAAAAAAAAAGTAAAAAAATAGCTTTGTTGCTTTTTTTGCCAGAGAGAGAAAACAAACCTGAATAGAGAGCTGCTGCGCTTTGACGTTACGCACAAAGAAGGTGAAGCCCTCCTCCCACACCGGGTCTTTGGAAGCATACACAACCTGGGAAACAGTGAATCGAGTAGTAAAAAAAAAAAGTTTTAAGAAAGTTACTGTGCTACTTGTTTGCAATGGAAATATTTTTACAACACAGACTTTATATATATTACTGATCACAGGTCAAAGTGCTTCTAGAACAAAAATAGTCAAACATTTTTAATTTTAGGCCACTTTAGAGAAAATAATGCTTAGAGGTGCTGGTGGGCTTTAGTTTTTTCCCCATGCTAAGTCAGTCCTAAAACTTAAAGTTCTGATTTAACTAGAAATGTCTAAAATGTGTTTTAACACCTGAACTTTGGCAAAAAAAAAAAAGCCCAAATGCTGTAGTACTTCATTCAGGTTTAATTATGTTGGGCTTAAAGTGAATTTATTAAATGCCTTCTTACACAACTAATATTTTCTTTTAAAATATGCTGTTGACAGTACTGTGACTCGTAGGATCTGGAGCAGTGAAATACAGATAATCTCTGTTCTCTGTTCTTCTTCTCACGGAAATAACAAATAAGTTTGGTTGTTGAGACATCCACAGACAGACACGTTTCTGTCACAAGTGGGATTTTTGTGTGTGTGAGAATTTAGTTGAAATATACCCGCTATGCTTTCTAACATGTTTCATAATAAAGCTCCTCAATGTAGACCATTCTCTGGTTTAAAAAAATAAAGTGCTATATTATGAACAAAGGGGAAATATTATCACACAAAGTGTTCACAAACATAACTACTGTATATAAACAAAATTGTAAAGTGGATAAACGGTAGCAAATCAGCAAGTCTAACCATCTGGATTCATCACATATGAACAAGAATATAAAGAACAGAAACATTTAAAGGAGAAAATGACGTATCAGCATGTTTAAGTGAGAGCAATACCTTGCTTTTCTTAACATCCTTGTCAATGGAAAATTCAACAAAGGAGTTGGGGCAGGCGACTCTCTTTGTGAGCTGAAAATAAAGCAAATCAGTGAGACAGTGAGAGTATCAGTTTTCTAATTACTGACTTCTATGTCAACACTAATACCAGAATGACCAACTTGCAGTTGTAAACCTCTAATAAAAGTACATCCAGTCCATCATCTTTTCGTGTGAAATTTTGTCATAATTACGGTATGAATTTGAAAAGAAAGGCGTCTGGACTTCTTTAGGTCCCAGATTTAAGATGGGAGAGTCCCAGATTTAAACCCAGTGGGACTCTCCACCATTTGACCCTAGAACTGAAGAAGCTTCTCGGATGAGAGGTGAAACGTCTTCAAGCAACTTAAAGAAGTCCAGACGCTTTTCTTTTCAAGCTCCTTAGACTACGATGACCTGGATGACTGAGAACCTTCACAGACATACGGTATGAACTCTTCAGCTGTGGCCAAACCTGTGCTTGTGAGCTTAAGTCAGTGTTTACCTTTGATTTCATCCTTTTTACACATGCCATCCATTTGCAAAACCACAGTGAACAAAAAATGTCTATAAAGGAGAACATATATATATATATATATATTAAGAATAACGAAGTAATTGTGTAAACTGTGAAAAAAGAAAACAAAAAAATCCTGCCCCAAGTGGAGTTTAAGTATCTCAGGGTCTTGTTCCCGAGTGATGGGAGTAGGGAGCGGGAGATCGACAGGCAGATTGGTGTTGCGGCTGCAGTGATGCGGATGCTGTTGTGGTGAAGAGAGAGCTGTCTGTAAAAGCAAAGCTCTCAATTTACCGGTCGATCTATGTCCTGTATTTAACATGAGCAGTGTCTACTGAGACAGAAGCCACAGGAAATCTCACTAAACACAGCGTTTATCTCATGGATCACTGCATACCTGACAGGCAGGCTGCAGTATGTGACACTCAGCAGCAGTCTGCCTTCTGTCATTGAAATTCTATGTGGGTTCTACAAACGTTGGGTGTTTGTCAACAAGCAGACTGGAATCTTATGAATTCAACCCAGTATTAAATGCAAACACACCACAGAAACTGGGACGTGTGGGAAAAAGAAGTGTAAGATTCATTAGAGGCACGGGGACACACGTAGACACAGACACAGACACACACACACAACAATGGCCAACCCTCCTTTTTTGCATTTCAGGATAATGAAACCTTAACTTAAGACACTCAGTGTTCTCTCACACTTTACTTTTCACACACTTTTGACTGCTTTTTCATCCTATGACCAGCAGAGGACAGTCAGAGGCACCTTGCACAAAGTGGAAGCATAAACACTCTGAGTAAAAACATTTTCTTAAATAATTCCCACAGTTTCCTATAATTGCCCAAAATATCAGATGGATGGGATTCATATTTATTCATAAAGTCTAAGAAAAATGTGAATATTGTTACCTTAGAAACATCATTCTACAACTAGTTTAAAATTGTAGTAGTTTTGAGTTTTTCTCAGCACAGTCCTGACGAGTTGTGCGAGTGTGAGAAACTTAACCTGGAAAAGCCTCACGTGATATGAAAACTAGCTGACAATAACACACCCATACAAAATGACAGGCATGCACCAGACAAACTGGAAGAACCAGCTTTCAGACACAACCACACCTAGAAGTACAAGAGAAAGCTAATCTGACCGAGACATCAAGATACGAAAGCGCTATCAACTGCACAGTGTTAAAATGAAACAGAAGCCGAGAGTTTTATTGGACAGTCAAAGAAAACAACCATCTGCGTATGTGAACGACAGACTTTGAGGCAAACATCTTCTCGATTTATCATTAAGAAGGAAAAAAATTATGTAATGTGTTGGTTTTTTTTTTTGAACAAGCAAAATGAAATATTGAAAATGCAGAAATGACGCCAATTTTATTAACTGGCATTAGTTATGCAACGACGCTCTCGTCTTACCCGTTCTTCTTTGGGGTTCTTCCCATGTTTATGACGGTCTGCAGCCTCACGGCCGTCTTTCTATACAGAAGTGGAAGAATATGGCTGAGCACACTTGAATCAATGCCTTACAACAACAGCAATATTTCCCATTAGAAGATACTTACTGGTAGATCAGTGGCATTGTCCAGATACACTGCAAGCATAGCACACGCAAGGTTGTCGGTGGACTGGAAGAAAGTGTTGGAGAGGGAAAAATAATGGGATTTATGGAGCAGCTGAGCGCAGTGCACATCCCGCCGCAGCTTTTAGTTCAAAGTAAAATGTATGAACGCGAGACTGAAGAAACACTGGGCTGCTGTACCTCCTTCATCAGGCTGGTGTCAGTCTGAAGGGAAAACCACTGGAGCTTAAGATGAACTTCACCGTGCTGTATATCCTCCAGAGCAAACCACTGGGAGAATAAGAGGATGTTTCAAAAGCTTTAATGTAAATACAAAACTATAGAAAATAGTAACACATACAAGAGCATTTGATAAGACATGTTGTGTTATAGAGATTACTGAGCTTATTCAGGATAAAAGAGCGCACCTGATCCATTTGTTTTCCCTTCTTCACTTCTCCCAAATCGAGGTTATATCTAAATAGATGTAAAATAAAAACAATGTCAATAATGCGTCAGAACTGCGTGTTTATATCACTTTCATAGCTACAAATCCACTGATGTCAATGACTCTGGGAAGGACTAATACAAGATGATTGATGCTATCCACAGATTCTGTCCAATACGATTTTCTGACCATAAAAAAGACCTCAACAGTTTCAAACTGTTGCCTGGTTCTTAAAATGCACTGAGGCAGACGTGGCTCTGCACCAGTACAATCTGAGGCAATGTCCCCTTTGCCCGGCTGGCGGGATGACAACAACAATCTATCAGCCTTTTACTGATATCAGCAGAGGGCTAAGAACCAAAGAAATCATAGGTAACACAAAATGGCAGAAGTATGCTAAATACCTTCCAAGAAAATCATCTTTGTCTGTGTCCTCATCATAGAGCTCTAATTCCAGCTCTTGGCCCGGCGCTTCATGGACAACAAACTGCATAAAAAAAACAAAGATATCTCAAAATGTCTTTCAAGTTTAATGAGTCTGACTTCTTAGAATATTATGGGTAAGGTTTTTAGTAGATTACTTATAGAAAATGGGATATTAGATACTAATAAATTGTAGTCTTCAAATAATGAGTTAATGTTTTTTACAAGCAAAAACAAGCATCTCTGTCTTCAATAGCATGATGCAGACGAGATTACAGTGTAAGAAAAACGTCTGTGTTAGGATGATCGCATCAAATCTGCGCAGGCCATCTGCTCAACCATCTCCGAGTTACGTACAAATTTGAACATATACAATGATTCTTGAAAAATTTTAGCTTTGCATAGCAGATACTTTTCAATATATATTTTTGGGAAAATGGTCTGTTGAGCCACTGTCAGGCCTTTTTGTGTACAATCTGAGGCTATGTTTGAACATGAATATATCTCAAAGACTGTTAAAGATAAAAGCCTAAAATGTTATCTTGTCTGTCCTGTGTAGGTGTGGCAGAGGAGACAGGTGCGTGCTGTGACTGACGACTGTCGCTCTGTCTATATATCTGGGGATGGTGGAGATGTGAGTGTGCAGTGGAGGAGCTGAGGAAGGAGCGGCCTCCTGATGCAAGCGTGCCTTCATATATAATAAAACATCAGCACAGCAAAGACCTTTGTGTGTGTCGGGTCCTTACCACAAACTGAAGAGAAAATACTTTTGATAAATATCTGCAGTTAAAAAATGCTTTAAAATCAATTTTGAAAAAAATACTGTTGAAAATGATTTGATGTGTGAAGCAAAACTTTCACAGCTTTCATTAATAAGTTCAAAATGTTTTAGGCAGATCAGAGACGGTTGTGCAGAAATCGTTCTAAAAACTAGCTGATTCGACCTGAAATCAATTTTGTCTGAGAATTAAAAGAGGGACAAAAACAGCAGAATCAAATAGTAATCCCATTACTGAAATCAAAGTGCGTGTCACTGAAGTGTGTTTGTGTTAGCCTACCTCATACACTTCATTCCATTTTGGGTGCAAATTCTCTTTGATGGTCTTGCTTTTGAAATTTGTGTTGCCCACTCTGAGTGTGGCATAGGGGTCTGATTTGCCTTTCACTAAACCCATCATGTATGTATCCTTAGCCACCAGATCTCTTGCCTCCAGCAAGTGGACCCTCACCACCCCCTAGGAGGAAAAAGCACATGATTCATATTAATGATAGAATCTTTGTATAATTAACAAGTAAAAACAGGTTAAAAGAGCAAAAAGTATACATATACAATGTATGTTGTCTTAAAATTCACTGTGCTTACTCAAAAAATCCAAGTAGCTGCTGGTTATAAGGTGAAGCTAAATGTGTGAATTGGAAATGTGATGGTACTTACACGAGGAAGTGGAAACCTCATTTGGTCCATTTTGACCTGGTCTATGAGGGGAATACACATGCGGTTGGGCAACACCATGAGAGAAGCGATGATGTCTACGATAGTCTCCTCTGACAGTGAACTGTAAGGCAAAAGATGGAGTGAGACAAATAAATATCAAAAAGTCTGGATGACCCTAAAGGGACAACAAGAGAATGATTCAATTTAAAAGCACCTCTGGGATTTTCTTACCCAAAAGCAGGGCTGTCCAGAACATTTGTCATGCCAGTCCAGTTTATTTCCAGTGTCTGAAAAAAAATCAATTGGAGATCAATTGGAGATTTAAGCAATGTTAATCACATAACGGATTAAAATCTATGGCCACTTACAGGGCGGCGAATGAAGAAAAAAGTGACTCCTCCCACCAGAGGTGCTTGACCAATAAGAGGCTCTAAAACAACTCTCATCATCCCATGGAGCTGGAAGATTTAAAGAAAGTTTTAGAAGAACAGTAAGAACATGACGCAGATAGAAAGAGAGAAGACAGAAAAATGAGATGCTCACTTTAAGTCCTTTCACACCAGCTGTGATTGCTGAGTTCACCTGAGCATCGATGTCCACATCACCAGCATAACTGCAGAGTGAACTGAGCTGGTCAGACATAAATGATAGCAAGAGAAAACAACATGCAGACTACTTGGAATTTACATTTTAAAAATGTATTTGACCGACCTTAAGTTCATGTCCAGAATCACTTCCCTACGTTCCACTTCATGTGTGTACGCTCTTATTCCAGTGATCTTGAGAGGCTGAAAATAAAGAAGCATTTAAAGAAACTCACTCAGTCACAAAACTCATTGCATATTAAAGTGGACTTGAAGCAGTACAAAAAGGAATGGTGCATAAATCACAGCAACTCACTACGTGTCCAAAATGGATCTTGGTAAAAGTAAATGCTTTGAGTGCAGTATTGCAGGTCCTGACAGACTTCTGGATGTTTTCTCTTAATAACTTCTCCATGTACATCCCAAAGAAGGGCCACGCCTGCTCCAACACCTGAACACATAACAAAAAACACCATGTGGAAACACCTTGATCAAACAGTAAATGGAATCTTACTTACAGTATACTTTTAAATTAGGTGAACTCGAAAAGGCGTATAGTATTAAACTTTTGTTTATCATTTCAAAGTCACAGCCAATTAATACGATTTTTTAACAGTAATTACATGAAAGATCGTCACTCATTCAGTCTGCTTTCAGCTAATTTATCAATGAACCCCCCCAGAGTGTTGATGGGACACATACTTGGTGTCATACCTCATAAAGCTCAGATGAGGTGGAGTAAGTGAACTTCAGTACTATACCTTGTTAAGCCACTGTGCCTTCTCCACATCAGTGAAATTCACCTTTAGGAAAAAATAGATTAAAGTTAGAAGTGGTTTTGTAAACATAATCTCCGTTGAAACAGTCTGCACAACATGCTGACATGAAGAGTGCAGAAGATGAATTACTTATTAATTATACAATACAATTATAGAATTAGTCATGCAAATATAATTAATTTAAAATGAACTCATCCAACTGCTTTAAAAGGAGAATTCGGGTGTGCTGTATTTAAAATATGTCTTGCATGAACTGAGACTTTGATTTAATTGTCATCAGGGGCTCTGTCATCAGCAAGTTTCATGATCATGGACACACGAACAGATAAGCCTGTAAGACACGAACTACAGCCATCAGTAAAATCTGACCTGGTTTCACAGCCACTGTGCGTGCTGAACTCCTGTAACATTAGAAGAAACCTCTTTCATTGTCTGTCCTAACCCTTGTTGCGTGCCATGAGTCACTCTTTTGGGTGAGTGTGGTGCAATAAAAAATGGACCAGCCTGAGTGTGTCTTGTTATGCAAAACAGTGCAAGGGAGAACGATACTATTTCCTACAGTTTTAAACAAATAAATGACATGGTAGCTTTTTCTACCATGACTGGAGAGCTGCTGACCTGAAAGGCTTTGCTGCCAGGCTGCTGAAGTGCTCTAAAGCAAAACAGACGCAGAGCGACAGTTTCTTACTGTACACATATTTACACATAACCTACCCAAGATGCCATTTGTAGGGAACCTTTCAGCTCGGTGTTGATCGTGTGCTTTTCATTGTCCACAAAGTCAATAGCCGATCCGATCCGGGCGTCCTTCCACTGGCGATTTTTCTTCCACCAAGTGAGCACAAACATGCACAGCAGCACCCAGCTAATGCTGAGGCCCAGGTAACCCGTCAGGTATACGGGGTAGAAGATGAACACGGCTCTCCCGCAGTAAATCAGAAACTCCATTAACATGCGATTGACAGCCGAGGAGCTCAGTTTCTCAGTGCTCATCGACGGGCTCTCCCCGAGCCCCGCTCCCTGCACCGGGCCGCTGGTACTCCCCGGTCCGGGAGATGCCATTGGGTCGTTGTACGGCTGACGACTCGGGTCGGAAAGTCCAGAAAACCTGTGTAGGCGCAGCGCCCGAACAAGATGCTGTTTTGCGTATTTCGTTTTACAGAGCAGCTAAACCAGTCCGCCGCACTCTCCCTGCAACCATGACAGTCCTACAAACTTCCGCGTTCGAAACTTCCCATGGCAGGTAGACACACCTGCGCCCATGGGTGGGGAATACAGTCAGCTTAATT
>NW_005187472.1:3115226-3136705 GCF_000239375.1 Pundamilia nyererei
TAAAACTCCACCCTAACAATAAACAAGAAAAAAAACATAAGCGTGGCTTTTGCGCACGCGCACACACATAAAGAAAAATCATTTTCAAATGGCGTGCACTCTTTCAGTCTTTGGCGAACAGCGCAGCAGAAATCCAGATATAATAGTGCAGTGACTCACTGTGTGCTGCAGATAGCGCCAGAGTGCAGGCTACACCAGAGACTCTGATTTAAATAAAGCTCTGTGATGGCAACTGTGATTTCCCTCAGTGGTTATCAAACCGCGGGACACTAACAGCGGACAGGGGGAGAAAAATGACCATTCTAAAGGCTCATGAGTGACAAGGCCCCTAGAAAACAGCCGAAGAGTCAAACTGTCATTTTTAACACGCGCTGCTACCTAACAGTAGGACGGCTCCTTAAAAGGAAAATCTGGGCTTCAAAAGCAACAGGTAGGAAATTTACCTCATAGCGAAGTCCACATGAAAGAAACTGCTTGACTTTCCCGGTGTTAGTTAGCTTACTTCATTTCTAACAAAAAAATAATGTTTGGCTTGTTTTACCTAACATCAGTGCAGACAGACCATTTGTAAGCTTCTACGTACAAATGATCACTTATCTGACGACCTCCTGCTAGGCCAGGTATACATTAGAACTGAAGAAGCTTCTCGGATGAGAGGTGAAACGTCTTCAAGCAACTTAAAGAAGTCCAGACGCTTTTCTTTGCAAGCTCCTTTGACTACGATGACCTGGATGACTGAGAACCTTCACAGACATATTAAGTAATGTTCTGGATTTATTTTCCACGCTGCCTGTTACAGGTGGTGAGAACTTTCAGTTAGCTCGTTTCAAACCTATTTGAGTTCCACTCGATCTTAGGACAGAGACGTATTTTAGTTGGTTATCCTTTGTTTGAAAATTGATATTCAAAGAGTGTTTTAAATTATATTTCAGTACTGCCAATACTTAATATTAGAAATAAAAATGTTTAAGCATTAAAAAAATACCACAAATCTCACTTGTCTCATGTGTCTAATTTCGATATAGAAGTTACACATTAGGTCAAACCTGACAAATTTCTTTCACGGAGGTGGATAGTGGTTACTGACAAACAGGGCTTACATTTGAACTGTTATGAGATGCATTTATTATGATGAGAAATTAATTTCTGAAAATGTTATTTTATTTGTAATTTGGGCTACTGACAACTTGACAAAATTAAATATCTGTCAACCCAGCATATAAGCAATTCTATACTTAATTCATGTTATACTAAAAGATGTGGGGGGTTTTCATACCTAGAAAATACACAAAATTTGTTATACAATTACCAGAAAATGTTTGTGTTCCTCTAACAGAAAGTGGTATTGATGTTATTTGTTTGAAAAGAATCACAGAATATGATGAACACTGTTATTGTCTTCCACAAGGAGACAGTATAGGGTGAAATTTAACTGAATGAATTTTTAAGTGAAACTACACGTATAAGAGTGTGCTGATGCTGTCATCCCCACCCTTATTTCACTAAAAACAACTTTCATCATGGTAAGGAAATGGGAAATGTATTACACTATCCATAGTTTGCACTAGATTTAATTTTAAAGGTTAGTTTAGTTTTAGCATATAAGGCCTTTCCATCTCCCCTGAGCAGAACAGTTCATCTCCTCTCGTAGGATGGGCAAGCATTCAAATGTTTGTCCAGAAGAAATGTTATGACTGACTGTGATCCTAATAAGGATTTTGGTATAGAGTTAAGGCAAGCAAGACCAAAAAAGTAAGTTTAAAGACAGATTTAGGACAGAGTGATAAACCTTTCCATGGATTCAGATGGATACACAGCTACACTCACAACATGTGACAAGTTAAAGCTGGATTAGTTTAATTCAATTCAGTTTTATTTATATAGCACCACATGGCAGCAGCAGTCACCTCAAGTTGCTTTGGAAGGTAAAGATCCTCCAGTGATACAATACTGAAGAGGTAAAGGCAGAAACAGAAGGTGTAGAGTTTAAAATAGGATTTTATTTCTTTTTAGTCTTTCTTTGATAACCTTAAACTGTATGTTTAATCAACACATACGAACACATAAAAAACACAAAAAGCTTCTGTACTTAAAATAGAAGACAAAAAAAACCTGTGTAGGGTTTGCCTAGGAGGCGAAAGGAGTAAAAAGAAAGTTGGACTTTGGGTGGAGTCCTCCATGCTTTTGAGTTTTTGTGTCTCAAGATCAGGGGCATCTATCTCCTCCTGTGACCATCTTATGTTTTATTGTTTTCTCTATTTTTCCTGTATTCCTGTAAAGCACCTCTCTGACAGCCAAACCCATCTGTTCTCTGGCTGGATTGTTAAATTTGTGATTGACATGACATTGACCAATCAGCTGAAAGGAAGAATAATCAGGTCAAAATTCGTAGTTGCAAGTTGAAACACGCACAGCCAGGGAACTCGAGTGCAGAGTTTTACATGTAATTTTTTGCTTTGTCTGTAAACAGACCTTAACAAAAAAAAAGTGTAACGTGTAAATATTTTTTTACAAGCACACAAACTATCATCTATAGATGCACAAACACAAGATTTTCAGATATTTTGGTTTACAAGGTTACAAAACTCTGATGACCACAATTTGAGCCAATAAAAGGCTCAAATGATTTTGAACTGTGGACCATGCAGAGCTAGTCTAATAGAGTCAAAGAATAAATACATAGAGTTAAAAAGTAGCATAATGGGCTCACTTTTATGATGTAAGTTGATTATGTCTCATAATCTTGTTCACTGGCTCGCCTCTGTCAGTGCGCCTCAGGGCGGCTGTGGCTACACTGTAGCTTGCCATCACCAATGTGTGTGTGAATGGGTGGATGATTGTGTATAGTGTGAAGCGCTTTGGGGTCCTTAGGACCAAGTAAAGCGCTATACAAATACAGACCATTTACCATTACTTGAATGTAATCAAATACTCAGGACAAGCCTGGGTGTCATGGAAGACAACAAACATGGTGGGATTGGCAATGTTGTCCACAACACTGTCGTACAGGTCAGTGGATCCGAGTTTTTTTGCTGGTGGTGTAACCATGCCTTTCTGTCCAAGAGTGAAGTCACCAGTCAGAACTCGGCAGACGTACATAAACTTTTCCCCGTTCTGATTTGGCTTGGAGTAGGTGTCACTGGCAGAATAACTAGCATTGACAGCAAAGTATGTGCCATTGCCATATAATGCAGCTGAAAATGAAGAGCAGCAGAAAGTCAACGGAAAAACGCTTTGACACGCTTTCTGTTACTCCTAGTAGTTGCACCAGTCTGAAAATCAAACACTAA
The DNA here is from genome assembly GCF_000239375.1 of Pundamilia nyererei. Classification (NCBI taxonomy): domain Eukaryota; kingdom Metazoa; phylum Chordata; class Actinopteri; order Cichliformes; family Cichlidae; genus Pundamilia; species Pundamilia nyererei. The sequence continues at coordinate 3,118,517 of NW_005187472.1, forward strand.
ATCCTCTCAAACTTCCATAACCTCACATTAAACTCACACTAACAGAGAGAGTAGAAAATATTAACATCCAGTCTTTTATGTCTGATACAAAAACAGAGTTTATTTCTGTGTGCTTCTGCTAATAGTAAATCAAATTAACTTGTAGTCAAAGACATAGAAATATGTTGCCAACCAATCATTATACATGATTCTGAATAAGAGAAATGGTATGAAGTGCTGTTGAATACACAACTGAAAGTTCATATGCGGTGTATTTATTGACAAATTTTGTTAAGTATAATATGGAAAAGAAGAAGATGTAAGGAAATGCTTTCAACGAAATAACCACCGCCTTAGTTAAAAGAGACTGAAAGGTTGAAGATGGAGAGGATGATAGAGTGTGGCTGGATGTATGTAAATGACAGACAGGAGGAGAGAGAGAGAGGCAAATGGACAAAAGAGTATAAAGAAGGCGGCTCGGAAAATGCGGTAGTTTTTTCTCTCTCTGTCTTGTGATGAGCAGAAGACATCATCTGAAGATTCAGTCCTCGGTTTCCACAGATAGAAATTACAGCAAGTACACCGGAGGGGCAGCCACAACCCAAACACTGTGGACCCATATATTCGATTTTTGACTTTACTTGGTGGCCACAGCCATTTTCATCCTTTTAGCAAAACCCCCTTCCATCTGTTCTTCCAAATTTGACCTCTGTTCCTTTCACCTAGATCTCCACTGAAGGCTGTTCCAGTCACCACTTTCTCCCCCTGAAGACAATATCAACCCTTTGATTTCCAGCCTGAAACCCATGATTCTGTCTGACACTCTCTTCCCCTCCACAACACTATTCACATTCTCTCCCTTCAAGATTATCCATACTCTGTTTCATTTCCTTTCAATATCATTGTAGCACAGCTTGAATCCACCTCCGGTGCTCCTGACCTTGCTTCCCTTCCGCCTGGTATCCTACACACAATATCTATCTTCCTTTTTGCCCATCATATCAGCCAGCTCTTTCCTTTTACCAGCCACAATCCCAGTACTTATAATCCCTATTCTGATCTCCGCATTCCCACCTTTTATTGTCTCTCACTGTCTTCTAAAATATTTATTTTCAGCATTGTTCCTTGTGCAAGTTTTCTCCACATTCTGTGTATTCCATTCTTTCTGTAGTCCAAAGCTGATTTTGAAAAAGTGTGTTTATGGCCAACTCTGTAACTCTCGGTAGCATTAAGATCAAACTGAAAACAATTGGCACACTGACACATCCCCCACCCACAAATATCTCACCATTCTTTCCTGCATAGCTCCTGTTGAACCCACGGTCATTAATATTTGGCACAGCTCTGTTGCAGGTACCATGGAAAAGACGTCGCTCGTTATTCTGATGACCATTTCTCAACTCCATCTCACGCTTCTTAATCTCTAGACTCTTCCACAATCCAGGGTTCTGGATCCGCTCAATCTGAGAGGAAGAAAAGTGCTTTTTTGTGTAGTCTGATGTAGATTTATGTTAACTGCTTTTATTGGCTTTCTTGTGAAACAAACTTTTTTTAAAAAGATTTAAAAAAAAATGTTTAACACTAACTTCATAATGGTTTGACTGCACAAAGACTTGAACAGATGCATGAAAATACATTTTCAATTTAAATCTAGAAATGATTAGTCAGTATCAATTTGATGATCCATTCACCAAAAACCTTTTGCTCTAATGATCTGAGTGATAAATAACAAATGTTACCTTTGTAACAAATCCACTGCATGAGGCCTGAAAATGTTTCAGGATTTCATCATATTCTGATGTCTTGGCTTGTACTGCAAAAGCCTGACATGTGGCCTCAGCTGGCATGCGTTCCCACTGCTCAGGAATACCCTCTCTTTTCCTGGTTAGCATCATATTGATCTCAGAGGTAGCTTTAAGCACATCATTGCTCAGTCCTTCAATAGTGAGCTTGACTTTACTGTTTTCTATTTTTATGCTTATACCCATGGTCTTCTCCATGTCATCAATTTTCTGGTGGTCTGCATCACAGAGTTTACCAATGGCTTCGTCCTCAATTGTGGTTGTCTCAGGCTCTTGAAACAATAGTTTCTTGGCTATATCTACATCAGCCTGAGTGACACCACAAATATGGAAGCAAGTGGCATCAGCTTCCTGACCTTCAGCTGTGCAGTCTTTCTCTTTCTTTGGTTTTTCAGTATTTCCATCAGTAAGCATTCCTGAAAAACCACATTTCAAAACCATTAGAAGTTAAGGTTCAACATTGACTGGAGACAGCAGAACAGTGCTGGATTTTTCTTCTACATATTTTTACCTTGGACTTTGCCAATGCCTCCCCAGGTTCCCTGTCCTTTATCCTTAGGATTAGGATCAGTAGCTTCTCTCTGTTCCAGGCTGCTGTGGAAATCTTTTAGCATAGCTTTCTGGAAAATAACTATGCGGATTGTGGTCAGGGGACCGGAAGAGTTTTGGCTCATCACATCAATCACTGCATCCAACATGGCATCTGCTACTAGTCTTGCGTTTACATTACCTTGACCTAAAAATATTATAATACTATTATTATAATTTGAAGAACTGATTTGTACATGCTATTTATGTGTAGTCTCAGGTTTTGTTAGTAAACTTTCCAGAGCATCAGTCTTCTGTAAGTTGATTCAAGTTACACAGAAGGAGGTTTAGTAGTTATGCAGTCTGATAATCATGAGGTGTACAGGGAGTGCAGAATTATTAGGCAAATGAGTATTTTGTCCACATCATCCTCTTCATGCATGTTGTCTTACTCCAAGCTGTATAGGCTCGAAAGCCTACTACCAATTAAGCATATTAGGTGATGTGCATCTCTGTAATGAGAAGGGGTGTGGTCTAATGACATCAACACCCTATATCAGGTGTGCATAATTATTAGGCAACGTCCTTTCCTTTGGCAAAATGGCTCAAAAGAAGGACTTGACAGGCTCAGAAAAGTCAAAAATAGTGAGATATCTTGCAGAGGGATGCAGCAGTCTCAAAATTGCAAAGCTTCTGAAGCGTGATCATCGACCAATCAAGCGTTTCATTCAAAATAGTCAACAGGGTCGCAAGAAGCGTGTAGAAAAACCAAGGCGCAAAATAACTGCCCATGAACTGAGAAAAGTCAAGCGTGCAGCTGCCAAGATGCCACTTGCCACCAGTTTGGCCATATTTCAGAGCTGCAACATCACTGGAGTGCCCAAAAGCACAAGGTGTGCAATACTCAGAGACATGGCCAAGGTAAGAAAGGCTGAAAGACGACCACCACTGAACAAGACACACAAGCTGAAACGTCAAGACTGGGCCAAGAAATATCTCAAGACTGATTTTTCTAAGGTTTTATGGACTGATGAAATGAGAGTGAGTCTTGATGGGCCAGATGGATGGGCCCGTGGCTGGATTGGTAAAGGGCAGAGAGCTCCAGTCCGACTCAGACGCCAGCAAGGTGGAGGTGGAGTACTGGTTTGGGCTGGTATCATCAAAGATGAGCTTGTGGGGCCTTTTCGGGTTGAGGATGGAGTCAAGCTCAACTCCCAGTCCTACTGCCAGTTTCTGGAAGACGCCTTCTTCAAGCAGTGGTACAGGAAGAAGTCTGCATCCTTCAAGAAAAACATGATTTTCATGCAGGACAATGCTCCATCACACGCGTCCAAGTACTCCACAGCGTGGCTGGCAAGAAAGGGTATAAAAGAAGAAAAACTAATGACATGGCCTCCTTGTTCACCTGATCTGAACCCCATTGAGAACCTGTGGTCCATCATCAAATGTGAGATTTACAAGGAGGGAAAACAGTACACCTCTCTGAACAGTGTCTGGGAGGCTGTGGTTGCTGCTGCACGCAATGTTGATGGTGAACAGATCAAAACACTGACAGGATCCATGGATGGCAGGCTTTTGAGTGTCCTTGCAAAGAAAGGTGGCTATATTGGTCGCTGATTTGTTTTTGTTTTTGAATGTCAGAAATGTATATTTGTGAATGTGGAGATGTTATATTGGTTTCACTGGTAAAAATAAATAATTGAAATGGGTATATATTTGTTTTTTTGTTAAGTTGCCTAATAATTATGCACAGTAATAGTCACCTGCACACACAGATATCCCCCTAAAATAGCTAAAACTAAAAACAAACTAAAAACTACTTCCAAAAACATTCAGCTTTGATATTAATGAGTTTTTTGGGTTCATTGAGAACATGGTTGTTGTTCAATAATAAAATTATTCCTCAAAAATACAACTTGCCTAATAATTCTGCACTCCCTGTATAGGCCAGTAAGTGTCTCTTCTAAGAAGATTAGATGTCAGAATATTATTTTTACAGTAGAAGTTATTAGAGTTTAATTTAGCTAATCGAGTATTTTACTGAAACATTAATTTTATGTACACTGTTTTTGTTTGTTTGTTTTGTTTTTTAATGGAATTTTCCATAAATGGTGATGTTCAACTTATAAATTCCAAAATTCACTGTGTGGTTAATAATAATTAAAAAAATCTATTTAAAAAAATCAACACAGAAAATTGCCTCATTTCAAAAATGATAAGTTGCACTTTATGTCCATACTTTGTTTGTCATTATGAACCTAAGGCACTTGCATACATAATGAGTCTCATTGTTTACTGGATGAACCAGAGTGACAAGTTCAGCTCTGTCAGAATGCTTTAGCTATTCTTACGGAAGCGTAAAACCTGCCTTTGGATGTTTTACTTATTTTGCCAATGCCCAGCCTCATGCTCTCTACCTTAAAAGATAAACAATTCAGTTTGTAGCGCATTTTTTGTAAATCTGAACACACTGCAAAACCTTTTAACTGGCCAAGGGGAGTTTTACACTTTTTTGTTTCATCAGAAAGGTTAAGAGGTGTTATGGGGAGGGGGGTCATGACCCAGGTCACCCGTCATGGAGGTGCTGTGTTTCAGGCAGAGAGGACCCAAATGCATACACTAAAATAACTAAAATGTACAAAGCTTAAACTTAAAAAATCTTCTTAATGCAGGGGTGGGGAACTCAAGGCCTCAAGGGCTGGTGTCCTGCAAGTTTTAGATATCACCCTGGGCCACCACACCTGAATCAAATGATTAGTTCATAACTAGGCCACTGGACAACTTCAAGACATGTTGAGGAGGTAATTTAGCCATTTAAATCAGCCGTGTTGGATCAAGGACACATCTAAAACCTGCAGGACACCGGCCCTCGAGGCCTGGAGCTACCCCACCCCTGTCTTAATGCAAAGGAAAGAATAATAATTCCACACAAAACTCAAAACACTGTGACATCACCCAATTAAAGTTTGTATGGTTCTGAAAAAGAAAGTCTAACAAGAATACCCACCACCACGACTACTACTATTGTTATCCATCATGAGCATACATCTGAGAAGGTGTCGAAACCAGAGACTGAGGCTACGTCCATACGTACACGGGTATTTTTGAAAATTGAATTTTTCCATTTTTGTTTTTTAAAAAAAACCTGTCCAGATGTAAACGCCAAAAACACAGTCAAACACTGTCAAGAACATGTGAAATCCTAGCCGTGCAGAAATTTTGGCAAATCGGAATTCTAGAAGCCTGGGAAGGAAAGAGTAAACACAGTTTATACAGTACTTAAAGTGTTTGTGTTTTTCTGTGAAGGCAGCTAATTTTGCGTTGCATTTCAAGTGCCTTCATCATTTCAAATGTTAATAATTAAAGACAGTATTTTGGCTGTTATGTAGACTCACAACTTAGGAATGAACAAAATGCATACAGCATACATAAATGTAATTAAAAAAATAAATTTATTCAAAACTGACATCATGATTTAGGTTGTGAGAGCCTCTGTGTTGAATGGAGAAGTTCACTCTGATGCCTCCATCTTTCTAAATGGAGGGACATTGACTGTGTGTGTACATGTAAGCGTTTAAAACTACCGTTATTTCCTCTAGTTTCCTACAAGTGAGTAGAGAAACAACAGAATTATAGTAGAGGGCATCAGCAAGAAACCAAAAAGATTAACTGTAACCAAATCCATCCATTCTATCCATTTTCTTCTCCGAGCCAGGTCACAGGGGCAGCAGCCTAAGCAGAGAAGCCCAGACCTCCCTGTGCTCAGCCAACTCCTCCAGCTTGTCTGGGGGAACATCAAAGCGTTCCCAGGCCAGCTGAGAGATATAATCCCTCCAGCGTGTCTTGGGCCTGCCTCAGGCAAACCTCCTGGCGAGACATGCCTGTAACACCTAACCCAGGATGCGCCCAGGAAGAATCCTTTTTTAAATGCCTGAACCACTTCAACTACCTCCTTTCTATGTGAAGGAGAACCAACCCTACTCTGAGCCCCTCCCAGGTGGCTGAACTCCTCACCCCATCTCTAAGGGAGAGAACAGTCACCATTCAAAGAAAGCAAATTTCCACCACCTTTATCCGTGATCTCGTTCTTTTGGTCACTACCAGTGCTCATGACTGATCCAATGTTCTGCAAACAGGACGAAAAACCACATCCGAGGTTCGACTAATGGACAGCCTCCTTTCCAGCACCCTGTCATAGACTTACCCAGACTGAGAAGCGTGAGTCCCCTATAGTTGGAGCACATACTCCAGTCCCCCTTCTTGAAGATAGCCACTACCCCAATGTGCCAATCCAGAGGTATCGCTTCAGATTTCTATTCAACAATGTAGAGGCAAGTCAACCAAGGAAGCCCTAAAGCATCCTTCAGGAATTTGGGGTTAACCTCATCCACCCCAGGGGCTGCTAACAAGGAGTTGTTTAACTGACTTGGTGACCTCACCCTCAGTGATGGATGACTCATTCCCTCATCCACACACTCTGCTGAAAGATGTGTCAGTGGGATCCTGAGTTGCCAAAATTGCCTTGAGGCAGTCTTACAGTCTTTTACACCTGCCTCACTGAACTCCTCAAACACCAGCGTTTTTCTTTAGCCACTGCCAAAGCCTCTAAAGTCCTTGTTAAATCCTGCACTTGACAGTGACATGTGCAATTGTCTTGAAGTTAGCCTATACTGTTGTTCGCCACATCCCCATCAAACTCCTGATGAAGAGTGTTACGGTCCCATTGATCTTGTATTGTTCTAGGCATTCCAAGATCCGTGTGTGAGGCCATGAGCTGTAGTCTTTCTTTTAGTTAACACAGGCAGTGCACAGACTGGTCAGTCTGGTCTTACAGTTTTGAGTTGCTATCAGTGAAACGTTTGCTTCATGTGTAAACATACTATTTGTCCACAACTATACTTTCTGCTGACAATAGTTTTTCAGTTCAGAAGTTCCTTCAGCTGCATGTATGGTGTTGGTGTTTAAAGCTTTGACAGTAAGTTAAGATCCGGCTTAGACTGTGTGCAAATTTGACATAAAGTTAACTAGTGCAAATTCATGTCCAGTTTTAAGATTACGCATTAATACTTATAGAGTAATTGTTTTAATTGCTATTGTGCAGAGAATTGATTGGTCAGTAGGAGGTGATTTCATGTCTGTTGATCTCTAATCTGAAGCATAACCTCTTTCATAATACAAGTCTCTGGTATAGGCTTAACGTAACTATGGTATGTAGATTTCCCATATCATGAACTTACATGACATACATGAATAAATCTCACCTGTGCCAATTGCAGGAAATGATACAGAGGTGTAGGAGCTTTTCACACACATCTGAAGTGCATCTTTCACAACCTTGTTGATTTTTACTGGGTCAGAATCTCCAACCACGTGAAGGATCTTCTTACACTTTAGGTTACCTGGCTGAGTCATTATCATGCCTGGATTGGACTTGGCACCTAAATGTGGAGATAGTGGATCTTTATGTCTTTTACCCTTAATGACCATGAGAATGCTTATTTAGGCCATATTTCCTTTATTGGCAATCTTAGAGTATGATTACAAAAATGGGCTTTATATTAAGTCAGCTTCATTTTTATTGTTGAAAAAACCAAAACTGTTATACTGTAGGTTGAGTCTACTCTGAGTTACAGTGTCATAAAATCTAAAAGTTAAAGTGATTTCTTACCGAAGTTATGGCATTCCACTTCAACAGCCTTACCAGCTGTGTCTAGAATAGCTTTAGAGACTCCTGGATAAAGTGGAAAAATTATACACATAATAAAAATTAAAGATAATGATTACTGTATTCATCTTTTGTGTAATTTAATACTTAATTTAATAAGATGCTTAATTCTTCTGTTGACTGCTATGTCCACTGTGCAGTAGTGAGGAGAGAATTACATATAACTATAAATATTTTTCAAAACTTGAATATTCCACTTTTTTCTATGATTTACCCGACTTAAGTGAAAAGCTTTCATTGTAAGAGTTGACAATGATATCTGTTGTCTCCTTGGTTATGTCTCCTGTGACTACCTGTATAGTCACATTTCCCATTTTTGTCTCATGCATATCTGAGGTTGAGGTGAGCTTAGAGAAGGGGCCTCCTGGCATCAACAATTGAAAAAAAACAACAACATTTGAAATGTTTGCAAAAGTTGTGATAAAAAAAATTAAAAACAAACAATATTATGTGCATTCACCTTTTGTTGAACGTGAATCGCCTGAGGCATTTGGAAACTTCTTAAATTCCTGACTGAAATCCTGCAAAAATAAAACCAAATTCTACAACTGAAAAAATTCACTAATATTTAAACCAAGATAGAAGTTAAACGATGCAATATACAAAGCACCAGCCTGCAGAGTTTAAAAACAAAGTTCACACAGAATTCAATTTCCTAAAAGGCCACTTGAGGCCCATCTCTGTGCTGGAGGTCAGAGAACACTTGCAAGACTACTCTGAGGTGGTATGAAGGCAACAATGACTCAACCACTCGTTGCAAACATGTATGCAGAAAAACATCTATGAAAGCACAACACATCTGAAGTAGATGAGGTACAGCAACAGAAGACCACAGTGGGGACCACACCTGCCAGCTAAGAACAGGAAACTGAGACTAAAATTCACACAGGCTCACCAACACTGGACAACAGAAGACTGGAAAAATACTTTGTACCAGTGGCCTCCACAGACCTCAATCCGGCAGAGCACTCTTGGTACGTACTTGAAAGGGAATTTGGGATAAGCAGCTAATAAATCTGCAGCAATGAAAATTAAATTAAATGGTAAATGGCCTGTATTTATATAGCGCTTTACTAGTCCCTAAGGACCCCAAAGCGCTTTACATTTCCAGTCATCCACCCATTCACACACGCATTCACACACTGGAGGAGTGTGATCCTCCTATAGTTGGAGCACATGCATTTGGCGCATAGGCACAGGCAACAGTCAGGAACCCTTCCCTGACCCGAAGGTGCAGAGAACAAACCCTGTCATCCACTGGGGAAAACTAATGTACAGACAGCAAACTTTGGGATACTAAGATACCCACCCCAGGCTACCGCCTCTCACCTTGGATAACTACAGCCAAACTATATCTAGCCGGTACTTCCTGACCTCATGCACTACCTCGGGCTCCTTTCCCATCAGAGAGGTGATGTTCCATGCCCCAAATGCTAATTTTGGTAGTTAGGGATGGGTTTGCTGGGGTCGCCACCCCTGGCTGCTGCTTAGCACACACTGCACCGCCTCTTGTGGGTGGTAGGCCTACAGCAGGCTAGTTCCATGTCGCATTTTTGGGCTGTGCACGGCTGGGATCCATACGCTAAGGCTCAGTCATCAGGCACTCGCCCTCAGGCACCCTCTCAAGCTCCAAGGTGGGGCTCCTGTAAACCTATCCCAGGCAGAGTAAACTGTTCCCTTGATTTTGTTCTCATTGTAGTTTTTAAATCGCTCTTTGTCTGGTCCCTCACCCAGGATCAGTTTGTCATGGGAGGACCTACTGACAAGATAGCCTCTGGGATACCTGGAACATACAAACTCCTCTACTATGATAAGATAGTGATTCAAGAGGGGGGCATTAAATTATACATCTAAAACACAAGAAACACAAGAAAGAAACAAATATATAATTATATCATTTATATATGTTTATATATGTTATTACATCATTATTACATCTGCTATTATATCAGTATGGAACAGAATCTCTGAGGAATCTTTCTAGCACCTTGTTGAATCTATGCCCAGAGGAAGATTCCTACCACTTCTTCCTTTCTCGTCCGCTTGTCCAATTTTCTCAGATTTTTTTAAGGACAAACTGCGCCCAATGCAAGTTTTCCGCTTGAATATCATTGTGAAAAATCCTTTTTTATGTCTGTCTAACTGTATTATCTGTGATATTTTATGTAGAGTCAGGCAAAGAAATGGGAACAAACATGCCTGACAGGCATGACATGCTTAAAGAAAAATAATTGTATTCACATCTTTACTAATACGTGAATACAAAACTGGTTCAACCCATGAGTTTGTTATGCTTGCATGATTCATAGGTCAGTGTAAAGTGCCAAGAGAAACAAAACAAAACAAAAAATCCTCTGAAAATGGTCTGAAAATAAATTAAAAGGCAGCCAATGTCCAAAGAAAAACTTGACTTGCTGTTTATTTAAATATGATATATTAAGGTGCAAGCTTTTCTTACCTGAATACACTGTGTATCAACTGGATAAAGTACAATCACAACCATCTTCAGGTGCTTGGGGTGTCTCATTTTGCTAAATTCTAAGATTGTATCCAACATCAAAGAAGCTACGACAGCTGTTGGGAAACACAGGTCTCCAGTGCTAATTGCAGGCAAGGATATGGAGGTTAGATTATTATTCTCTGCCATGTCTAAACAATCCAAAAAGAGTCCTTGCAAACACTGTAAGGCAACAAATAAATACTATTTAATAATATTAAAGATAATGACATTTAGTTTCAGGAATATGCATATGTCATCAATTTTAGACTGTGATGATTATTAAAAATGTATTATATATGATGAAATACATTACCTCTTCAGATGTGCCTTGTCCATTATCCCAGTAAGGTGCAATTAAGTGAAAAACTTTTTTGCTGTTTAGTTGGCAGCCCTCAGTAACAATGATCTCACCAACCTTTCCAGCAGCACCCTGTGCATTTATTGACTGCTGAAGTTTGGGTCCAGCTGCACGCAAGATGGCTTTTGAAACTTCACCACTGTTCAGGTTGAGGTTTGGAGGCACACTGTTTACAATCACCTCTGTCTAAAAAGTTATGAAAGTGATCAGTCGTCAGTTCAGCAGTGCAAATAACTATTATAAACAAGAAAACAAAAAATAATAATAAAAGAAGACACAGTGAACCCCTTTACTAAAAAGATAATTTATAATAATAATTTATATAATTTAAATAATTATTATATAATAATTTATATAATAATTTAAAGCTTGATAGGGTGAGTAGTCAATGCTACATACATACTCTTGCAGTCTGTCATCTTGTGGTAAGAAAAGTTCTGTCTTAAGGGAACTATCTAATCTGAATTAAGTATAATAAAAATCCAAATTACCATGGCAGCCTCTATATTTCCCTTTGTAAGAACAATGTCCAGGCCTTCATTTGTCTGCACATGATACAAATACAGGTCCAATCCAGTAGGCTGAAAAACTGGTGGCTTGTGAGCTTTGGGAGGAGGAGTTTGTTGAGAATGAGTGACACCGTGGTTTCCAAACTCCTGCCTGACAGCAGCCACTATATCCTGAACAGCAGTGTCATCATTGTCTTGTCCACCACATGGCTTATAAACCAGTTGTACCAGGCAACCAGTTTTAGTTTTGATTGAGGAAACATACAGTGTTTCATTTTCCTGGAAGAGCTTCTTCACTCCAGACATGCAGACATTCAGACTGTCAAAGACTACAGCAGAGACGGCACCTTCAACCACAGTCTTGCAATGTGTCACATTCACTCTGGATCCACTCAGAAAGATGGCCTCATTTCTGTAGGACACTCTCACCTTGTCTTTCACTTTCTCCATCCAAGATGTGTTGAACTCTTCCAAGTATTTAACGACAGCATTAGCTTTGACCACAACAGTTTCTTCAATGTGAGCGTTCTGTGTTAAGAAGACACCAAGCTGATGCTGAACCTTTATGGCACTATCCTTGTAGCCTGACACCACGACTTGTTGAGCAGTTGTGTTGATTCGAGTTCTGCATGGCTTACTGTTAGCCTGCTCTAAGTGACTGACCAGCTGCTGCCACTCTGGCTTCTTCAGGACATTACTGTCTTCAACATGAATGTACTGAGTTGTTAACAGCTGTCCTAGATGGTCCTGAGCATGAGACAGATCTGTGTCAGAAACAGCAAGGAGCTGCACCCTGTTTCCACTGATTTCAAACGCTGCGTTTATTTGATGAGATGTGAGGAGAGCATCTGTAAGCTCCTCTTGTTGCTCATCCTTCAACAGTTCAAGCACATATTTATCTACTTCCAGATTCTGTCGTTTTAATGCAAGTACTGCATCTAATATAAGATTGATTGCTGCATTAATCTCTTCCCCTAAACCAGTTATTTTCAGATTAGGACTCTCTGGTGACAATTTGAGTTCTGGATACACAAGTAGAAGGTTGTCCAAAAGCCCATTTTGATGCAGGAGATGGAAAACTGATGGTGACACTTCGATCTCTACAGTTTTACTTGTTTTCTCCCTGTGGATTTTGTTTATAATTTCAGAAAGAGATTTCTCCAGTCTGTTGACATCACTATCAAGACCAGCCACTGATAAAGCACCTCTGTCTTTATCAGGTACTACAATCACATTTTCATTCAGTAACATCTCTCTGATCTTTTCCTCAGACTCTTTCCATGCATCTGAATCTGGACAGAACTTCGCAGATTTGAACTTTGACACAGATTGTGCAAACGCTGACTTCACAGTATCCGTCCACTCTTTGATGATGGCTTTGGCATCCTTTTGCTTTAGTAAAGAAGACACAGGACTTAAGGTCACAGTGGTTTGGCCGAGGTTCACGATGCAGAAACGTTTTTCCATTTCACTGCAAATGGTCTCTGCTGCTGATTTATTTTGAGCTAGGTATCTGAGGACAGCACTGTCAATGGGCTCTGAGATGGCAGCGGGAAGTTTTATTGACGTCTTGACCTTAAATGACCTTCTTAAACTTTTTAAAACAGACAACCGATTAACTCTGGCCTCGTCATTCTTTATGGAATTCTTCATCTTTATGTTTTTAACAGCTGTAATGAAAAAAATACAAACATGTAAAACAATTTGGATATGTAAGACCTTTTGTTTCTATTTACCCAGCTCAACAGCATGCATCAGCTATCACTAACAATTGCAATGCCAGGCCACAATTTCTGTGAAACGATGACAACATACTCTAACCTGATAAAACAGAGGGGTAGACAAATTAATAGAACTGACAAATTCATATTTTAGACAAAAATTCGTATTTGAGTTGAGGAGTGATTCCTCGATTCAAAATTACAGCAGGAAAATGTTTCATGTACCCAGACATGCTTAATCAGAGAAAAAACACCTTAAATACCAGTTAGAGATTTGTAGAAGTTTTTGACAAACACATGGTTGTATAAAAATATTATGTAGAAACGAAATACCTTCATTACATATATAGCATGCATGGCATAAGACTGAGGTGTTGTTTTTATTCAGTACTTACATTTCGTGTTGTCTTTATCCAATTCCTGTGTGGAACAAAAAAAATATAAATGTATTCACCATTTTTTTATTATACTGAAATCTTGTGTGACCAGACTATAAATAGCTGTTGGTCTTTAAAGAAATATAATGGAAAAAATATTTAATTATACTTAATTTGTGTAAAGCAAAATAAAACAAAAGACACAGTAATGGGTTTTTTTGTTTGCAATATTCCTACAGCAGAAAGAGAGAACAGCTTTGAGTTCACGGTAAGTCATGTGACCTTTAGAACCGGATAAACAGCTCAAAACCGAGACACAGATCGTTGTTTACTATAAACTAATCCTAAGTTCGAAGTCTGGGGAGGAGGTTCAACAACTTCCACCCACAAATAGTGTAACATTACTATATTTTACTTTAGCATATTTATATTGACAAGGGCATACAAAACTATTCTTGAACATTCTTGGTATGCAGATCTCCCTTGACTACACCGGCCTATCATAAATAATACCTGTGATGATTTCGTTTCAGTGGATAAATGAACCGTCAGCTTCAAAACGCCCTTTTCCAAGCTGATCTGATGAGACTCTTTCGCCAGAACATTCCTCTGATCTGTGACACGAGAGAAAAAAAATCTACAGTAAAGAACTCCACTGATAATACGGCGTAGAAGCTATTATTATTAGTAGTATTATTTTCAGTTTACTTCATGGAGCCAAACTTACCCTCCTCTCTCGTGAAGTGCAGTATCGCTGTCCTGCTGCCATTGTCATACTCAATCTCACAGTCGCCACCGACAGTACGAAAGTACTGCAGTAACTTTGTTTCTAAACTGGGTATGTTGGTTTCTTCGAATCCAACGAGCAGAGGATACGAGTGTGCCTCGGCCATCGTTAGAGGCCGGGAAGACGCACAAAGAAGAATAAAGTCTTTCACTTTCTGCTTCACTTGTAGTAGAATACATGTAGGACTGGTTCCTCCCATGGTGGAAACTAAAAAAAAACAAACTCTGCGAGTATCAGTGTTAGACAGGTTGAAATGCATTTAACAAACAAACAAACAAACAAACAAAACGATTTTAATGTTTAACATACTGTTTATATTGGCGGTATTATTAGAAAAATTTACTTGCCCATTTATGAAAAAAAAAAACAACAAACAAAACTTTGACTAGACAGACGAGCAAATTTCCCAAAATGTTGGGGAAAAAACTGAAAAGAAAAGAAAAAAATAAACATTTGAGAAAAACACATTGCAGATTCAAGATGCAGCATGTTTACGAGGAAAAACTGAAATCATCAACAACGACTGCAAAAAATATGCAACAAATATGCTTCCACAACCTGAAGACAATGTGATTGGAGTGTTGCTGCTGCCTTCCGTTGTCTAGTATTGACATAATTTTAAAATTGGAAATTTAAAGCTTGTTTGTTTACTGTACATTTTATACATATCTCCATACAATTTTTTTCAAATTTTCTATACATATATTGTACATTGTTACCTGGATATACCTGTATGTTTATAGGACCACCCACCTTTTATATTTTATTTTCCCTTGCTGTAAGAGCTCTGTAACACCGAAATTTCTCATCCGTGAGATAATAAAGGTTTATTCTATTCTAAATGTGCCCTTTTTATTAGCTATTCCACTAAAAGACAAACGTTTATTTTTTTTCCTTTTTCCAAGAGAAGTTCCAAATATGCACAGTTAACATAATCGGTTTAAACCCATTTGTCACTTCATGAGTCTTTCATACAACAAAGTTCATTAAAACAAAGCTGTCATTATAAAGGGTCAGATTTATTAACGAATGGGCTTCTTCTGGTGTCAAAAAGGAACTGTAGTCACCTGTAATATTTTGGATATTTATAATTAAACTATTTGTATATGTTAGAGCTATTTCTTAGATTTTTTGACTTTGTAACATATTGTATTATTTGATTTATTAGCAGAGATTAATTTAAATCTGATGATGCTTAGATTAATTTACTGAATTCCACCCTTATACCAGCTGTATACTGTCTGGTATAAACACAGTGTCACTTCCACCTGCTCACTACAGATAACAAGGGCATTTGCGATCATCATGATACATGATGGAGCCATAGTCAACTTTCAGTCTGTCCTTCAGAAATTGCAAACAATAAGGAGCTCAGAGCCGAATGTAATCCCACCCCCACCTTAAACCTGTCACACCTACCACACCTCTCCACTATCTTGCTGTCCTCATGCATATCCTGCCTCATTCTCACATGCAGTACCTCAGTTACTCTCTAGGCACCCTATTGTTTGTTTTTTGTTTGTTTGTTTTTATGCTTTTTTTCACATCCACATAGAGACAAAGGAACTCTTTCTGACTTTCTCAATATTTCTCCATCCGCACTTTCACAGTGAACATCACATCTGTAGTGCTTTTTGTCAGCATGAAGTCATACTGCTGCTAAAATAAACATAAAATCATTAAATGGCTGTTGACAATATCTCCAGTCACGTCTACCATAGAATACAGTCTATCAGAGCAAGAAGGATGAACAACAACCGAGGAGCTGGAGGTATCTGGGAGCTCCAAATTGTTTGCTTAATATATTAATCTCATGCACATCTTTCTGAATTTGGGCACAGAAGCCAAAGGAGAAAAGGGGTGTTTCAGGAAGAGGGTGAACTGAGGGGGCTGCAGTAAACCCTCTATTTAAGGATTATTTTGAACTCTGAATTATGCAAAGCCACTCGAGTACAGTCCAGGAATAAAAATATGGAGCTATACGTAATATCAAGTTATGATTTATAATCTCCCTTGTTGGCTGCATCACTTAAATGTAATCAAATACTCAGGATAAGCCTGAGTGGCATGGAAGACAACAAACATGGTGGGATTGGGGGTTTTGTCCACAACACTGTCGTACAGGTCAGTGGAGGTTGTCCAAGTAGGAGTCCCCAGCCAGAACTCGGCAGACGTACATAAACTTCTCTCCATTTGGATTTGGCTTGCAGTAGCTGTCACAAGCAGAGTAGCTAGCATTGACAGCAAAATATGCGCCATTGCCATAAAATTGACAACCATGTCAATAATTTTCTGGTGATCTGCATCAGAGAAACTACGGATGGTGCTTTTTTTGCAGTTATATACGTCCCCGCTAAGTTACCTGGTGAAACAGAAGAAAATAGCATATTTGGATGATTTTCAGCAGTGGCAAGAACATAATCATCCTTTACGGAAATATCCAGAATTAGTCTAGAAAAGATTGCAATTGCAAAATCAGAATCAGAATACTTTATTAATCCTGAAGGAAATACAGTTCTCTTAAATTTTAGACATAAACCAACAAATGAATTCTTGAGCCAATCCTTTTTTTCTCTTTACCTTCTTCCCTTGGGGGTGATTTTTTTTTTTTAAAACACTTGCTGGTGTCACAATGTGCCTCAGTGGTCAACAACAGCACAACAGAACTCACTCATGGTACAGCACACTCTCTACAAAACAACAACTGTCAGTGACTCTGCCCCACAGCGTAAACACATTCAAGATAACAGTTAAAAGTAACATAACCATAAACAATAAAACAAGAACATCTAAACAGCAGCACATGTCCCAAGGCATGATGGGAGAGAACTAGCTGCTCCCCCAACACGCCACAGTATGAATGGACTTATTAGTATTTTTTTTTTTAATTCAATGAAAGCAAGACTGAGGTTATTGTTTTCAGAACTAGTGGTGCGTGTGCTGCTCTTCTCTTGGACCGGGGGACTCTACAGCCCTGCGTTAAACCAACAGTGACTAACCAAATCAGTTAATCCAAAATGCTGTGGCTAGTCTTTTAACCAGGACCAGATCCCTCCACTGGTTCCCTGTTTGTTTTAGGATCAATTTTAAGATTTCATTTCTTTTAAAAACATTTAATGGATCAAGAAAACCATAAATATCCGAGCTAAGGTCTATTGATCAGCTGCTTCTAGTGGTCCCTAAGCCCCAGCTGAAATCCAGGGGCCAAATGTGGAAAGATCTTCCTGCCCATGTTAGGATGGCCTCCTCACACCTGTTTTTAAACCACATCTTAATACTCATTTTTATTCCTTGGCTTTTAACTCAGAATGAGTGTGATACAATCTGATGTGATGTTATTATTGTTGTTGACATGTTTATATTGTTATATCTGTTGTGTGCTGCTGCTTTTTACAGTACTCTGTTAAACTTGTTTTAAAAAAAAATGTATTCAGAAATAAAATTGGATTGGACACTAAAAAAATGACACAATTTAAAAAACAAACCCAAAAGTCTTCCATGACCTCACTCTATGATAAGAAGGAATTTTGAGAAAATATCTGAATTTTTTTTAAACACAAACTAACTGCAAGGAAATGCAATAACTAGATTATAAATTGTATTTAGGTACACACAACACACTCTTCTAATGTGAGTATGTGAGTGTGTCAAGAAAGAGCACAACATGTCATAGATTTGAGAAAAACAACTGACCCCAAGATAACAAAATGATTTTATTTGGCTGAAAACTGTCAGGTTAAGGCTGTGTGCAGGCAGGAGTCGTGGTAAGGAGGACCCAAAGTGCAGACGCTCGGAGGCAAAAGTGTATTTCAAAACTCAGCTTTTATTGCTGGCAAATGTGACAAAAACCCAAAAAACACAAATAAACTTACATGCGCAAGCAGGCAGAACACACATAAATGA
>NW_005187472.1:3137251-3140224 GCF_000239375.1 Pundamilia nyererei
ATCACTTCCAGCATAAATGAAGACAGAAAACTAAACAGCAGTGACGTTTGTAGGGTTACTGAAGTTGGGCTAGCTGGTATATAATGATGTGCTACGTGACCGCTAGCGACACAGCTATGTTAGCATAACACAAACAAGCTAACTTTTTTTCCACTCGATAAAAGTTAACGTGAGTGTTCTCGGTGGTCAGGAACAAATGTAATCGCATGGCAGGATGCTGTAAAAGGACCAAACTTCAGCCAGGAGAACAACTGAGACAATCCATACACAATACGAGGTTAGTCATTCATATACTGCTGCATGGGCTGGGCTGTAGTTACATCCTAAGGTTTTAAAAACTGAGCTTAAATAAATGATTAGTGGTAATAAAAGCCGAGGGAGGTCAACAGTGATCGCTGACTGTTTTAGGAGCTTTTTGAGATAAAATAGAAGAAAATACATAACATTAAACATGTTAACAACACAAAAGCCATATTAAACGCAGACTACTTTAGACCCGGAAGTACGATTCGTCACGTCATCACTGAACAACCGGATAGCAACTAAGGATACACAGAGATGCGAACTTGACAAGGGGATACAGCTGACAGGGGAGACAGAGCAACTAGAGAAGACAGAGACATAAACCATAAGACAGAACTCAAAGAAACCAAAGACTAGAAATGATAAATAATATAATAAACTCAAAAACCCTGGGTCAATGACCCAGGCATCCTAACAAAAACATTAGAGGATTATTCATCACAGTGTGTTTAATCAGCTGTTGAAATGCTAAAGTCAGTTATCAGTTAGCACGCTACTTTAGTTAGCTTGGGCCCTTATAATCATCACGTTCCTCATAGCTTCCTGAATGACTGCATTCCAGTAGAGCACAAGTTGCACAACATGGTTCAGCATAACCTACAAAAATCTGGTGGCCCAAAACTGACATTTGGATATGTGACAAAATGTTGAGGTTGAAATTCACAGATGCCAACAGACTCAGTGACAAAATGTTTTCTCAATCTCACCTGTGCCAACGGCAGAAAATGATAGATGAAAAAGCTTTTCACACATAACTGGAGTGCATCTTTCACAGTCTTGTTGATTTTTTACTGGGTCTGTCTGTCTAGCCAGGTGGAGGATCTTTTTACACTTCAGGTTACCGGGGCTCGTCAATATCATGCTAATATCAGCACCTAAAAGTGAAGATAATCGAAGGTAATGAACCTAATGAACCATTAAAATTTTGAGTGTGTACAAGGTCATACTTGCTCTCCTGATAATCTTATGTTAACACTAAAGATTTTGATTAACTGCTAAACTTGTTTCCAATTTATAATTGAGAAGACCTGACTGTTATACTGTAGCATAACAGGAGGAGAGCATCTGTAAGCTCCTCTTCTTGCTCATCCTTCAACAGTTCAAGCATATTTTTATCTATTTCCAGATTCTGTCATTTTACTGTAAGTACTGCATCTAATATAACATTGATTGCTGCATTAATCTCTTCCCCTAAACCAGTTATTTTCAGATTAGGACTCTCCGGTGATATTTTGAGCTCTGGAGACACACACACATATATATGTCTTGCGCTACTGCTGTTTTGTTAAAAGTAAAATGTTTTCTGAAGCGGCTAGTCTTTGGGAGTAAAAATTCATGCTTAATAATGACATTACATTCCTGTGTACTGTGGAAGAATTAATAAGATTCCGTACTGCTTACAGAAAATGTCTTCAAATTCAATTTTACTGCTCAAAAAAATCACATTGATCAATAGATCACACTATGTAATCAATTTACACAAACCTTTGGAATTGGATAAAAGAGAGAGATTGAATATTTATTACTTCTGACTGGAGGAAACAAAACTTTAATCAGCATCTCTCGTAGTAGTCACACTTCTGTTTTTCAGGTTCAAAACAAAAAACATACACATTGAAAAGATCAAATGTAGAAAGAAATCTGGAACAGATGCTATTTGGAAAACTGAAAAAACTAAAAATTCAAAATCATAGCTTACCTTCAAGAGGAAAAAAATAGAGACAACATCAAGCATACATAAGCCACTTTAAATTTGTTATACTTTAAACATTCAGAACAATTGTTGTGCTTGATCATTTCTGCTTTGTTTGTTAGGTTTGTTTATGTGAGCAGCAACTAATTTCTTTTAAACCTTTCCTTTCAAAGTGATTCTTAATCTGAGCTTTACCTGCATTAACATGTAAACCTTTGTTACAAAGTGCATTACAAATTTTGTTTTGTAATGCTTTCATATTTTTTTCCATTTACTGATTAATGCTTGTATAATAGTTGGTTAAATCAAGTTGATGCTGATGTTCTTACATGTTTTTTAATGTACTGGAAATTAAAATCTTTCATCTAATGTAATCATTTTGAACTGTGGCTCGGGGAGAGTCCAAGAATAAAAATATGGAGTAACGTAATCACCTTATATGTAATGACGTAAGGTGATCTCTAGTTAAGATTTGCAATCTTGTTCACTAGCTGCATCACTTGAATTTAATTAAATATTCAGGATAAGCTTGGATATCATGGAAGACAACAAACATGCTGGGATTGGCCATGTTGTCCACAACACTGTCGTACAGGTCAGTGGAAATGGTGCTGGTGCCTTTTGGTGGCGGTACAATCATGCCTTGTTGTCCAAGAGCAAAGTCCCCAGTCAGAACTCGGCAGACGTACATGAACTTCTCCCCGTTCTGATTAGGCTTGGAGTAGGTATTGCTCGCAGAGTAACTTGCATTGACAGCAAAGTAAGTTCCATTGCCGTAGCATGCAGCTGAAAATAGAAGAGAAAGTGTCAATGGAAAATTGTATTTAGTAGTCAGTATAATCTTTTAGTGATATAAGTTTGCTTATGGTAGGATGCTGTTTGTAGTTATTTGGTAGTGACAGGATGTGTGATTTTTAGCAGGCTTGGTTCACCCCCACATCCTGGGAGCGTGGGAGAGGTCGTACCTTGTTTTATTG
>NW_005187472.1:3140402-3147454 GCF_000239375.1 Pundamilia nyererei
CACACACACACACACACACACACACACACCTACTGAAGTATAAATAAAGATTGGGGCAGTTTCTTAGTGCGAGTCTCAGTCTGGAGGCTGCCCTTGCTAGCAAGAAGTTCTGTGTGTTTCTCTTCTCTGAGTCTTTACTGAAGAAGTGTTTTAGAATATTTTCCCTAACAGAAAGCCAATGAAAAACATGTTTTCTGTTATTATTATTATTTTATTATTATTATTATTGTTCTACCAGTAGCAGTAGTAGATATTCTCAAAGACTAAAATTTGAACATATGGCATTGGTATGAAGCATCAGAGAAACTTCTGTAAATCAAAGTTTCTTTTGAAAGTGTTTATAACCTGCAACTCTTAAGAGCATTATGACCAAACAGGCATGTAACATTAAATTCATGTTTCCAGTAGAGACCAAAAAAACAGTTATTTATTATTAATTAGTCTTCTGGGACCTCCTGGAGATAAATTCTTTTAGTAGTTGTTTTTGTTTTTTAGTTTACTGCTATCTCCTTAATCTAAATATATCTTTATGGGCAGTATCTCCACCATTTCCCACCTTGTCTCTATTATGAGCTCTCTAACAAAATCAAAATAAATGCCCACAAATGTCTCACCATTCTTTCCAGCGAAGCTCCTGTTGAAGCCACGGTCATTAATGGTAGCCACAGTGTCCTCGGAGGTGCCATGGAAAAGACGTCTCTCGTTGTTCTGGTGACCATTTCTCCCCTCCATGTCACGCTTCTTAACCTGTAGACCGCTCCACAATGTAGGGTTCTGGATCCTCTCAATCTAAGAGCAAGAAAAGAAACAATTTACATAACATCCTCACAATGTGTCAAATCTACTAACACTTGAATATTACTGGGCAACTTTTACAGTTTCAATGAACATTTTAATGTCGTTTATTGAGATATAAATTGTGTCACCTGCTGCATTGTAAATTTACTTAATCCTGAAAAAACACTTTAATCTCGTAATCTGACTTGGCTAATGCTAATGTGATAAAACAATAGACAATGTGATTGATGCTACCTTGATAATGGCTTGTTTGCATGAGGCCTGGAACAGCTTCTGGATTTCATCATACTCCTCTGTCCCAGCTTGTAATGGGAAAGCCTGATTGGTGGCGTTAGGTTTCATTTGTTCCCAGTTTTCAGGAACATCACCTAGTAACAAATTAATTAAAAAAACAAAACAAAATAAAATTGTATAGCTTTTGGGGAGATATTTTAGCTTTCAGTAGTGAAAACTCTGAGAGACCTACCAGTAGGCGAAATCATGCAAGATTTCAAATGCTAACACACTGCTGATCTCTTATTACTACTTTGAGAGGACTAAATCTCTTGGTTTTATTAAAATACCTTTTAGCTTGTCAATTCTCTTTATCTCCAGGATATTTCCCTGGCTGTCAGTTGCAGGTCCTTTTGGCATGGTGACAGTGTAATCTTGACCCTTGACTGTAACTTTTACAGTTTGTAAATTTTGTTGCAGTGCTTCCTCGAGGTAGAAGTTGGTCCTTTCATCAAAACTCTGAAACTGGAACCCAGACTGCTGATACTGCCAGTCTGCCGCAGCGCTGGCCAGCTCCACTTTCCTGTTTAGTTCCTCCTCGTCTCTCACCCTGCTCATCATTTTAATGATTTCAGTGTTAGCTTTGAGCACATCCCTGCTGAGTCCTTCAATAGTGATTGTGGCTTTTGGCTTGTTGCTTTCAGTCCTTATGCTGATGTCCATGGTCTTCTGCATGTCAACAATTTTCTGTCGATCTGCATCAGAGAAACAAAGGATGGCATTGTCTCCAATTTCCATGCTGTGATATTCTTGGGATATCTTGTCATTTATCCATTTCTTTGCAGAGTCAACACTGGTTTGTGTGTCACCGCAAATGTGGAAACAAGTAGCCTCCACTTTCAGACTGTCAATGACAAAATCCTTGTCATTCTTTGGTTTGTCAGCACTTCCACCAGTAAAGATTGCTGAAATAACAAATTTCAAAAAACAACATTAGAACTTAACATTTGAAACTGATTAGAGATATGTGATTTGAGAATGTGAAACCAAAAGCTCTTTGTTCTGTGTATTTACATTTGAATTTGCTCCATCCCCAGGTCCACCCTGCTTTATCCTTAGAATCGGGATCAGCAGCTTCCCTCTGTTGCATACTGCTGTGGAAGTCTTTAAGCATAGGTTTCTGGAAAATAACTATGCGAACTATAGTCAGGGGGCTGGCAGTGTTTTGGCTCAACACATCAGTCACTGCATCCAACATGGCATCAGCCACCAGTCTTGCCTGTGCATTGCCTTGACCTAAAAAAAAAAGGGACAACACACATTGAAGACTGCTGGGGCGAGCCACATCGACAGATGACACCAAACACTATTATCACTGTTCCTGGCTCTAAAATTTCTCCATAAACCTTCTTTGAACTTGATGTTAAATTTGTTCTGTGATAAGGAAATTTGATGTATCTCTCAATACACATCTTTCTAAACACAAACTGACTGCAAATTAAATCCAAAGAAAATAATAAAAGCATTTTAAATTGTATTTAAGTACACAATGCCTCCTTCTAATGCAAATATGTCAATAGAGAAAGAGCACAACATGTCATACATTTGAGGAAACAGTTCACCCCAAGATAACAAAATGCCTTTAGTTGGCTGAAAACAGAGGATTATTCATCAGCCTGTTTTTAGCAGTTAGAAAGCTTCAGTAGGAAGTTAGGAGGCTTTTATAATCATAGCATTCATCACAACTTCCTGAATTACATCATTCCAGTACAGCCCAAGCTGCAGCCTGTCAACATATTTTAGCTTAACCTACAAAAAATATCATGGCCTAAAACTGACATTTACATATGTGACCTGTCAGTGACAAAATGCTTTCTAAACCTCACCTGTGCCAATGGCAGGAAATGATACAGAGGTGAAAGAGCTTTTCACACATAACTGGAGTGCATCTTTCACAGTCTTGTTGATTTTTACTGGGTCTGTCTGTCCAGCCAGGTGGAGGATCTTTTTACACTTCAGGTTACCGGGGCTCGTCAATACCATGCCTGGATTGGGCTCAGCACCTAAAGGTGAAGGTAACATATGTTAATGAGCCTTATTAAAAATTTCAGTGTGTACAAGGCCATACTATCTGGTGCCAACTCTGAGTTACAGCGTTATAAAAAGTTGGTGTGATTTCTTACCAAGGTTGCGACATTCCACTTCAACAGCCGGACCAGCTGCTTCTAGAATAGCTTTAGACACTCCTGGAGAAGGCAAAGGTTACATCACCACTGAATACATACTGTACATATAATCTGAAAGATACAATTACTTTGTGACCTTCTTTCTTATTTGTGTATTATTATCCAGAGGTGTGGACTCGAGTCACATGACTTGGACTCGAGTCAGACTCGAGTCATTAATTTTATGACTTTAGACTTGACTTGAAAAAATGTTCTAAGACTTGTGACTTGACTTGGACTTTTACACCAATGACTTGGGACTTGAATTGGACTTGAACCGGTTTACTTGAAAAGACTTGATATTTTACCCCAAATATAAAATTTAACACGCATATTATATAGAGATTGAAAATGTGACGTCATTCACGGGTAGAACCGCAAAGGATTCTGGGAACTCGTGGCAAGCGGTACTAGCGCACACAGGCTTTCAATTAAAATCAGTTACACAGCGATAAAAAGAAACACAAAAATGTCAAGAAGCTGTTGTATTATTAACTGCAATAGCCGGTCGCATGACAGCCACGGGAAGCCGACGGGTAAAGAGATCGGTTGTTATCGGATTACGTCGTTGAAGAGAAATTGTTCGAGCCATGTTTCCGAAGTAACAAAGACGACTGGATTGCAGCCATTCAAAGACCAAATATAACGTCCCAGAACACTCCAGCTCACGGGTTAGTCTGCTCCAAGCATTTACACGAAGGTCAGTGTTTTTTAGTAGTTAACACGTCATTTTTCTTAACATAATTGGTGATATTGGTTACAAGCAAGTCTGGCGCTGAACAGAAATTGTCGCGCTATGCTTCTTTGTTTATTGTGCATAAATAGTAAATTATCCTGACACAATATTGCGTTTCGCTTCTGTTATTATGGTACATTGACAAAAACATATACTTTTATTCACAGGGTAAAACAGTTGTTTTGTATCACTAATTGGCAAGTACGATCATAGCATACAGTATTATTGTCACTGCTACATTACTGTGATGCTACCAGAAATTATTTCCACTACTAATTAATTACCGTTGAGCTCAAAGGTCCTATTAATAAACGGTTAACGAATGTGTATTTATGAAGACAATTTGTGAGACTGGTAAACTTATGATACGTACGATGGTCTTTCGTTCTACACGGTGCATTTCAAGGTCCTGCACCCATCCGTCGGTAAACTGTACCTGGGCTTGTTGCAGTGACCTGAAGTTACTAAACTTCATGAGTGTATGCACTCACTCCAAGAACCGTATAATTATAAATCTGCATATAAATATGCTAAGATGAGATAGCTGACTTCATCTAACTAGCAAATGTTGTCCAGGCTACGTTGGTGATACAGTTTTTTTTAATGTGTATGATATTTTTGTCATGCGATTTTAAAGCCGGTCCTACAACCGCATCCAAGAATAACATGCAGCTTATCTCAGAACTGTCGGTGAAAATTATTCTTGGAGCTAGGTTTAATTGAGCTGCATTTTATAGAGGTGCAATTTCACAATTTGTGTATATTTTCTAAGTTCACTATTTTGTCATGTGTTGAGAAAAACACAGATTTTAAAATTACATGGTCTAATATTTACATTTAGCATAACTGCAACATTATTTTTTCGTTGTTGTTTTTTAAAGACTCGAAAGGACTTGAAATTCAAAGTTTCAGACTTGTGACTTGACTCGGACTTTTACACCAGTGACTTGAGACTCGACTCTGACTTGCCTGACATTACTTGAGACTTGACTTGAGACTTGAGGATAAAGACTTGAGACTTACTTGAGACTTGCAAAACAATGACTTGGTCCCACCTCTGTTATTATCTAAAAATACTTTAAAGATGTGGACTATATTTACATATTATCCTCTATATTGTACCTAAATATTAATATATAAATATATATTATGTCTAATATATAATATTAAATTAAATATTATTATAATATCTTTAATATTTATATGTCAAAATAAATATTTAGAGCAGGAAAAAAATAATAACAACCGCTGTTAACGGTTTGGCACAGCTCAAGCACTGTAGTTCTTACTATGATGACTTAAGAGTAAAGTTTTTTTTACCTGACTTAAGAGTAAAGTTTTCATTGGAGGAGTTGACAATGACATCAGCGGTCTCCTTGGTTATGTCTCCTGTTACTACCTGTATAGTCACATTGCCCATTTTGGTCTCATGCATGTCTGAGGTTGAGGTGATTTTAGAGAAGGGGCCTCCTGGAAATGGATGAAAATAAAGAATTATCAGCAATAAATTATTACAAAACAGAACTTCATTAATTTTGACTACTAATTTAATTGTCCATTAGGATATGGACAAATAATACAGTTTATTATTACAGTTAGTACAAATGTTTGTACTAACTGTTTTGTTACATTTCTTTGAAAACAGGCAAAAATACATCTATTTTTTGTTTCGTTTGTATTGTTTTATTTGGTAGCATTATATAGCAACTGCATATCAAACAGTGTTGCCTGCCTTTACTTTGTGTAGAACTTGTTGAACCACTTGAGGCGCTGGGAAACTTCTTCTGAAATTCATCACTGAAAGCCTGCAGACAGAAAAAAAGAAGAGCGATTACTTTAACTGAATCTCACCAATTTGACACCAAACCTGAAACTAAATAACACAACAGAACAAGTTTAATTACTACTGGAGGCTGTCTCCAAAAGTAGGGCCCATGCCCATAGAAGAAATATGTGTGTTCATTTGTGTGCTGTACTTTATCTCTGCTAACTTGAGTCAACATGGTTAATATTACTAACAGCCTTCCAAGACGTTTTGATGAGTTAAATACTAGTATTTTATTAATTAATTAATTTTTTGTTACTTGTTGCCAATTATTTTTTTTTAATTCAACCTTCAATTATACAAGTAGTCCCATTGAGATTTAACAAGTACGATAAACATTAAAATTACAACAATAAAAAAAAAAAACACTAGGGTAGCTAAAATTGTCTAATGACTACACAGTGATCAAAAAGTATAAAAATCTCTGAGATAAAATATCAGAGTATATGGATGCAGTATGCCAGGTTTTCTGGCATTAGATGATAATATTGTCCCCATATGGTCACTTCTACCCCCAGCAAAAGAAGATTACAATGGAAACAAAAGAAAAATAGATTTTACTGGTTAAAAATGCTGATGGTTAATTGACCTAAAAGATTTCTGGTTAGCACTGAGAATGTGTTGCTTCAAAGCTTGTTATTTTTTCTTACCTGGATAGTTTGTGTATCACTGGGGTAAAGTACAATCACGACCTTCTTCAGATGCTTGGGGTGTTTCTTTTTGCTAAACTCTAAGATTTTATCCAACAACAAAGAGGCTACACGATCTTTTGGGAAACCCAGGTTTCCAGCACCAATGGCTGATAAGGATATGGAGGTTAGATTATTATCCTCTGCCATGTTCAAGCAGTCCTTAAAGATTCCTCTCAAAGTCTGTAAGACAGTTATATATAAAGACATTCATCATGAAAGTTGGATCAAACAGGCTTTTTAACCTCGAAGCTTAAACGTTTACCTTTATAATGTAAGGTACTTCACCTTTTCAGATGTGGCTTGATCCTTATAGTGAGGTGCGACTGCATGAAAGACTTTTTTGCTTTTTAGTTGGCAGCCATCAGTAATAATGATCTCACCAACATTTCCAGTAGCACCCTGCGCATCTACTAACTGCTGAAGTTTGGGTCCAGCTGCACGCAAGATGGCTTGTGAGACTGCACCTGTGTTGAGGTCAAGGTCTGAAGACACAGTGTTCACAATCACCTCCGTCTAAAAATGGTTAGCAGACTGTTAGTACATATTTATCATGTACTACCCCC
>NW_005187472.1:3147534-3149556 GCF_000239375.1 Pundamilia nyererei
CATGCAGTCGTTGGTTCCTGTACTGGACAATTTGCCTCTTAATTTATTTATTTATTATTCACTTTAATTAGATATAAACAGCCAAAATCTGAATTACCGTGGAAGCTTCTAGGTTTCCCTTTGTAAGAACGATGTCCACGCCTTCTTTGGTCTGCACAGGATTCAGACACAGGTCAGATCCAGTAGACTGTGATACTGATTGTGTGGGAGCAGTGAGATGAGGAGTTTGTTGAGAATGAGTGTCACTAAGGTTTCCAAACTCCTGCCTGACAGCAGCCACCATATCCTGAACAGCAATGTCGTCATTGTTCACGAAATGGATCTTCTGCAAGATGATGTCATCATAGTTCTCATAACAGTACTCCTTCACTGCTTTGACAATGGTGAGTTCACACTGCTTGAGGGGAAAGCAGCGCATTCCTCTGCCAATAGATGGAAGAGCTACTGAGATGCATCCGTGGTTTTCAGCGGCTTCTAAGCTTCCTTTAACAACTTTGTTCAACTGAGCTGAAGCTTGCTGTGGTTTTTCATACTTGGGTGCCACAGCATGGATGACCTTTTGGCAACAAAGTGTTCCTCCTGCATCAGTTATGACACAGTCTCCTGGCTTGAGTTGACCCTTTGTTTTTTTCATTTTGTAAAATTCATCTTGTAACTGAGGGCCGGCAGCCTTCAAAAGTGCTGCTGCAAGACCAGTACTGTGTTTCAAGTCTTGATTAAATGGACTCACAACTGCCTGCATTGGGTAACTGCACATATCTGCCTTGTAAACAGCGATTTCTACTCCTCCAGGCATCTTAAGTTGGTATAAAGGTGTTGGTACTTGTTTAACGTTGTCTTGTCCACCACCTGGCTTATCAACTAGTTGAACCAGGCAACCAGTTTTAGTTTTGATTGTGGAAAAATAAGCTTCATTTTCCTGGAAGAGCTTCTTCACTCCAGGTTTGAAGACATTCAGATTGTCAAAGACTACAGCAGAGACGGCACCTTCAACCACAGTCTTGCAATGTGTCACATTCACTCTGGATCCACTCAGACAGATGGCCTCATTTCTGTAGGACACTCTCACCTTGTCTTTCACTTTCTCCATCCAAGATGTGTTGAACTCTTCCAAGTATTTAACGACAGCATTAGCTTTGACCACAACAGTTTCTTCAATGTGAGCGTTCTGTGTTAAGAAGACACCAAGCTGATGCTGAACCTTTATGGCACTATCCTTGTAGCCTGACACCACGACTTGTTGAGCAGTTGTGTTGATTCGAGTTCTGCATGGCTCACTGTTAGCCTGCTCTAAGTGACTGACCAGCTGCTGCCACTCTGGCTTCTTCAGGACATTACTGTCTTCAACATTAATGTACTGAGTTGTTAACAGCTGTCCTAGATGGTCCTGAGCATGAGACAGATCTCTGTCAGAAACAGCAAGGAGCTGCACCCTGTTTCCACTGATTTCAAACGCTGCGTTTATTCGATGAGATGTGAGGAGAGCATCTGTAAGCTCCTCTTGTTGCTCATCCTTCAACAGTTCAAGCACATCTTTATCTACTTCCAGATTCTGTCGTTTTAATGCAAGTACTGCATCAAATATAACTTTGTTTGCTGCATTAATCTCTTCCCCTAAACCAGTTATTTTCAGATTAGGACTCTCTGGTGCCAATTTGAGTTCTGGATACACAAGTAGAAGTTTGTCCATGAGGCCATCTTGACACAGCAGATGGAAAACTGATGGTGACACTTTGATCTCTTCGGTTTTACTTGATTTCTCTCTGTGGATCGTTTTGGCAATCTTGTTAATAATTTCAGAAAGAGATTTCTCCAGTCTGTTGACATCACTAACAGGACCAGCCACTGATAAAGCACCACTGTCTTTATCAGGTACTACAATCACATTTTCATTCAGTAACATCTCTCTGATCTTTCTCTCAGACGCTTTCCATGCATCTGAATCTGGACAGAACTTCACAGATTTGAACTTTGACACAGATTGTGCAAACGCTGACTTCACAGTATCAGTCCACTCTTTGA
>NW_005187473.1:0-32667 GCF_000239375.1 Pundamilia nyererei
AAAAAAAAAAGAATTTCGAAAAAACATTGGTAAGTCTGTATCATAATGTCTGGTGTTTTCGTGTTTGTTGGTTTGTTTTTATTTTGTTTTATTTTGCGAGTTGGTTATCAGATGCTGCTCCAGCCAGCCAGTAAATCCCCTGCCAACCCGCCCTCTCCTTCCTGTGCTGCAAGCATCAGGCGCACCTCGCAAACAGAGGGCGCCCTTACTCCCAGCAAATGGACGGCAGGAAACCGATTGGTGCCTATGCCATCTCCAAAATGCGCTGGCTGATGTTGGGGCAGCATGAGTACGAGCAACTCTTTTGGTGGAGATGCCCGTGATGCCGCCCCCACCACGATACCGCCCTGGGCAACCGCCCATGTCACCCTTATCAAAAACCGCTACTGGAGGTTGTCATAATTCATCCATGACAGGGTTAAATAACAATAATTGCAATGAAAATAATGTTGAAAGACCAGTGGATGGCAGGGTATAGAGTGACACATGAGTGTCCAATGTAGTAGTTTATGTGCATGTATACATTCAACACTGACACAAATACAAGGAAACAGTCTTTGAATAGCTGTTCACGGTAGTGACCACTATGCGCGAAAGGGTTAATAATACCCTCTATATTATAATTTGATATATTTGCTCCATGTATAATTTTAACTACTTCTTTTATTTTATTTTAATGTATAAATGCCACAAGAAATTGTCTACCAGTCATATTAAACAATGCTGATCAGTCTTTTTACCATTTTATTTATATGGAATCTTTTGGTTTTCTTTGCACTTCCCTTTCGTCTCCATGGATATTGTCCAAAATGTATTATCCAGAATGCAATCTAGAGCTGTTGATCCATCCATCTCCGACCCAATTTACTAAGGTACTGTATTATTTTATACATGTAACCTAAATGTGCATTGGGTATGATACTTTCTTCTAGCTCTAGTGCATGTACTTACCCTGTCGTTACTCAGTACTTTGAAATGGCTAACAGCTAAACAACAATTCAGTCCAGGTTTGAGCTTATTTGTGGAAATATGGAATAAATATGGAAGTCGTCTGGACAGTTGACATTTTGTTTTTATGAGAATATTAATTATTTTTTGAGGATGCACTGAAAGCATGCAGTTATCCTGGAACATTTATTTACTTTAAAATAAATATAATTTAGTTCTTACTATCCCACAAACAATGATACAGATATGACTTGTAATAACTACTTACTCTGTGCTACATGAAAATGTCCAAGCAGTATTATCCAGCAAATAATTTTTCTTTCCATGATGGTTGTAGTTACTTCTCACTGCTCTCAGCACAGACTGTTTTTATGTCTGATTGTGCATTGTACTTAGATCATGAAATGCTCCTCCCTCCACTATTCAAAGGAATGTTTAAGGATTTGTGACAGAGACAACGTTCATAGAAACTGAAAAAATAGGTATGTGCACGGGAAAATACATATCTGTGTAATGTAGGACAAATTCATTTTTACTTTTTAATTATTTATTAATATTATCACACACTTACACTATGGGCCTTGCAGCATCACAGGGTGACAGTCCAGTTTCAACAGTTAATGTCACTACAATCTCTACAAGTTTAACGTAGTTTGTCGTATCTGGTAGTGTCTGATTTGTAGCGTCTTCATGATCTTATTAAGTAAAATTCTCATTCTTATTGTAGGCTATGAATGGAAGCACTCTGTAGGAGTACATCACTTAGTGTTTATAAGTCATAAGCAAAGCATTTCATTTGATTTTAATAAAGAGACAATTAACAACACAAAACAACAAATATAAATTGTTAATTGTAGATTAGAATTGTTCTTGTTGTCCACTGCACATTTTTTAATACACTTAGCTGACGTTTTTTTTTCCTTTTAAGAAATATAAATAGCTCGTGTACATAAAGTGCCTTACATTGCATGTAGTAACTAAAACTTCATGAGGTAGGCAAACAGGTTTTTCATTATGTGTTGGACTTCCTCCTCAGAATAATTTTTACTGTGTGTGTGTGTGTGTGTGTGTGTGTGTGTGTGTGTGTGTGTGTGTGTGTGTGTGTGTGTGTGTGTGTGTAGCTGTTTTAGGGTTACAAGGTTATAGTTAGGTTTAAGGTAAGTATGAAGGTTAGGCAATAATTTCTGATGGTTAATGTTATTGTAAGGGGCTAGGGAAAGCATTATGCCCATTCAATGTCCTGACTAAGGTGTGAAAATGAGAGCTGGTATGCTTTTCCAATGTGGAGGTATGTAAAGACGACAGGAGAGGTCTCAGTGTCTCACTCCAACTTTATTACTGGATTCACCAGAACTCCACGTCCAAAAAGCGCCCAAATCTGTGAGTGGAGTCACCTGGTGGTCCGCCACAATATATACTGGTCAAAAGTTTTAGAACACCCTAATCTTTCCAGTTATTTATTGCAATTTAAGTAATCCAAGTCCAATGAATAGTTTGAAATGGTACAAGGTTAAGTAGTTAACTGCCAGAGATTAAAAAAATGTTAGGTTACCCAAAACTGAAAAATAATGTACATTTTAAAATTATACAAAAAGACCTTTTACAGGTAAAACAAAATGGGCTAACAATTTCAAGGTTTTATGCAGCAATGGAGGTTGAATAGTACTGTACTGCACAAAGTAGTGTGTCGCTACAAAAATGGTGGGAAAAGGGCAGTTAATAATGGAAGAGAGACAGACTATCATGACACTTAAAAATGTAGGTCTTTCCTACAGAGAAATTTCAAAGAAACTCAGGGTGTCAGTGACTACAGTTTCCTTCACCATCAAAAGGCACTCCGAAACTGGGGAAAACTGTGACAGGAAGAGGTCTGGAAGACCCAAAGCTACAACTGATTCGAGGACAATTTTCTGAGAGGTAACAGCTTGCATGATAGGCTGCTCACAGGACAACAGCTTCAGGCACAGCTTAATAGTGGTTGTAGTAAGCAAGTCTCAGTTTCAACTGTGAAGAGAGTGAAGACTTTGAGCTGCAGGTTTGATAGGGCGAGTTGCAGCAAAAAAGCCATTGCTAAGATGTCACAATAAGACAATGGCCATGAAACACCGCCACTGGACTACTGAAGGCTGGAAAAAGGTATTATTATTGATGAATCAAAATTTGAAATTTTTGGTTCATCGCGCTGGATCGCTGTACTCCGCCAAGCAGGAGAAAGGATGATTCTACAATGTGTGGCATCAACTGTCAAACATAGAGGAGAGAGTGTGATGGTCTGTGGCTGTTTTACTGGATCCAGGATCAGTTTACCAGTCACTGAGTACAGGTCAGTTTTCAATTTTACATTAGCCCATTTTAAATGACCTTTGAATGCAACATAGAATGCAACAGCATTTCTGGATAATGTTAACCTGTTCTATTGTTTTGCACATGGTAGACATTTAACATACATTCACAGACATGGGGAACTGTGCTCACAGACAGGGATTTCTGAAAGTCTTTCATTCCTCAGGGGTCCTCTTATTCTCCAACATTCTGTTCAGCAATTCACAGCTAAGACACCTCTGTTCCTATATATGTCATTGGGGAACACAGAAATTTTTCCATGCTGGGTATAGTTACTTTATTTATTTTGAAAACCCTGTATACACCAAACTCTTTAGAAGTTAGTGAAATTTAAAAAAAAAATGGATTGGGCAATAAAATCAACCTTTTCTTGCTTGAAGTACACAAGGCTCACATTAAATCAGGGGTCAAATGAATTATTCTGCATAAGAAATCAAAATATCCATAAAAAAGAAAGCTGAATGTTCAAAGACTATTACAAATAGGGGCAAAATAAAATTTGCGTTAAGCGGTAAATATAAACACGAACTAAATAGCAGTTATCGCCATCGTTCCCATGTGGTTCTTGTTTCTCCCGACTGTTTCAGTGTGACACACACGGCGCATGCTCATTTGTCCATGACTCCTGGCTTACTAGTGAATTTTTTTCAGCATTAGCTAAACTTTGAATAGCTAAAACAACAATTTTCCTTGTGTTGCATGAACACCTAGTCCGTGTATGTGCAGTGCCGCAATATTGGGGCTTTTTATGAAGACAAACAAACTGCGGAAACAGTGTTAGTGCGGCTTTTTGCTGGTGGGTTTGCTAGCTAGCTAAACAACAGAGATTGGTTGTTATCTAACTTACATACATTAAAGTGGACTTCTCAGTCTTTTTTGCAAATAATTAAGCGTTTTTTAAGCTTGGAAAAAATTGCAGTACTGTCTCAACCTCAAGGTAAGCTCTAAATTGTGCTGGCATGGGCATCGCTAAAAGAGTGCTCGGCCGCTTCGGTATTTTTTGACTCGTACAATAATGTGAGTTCAGTCCCGTAAAAGCAGAGAATGGACAGAGACTTGTTGAGGCAATGTCTGACGTATCATGGACAATCCCTGTTCAATACGCTGAAATGTGAACAAACGGAAAATCCAGACTTCCAAGCGGTGGTGTCTGACCTCTGCAAAGCCACGTATGAGAGGTATGTCTGAGTTTATGAGTACCACGGCAGGCTGCTGCAGAATGCCAAAAGTCATAAGTACAGACAAAATGCTAGCGCATCATTATTTTCTCTTAAAGTGTTAGACAAAGATGATATTGCATATAGGTTGTGAATTAAACGCTCTGAAAACAAAGATGAGTGAATATCACAGTCTTATCGCCAGTATAATTTTACTGTTTAAATCTCCTATTGCTCGTCCAGCAGATTTTCAGTTCATAAGCTGACATCTGCCTAGAAATGGTGACGCTAATGAGGAATTTGCAACTTTTGCTCGAAAATTCTCTGGATTTAAAATGACTTATAATTAAATTGCACAAGAAATATGCAGAAAAGGACTTCACCACACCTAACAGCTTTTGAATTTAGGTATTTTCAGTTCCATTGCCAGAGATGTCTAAAATCAAGCACCTAGACATGCAGTCTGACTTTACAGACATTTGTGAAAGAATGAGTCATTATAGGGAGCTCACTGAACACATGTGGGGTACTGCAAGACCATGCCACTCCTGCAGCAAATCAGTTTATAAAATGTCTTCACTCCCAGGTTAGGTAGGAAGCAGACCATATGAACTAGACAGGCAACAAACTTTGGCAGGCAGCCATCGAGTCAAGTCACTTTGCAATTGCAATAAAAACACTATCAATATTTAGAACTATACATGCAATGTACACTAATAAAGAAATGCAGCCACAGATATAAAATTGCAAAAATACGTGCTATAAATGTAGCTGCACAAAGTGATGAATGACCTCTTTTACATTTCAAATCAAGAAAGTCTGACCTGCAGCAGCCCCTCCACTCTGTTTGCAGTTGTGCTGGGTGCAGTGATTGATGCAGAAGAACTAAATTCATGTGAAACCATTAATTAAACTGGGCATGCAGTGCAGTAACACTTACCAGCGATGTGGAAGTTTGTTAATAACAAATTGTATGACTTACTAAAACTTATAGTTGAAGTATATCAGTATAATTCAGCTTAGGGGGCACAGGGACTTTACTGGATGAGCTGTGAGCCCCACACTGCTCCTGAGTATTCTGTTATCAGCTGCTCATCAATTGCTGAGGCACACTGTGTCAAAAAAAAAAAATCCCCAACACTCTGCTGACCTGATTACTGCAGGGTTCCAAGTCACTGACATTAACATCAGTACATGAAAGGCACACCATGAGCTTCATGGCATGGGTTTCCATGGCCGAGCAACACCTGTAGGTGTAATGTGTCAGTGGCGCACTACTTTTGTCCATGTAAGCATATGTTGTTTCCACACATGTTTTTCCCCCCAATCATTTGTGAATGGTGTAGTTAAACTAAAATACCATTGTATGAAAAGAGGTGCAAAAAGTACACATCGGTTTTTGACTAGCTACTGCAGCTGTCATTGTAGAATAAAAATCAGTATTGTAATACAATAACTCTCAATGAAGGTCTGTGAACAAAGAGCAGGAGTGTGTATTAATTCAACCTTTTTCTGTTGCATTACTTCATTTTCCTTTGCACCATTATACAAGAATTAGTTTGTCATAGGTGAATTCAGTCCAGCTGATCTTACTGATCTTTCTTTTGTTGTTGTTCTGTGCAGTAGATGTGAAGAGCAGAGCAACCCACTTGTGGAGCAGTTCATTGCCAGGAAGGCTGACATCCTGTTCAGTCCAGTATGGAGAACCGCTGGTCTTCGAGGAGAGGAGCACGAGGAGGAGGAGGCTGTAGGTGTGTGTTGTTCATTCTTGTGCGTGTAAATGAAGATGAGTATGACTTGCACATAGGCCCTATCTGATGTTGAGAAAAGTGTCTGTATTTTGTGACACACTGCATCAGATCTGTCTTCGCTCTTTCAGAGCCCTATGCAGTTATGCCACCGATGGAGGTATTCATGGAGGTGTCGTATGAGGAGAGGCGATCCATGATTTACCGGGATTTGGAAAGAGGAGACATTGTGGTGGGGAGGATCAACAACATTAGAGAATACGGCTTCTTTCTCACTCTGTTTTGCACAGCAGGAGGTCTGAAAAGAGACATTGAGGACTTAGAGTTGTCGGTAGGTCAACAAGTTCAGTTCAGTTCCTTTTGAATGTCATTGAGTTATGTCATAAATCATCACTGTAGAAGCTGAAAATTTGGGACTGTTGGCTAGTTGTTGATGAAAAACCGGCTGTGTAGCTCTGGGAATACCCGAGTGACTGCCAGTTCTTTCTTTGCGTGGAGTTTACATAAGAATACAGTCATGCTTAAAATTCATGTTATGAGTCCATGTGATGATATCTGTGCTGTAATAGTCATTTAGTCTTATGCTTTACGGGACGTACAGGAGTGGCAGTTCCAAAAGAGTTCTGCTTTTCATCTTCGTGTCTGTTGTAAAAAAAAAAACACCTGCATATTTGTCATCAAGCCACCTCAACTGAGGTATTACAAGTGAAAAAATTCCTCAACAGAAAGCTTCTTGGAGAGTTTCTGTTGTCAGACTGTAAATGGTGCAAATGTTGTGTAATTAAATATGCTGCTCTGTCCACCTGAACTAAATTGGCCATCCACCTTGCATTTTACTATTGTTTCATAAAGGCACATCTTTCTTCACCCTTCAGGCTCTGTGTCATGTCAGAGAAATTCCCTCCACTGGCAGCCATGATGATCCCCTGGCGTACTACCAGATTGGGGACTTCATCAGAGGTTTGTGTCTAACACAACCAGAACACTGAGGTCCAGAATCATATACTGCAGTTCTTTTCAGGAGCCTTTAAAACATTTTCTAACAATAGATTTATTAGACAGACAAAACCTGCATAAAGTATATTAATCTAGCTAATACCTTCATTCCGCAGAAAATTGGCCTATGATAGTATCTTTTTCCATTTGAGGCTTTTTTGTGTCTCAACACAACCTATATCTTAAAGTTTTAGTCTTTTATCCTATTTTAATTTTCAGGTTTGCAGTGCAGTTATAATCATAGAAATGCTTGCTGCTTTTTGAACTCCATAGTGCTGCTTCGCAGTACTGTAATGGGATATGTAAAGAATGATGGTCTGATCTTTTCTTATTCTGTAGCTGGAGTGAAAGATATTGATCGCTACCAGGAGAAAATCACAGTGTCGCTCCATCAGGCCTGTCTTTCTCCGAGCTTGGAGCACATCAAACTTGGTGTCATTACCAAGGAGGAGCTGCCTGTTCATTACAGGTAAAGAAACACAACACGGATTGCTGAAAGAAGAAAAACAAACCTGCTTAACTAGTTCGAGTGAATACTGTTGCATAGCATTGCATTAAGAAATGTCACACAAGCATTTGAACTAGTGTTTCATATCAAGCTTCAGTTGATTGTAGCTGCAGCAGACCATCTGTATTCGCAGTCACTGCTCATGTAAAATGTAAAGTTTGGGGATTCAATTTTTCTTTTTTATATTCATGCTTTTTTTCAAGAATATGATGTATTTTGTTACACAAATGAGCAGGCTGATATGTAGCCTGAGCTTTAATATAAAAGCTTAATCTGATATAAATATGTATTAATGCATTAATGTGTGGTTGCAGTGACTGCTCTCTCCTTAGTCGTAGTGTTCAGGCAGCCAATGACTCCAGTGAGACATATGAGCGTATACTGACAGGTTGTCATGGATACCACAACCCCTCTGTAGTGGACTACTTGCTGGAAAAGGTGGGAATTAGTGATACCCACCCACCGTCAATGATGCGTGGACTGCAGAGGTAAACTTTTAGTTGGTGCGATTACACAGTAATTCCCCTAATTTCATACAAATTTGCAAGCAGATTCATGCAATAATGGAAGTTTGGACATCTAGCAAGGCTGTTAAATAGTGTGGTGTCTGTGGTTCTTTTCGCCACAGTAAACTTTTCCAAGCAGAGGATTTTGCTTCTGCAATCAGGAAGAAACAGTCTGCATCCTGGGCCTTAAAGTGGTAATGTATTAGCTATCAACTTTGACCACAGAAAATGGATGGGATGTTGCATCATTTTGTTTTTGGACCACTTATTCCCCCTGGCTTAGACTTCACAATAATACAAACCTGACTTGTATTTTGCTTGTGTGTTTTTCAAGTGTCCGTGCAGGGGTGGACCACTTCAAACATGGTCGCCATGTGGAAGCCATGAATGAATACAACAAAGCCTTGGAAATAGACATTAGTAATGTAGAAGCACTGGTGGCACGTGGAGCTCTGTGAGTCTGCTTTCAGTTCAAATGATGAGAACTGTTGTTTGTATAATTCTGTCCTTGTTTGAGATATTCCCTCGTCTTTCATGACCCTGTAAACACCTAACTGGTTTAAATTACAAGAAATATATACAGTGTTTACAATAGTTTATTTATTGGATGCATCAAGACATTTTAAACGACTTTGGTAAGTTTCCTCATACCATTTCCCGTACCAGAATGGAATGAGGAACAGTAATTAAGACACCACACATGGTTCTGTACTATTGTCGTAGCTCTTTGGAATGAAAAGTTCCTTTTGGCTTAGTACCTGGTAAACACACATGACACTTGTTACCGAAAACTGGCATAGTCCTGAAAATGAGATCAATCTTATCGTCTTTTTTGTGCTTCTTTCACTTTGTACACAGGTATGCTAACAAAGGCAGCATCATGAAGGCAATAACAGATTTTGAACGAGCTCTGGAGAACTGTCCTGATCACCGCAACGCCAAGAAGTATCTGTGTCAGACACTAGTGGAGAGAGGAAAACAGTAAGTACTGCTTCACTTAGTAAGCAGATGTGAAATGAGAGCTTACAGTTCAGTCGTGATCTACTAGTTGAAAGACTCAGATCAGAGAGAACTTTAAGAATGTTAATGAGAAGCTGCCAGCTCCACCACCTTTTTCTTGTTACAGTGCACAATGGGCCTGATATGTCAGTATGCAAATACTATTGATTTTAAATCCAGGTATGAAGAGCGATGTGCAAGGTAACTACAGACAGAACAACTTTGATTTTTCCCAAGGAGGAAACGAAGCTTTCTCTGGCCTGCTCCTTTTTCCCTGTTTAACCATTTCACAGCCTGATTATGGTGCACTGCTAGTGTTTATGAATAGAAGCTGCATAGAAGGACGAAGTTAGAAAAAGGTTCACAGGCTATTCTGAAACAGGTGAGCGAGCATCAGCTCAGCTGCTTTGTTCCCGTGAAAAAGGGAGAAACATGTAAATAACATGTATTATTTTTCTTTGGCTCTCGGAGGAGGCGGACGCACTTTTCTCCTCTCCCTTATCTTCCCTGCTAGTTCTTATGTCCTTGTCTAGTCTCGTGTCTTTTTTGTATTACTTTCCCTGGAACACTCTCTCACAGTCTGTGTCTAAAACCTAAAAGAGAATTATGGATTTGATCAACTGGTCTCTGAATGCTATTGACAGCCTTTAACGAGAAGTCTGGGCTCGGGAGAACCCGAGTGCCCTGGAGGGACTTTCCCTGCCGGATACACGATGGACGGGTGGCAGAGGATCGTGTGCCTGGCGGGACTGTCGATCGAGGACGCTGAAGATATCTACCTATTTGGAACCATGATAACAGGGTTCTTGCTGATCGGAGCTGGCTTGGCCCGGGCTTATCGGAGAATTAAGAGAGCGGAACCGGCTGTTCAAACCCCCACAAGGCTGCCCGCTGGGATTGGAACGACAGGTGCGACTTCTCAGAAAGGGCTCACTGAAGGCAGCATGGTTAAGAGCTTGGAGGCGCTTACGACTGCAGTGAATGCTCAGAATAATACCTTTGAGCGTATGTATGTTGGATTACATCAGGAAAGAATCAACTCAGAACAACATCTCTGGGCGGAGCTGGATTACACCTCGGATCAGTTGGCTGCGGTCGTGACGTCTCAGAATCTGAGCAAAAAGAGTGACAAGACCACAGAATCGACGGCTAATAACATCACGGAGAAACTCGGGAGATTGAGAGACCAGTGTCGGAGTGTTAAAAAACAGCTTGAAATTCTCAATTACCATCATAACCCGGCTACCCCACAACTCCCTGATAACGACTGTGTTGAGTCTGTTCCTTCCCATTCCCTACAGGGACACCTGGGTTGGCTGGAAGACTGTTTACTTAGCCTGGCAGGGCGAAGGACACTGTCTCAGCTGAACTATGGACACGCACACACATACATATACTGATACTGATAAGCACTCACTGACGCATCACCCTCCCTATCCCAGATCCAACGCCACCTCCAACGCTTACCTCCCCCATGATGTGGACATCGGGTCAGCTGGAGGCGCAGTCGAAGATTGCAGCGGTCCCATATCAGATGTACACACTGGAACACTTTCCCATGTTGCTTGTCTGTGTTTATTGTGTTATGGTGTGTTGATACCTGTGCATTCCTGTATTATCCTTTTGTGTTGCACATTTCAATGTTTTTTTTCCTCGCTACCTGGCCTGACCTGTCTCCCCAATGTGATGTTTGTATTGTATGTATGGTCGGCAAGGTCTGTCATCTCGGTTGTGGGCAAAAGACCATCTCAAGGCTATCTCATCTCATCTCATCTCATCTCATCTCATCATCATTTACTCAAAGGATGTTTGTTTGTGCTTGCAGGCTTGAGGAACAGGAAAAGCTAGTAACAGCTGAGGGATTGTACAGAAGAGCTCTAACTTTAGATGGCTCAAACCCTGAGGCACAGGAAGCCCTGCACAAGATCACAGACACTATACAGGTGAGCGGACACAACATACACACACACATGCACGCGTGCCTGAGGGGTTCAAAAAAGTTGGCAGGTATTCAGTGTGTGTATTTTAGGCTTAACTATTAAAGCAGATGCAGAAATAATGGTCCCATCAAAGTTTAATTTTAAAATGGTGTTATTTCTGTGTGACTTCAGAAAAATTAATAAAAAAGGTGGAAAAAATGAGCAGCTGCTTGTTGCTCTGACAACACAGAGAAAGGGATGATATGAGGACAGATTAGTTTCTTGTAAAATTAGTTGACAAGTTCCCAGAACTGTATTTATGTGTGCTCTGCTTAAATATGTTTAACATGTTTTTTTTAACAAATATGTGTGGCTCTGTGTACTGACCACAAGAAAACAGGCACACTAAAGTTAGCAGCTAACCGGTGACCACTGGGCACTAAGCAGCTACAGATCCAGATATTTCTGATAGCAGTAAGAATTTTTCCTTGCTCAAAAGAGGCCTTTTGGGGTGTTTACGCACATGATCACAGTAGAATTCAGTTAAAAAAAGAGTCAGTTTTAAGCCCTCGGTATACCTGCTGCATTGGTTGCTTTGTCCTACGCTGGGAATGCCACTGACAGCCACATCCATTTCTGTTTGCTGTGGCAGTGCACGTAGCTGCTGTAGTATTAAACGATATCCTGAACGATAGGTGAAAAAACCTCTACATCCGCACTGACAAGGGAAGAGAAGAAGTGAAAACTGGAAGCAAAAGAATTGCTGAGGTTGTTTTTACACAAATAACTTTACATAGAAAAATGTGAGGGAAATCTGTTTGTTTTATGTAACTGAAAAAACAAAAAACTGTCCAATATATTAGATTTTTAAATCCCCAAATATTAGTCTGGAAAATCCTCTATCGGTTGGGCTGTGCTTTTCACTCCCATCAGCTGTATGAAAATGTATTACATTCAAAGACTGAAGAAAGAACTGTGAATATTACAGCATTAGTGGAAACTTGACAGGTCAATTTGAAGTAGTTGGTAAAAACGGGTGTTTGTAGTAATATTAATGAAGGCTGTGTTATATGCAGGTACTTCCCCTGATCATTGTTACTCCCCCTGTGTCCTTGTGTTAGAATGGCTGCTGTGAAAAGACTGTTGTTGACAGATTATCATAAGATTGTCTTACATGAAGCAGTGGATTTCGTGGTTAATCTGAGGCTTGTTAATTAAACACTAAACATTTGCACAACTTTAGCAGCTCAATAAATAAGGAACACCTCCTGTACCACGACAGTGTTAATTTTATACATGCAGGCCTTTGACACTTGTTCAGTGTTGACCTCTGTAACTTTAAATATAGGACATGAATTTAAAAAGGTTTACTAGTTATTAACTTGATTATCAGCTGTTTTAACTTAAGCCTTTTGTATGTAAGGTGTAGTATGCCACAACACTGAAAGGGCTAAGGTAAGTCTTTGGTAAGAAATGCATTAATAAAGGTGATTTATAATAGATTGCCTTATAAAATGTTTAATAGTGAAATGGCTCATTATAAAAGACTAACTTGTCAGTTTGTTGACAATCCTAGCAAGTCATTTAATTTGCATAGCAAGACAATGAACTTTGATGGGATAGCGCATGTTGATGACGTCATCAAGCTGCGCCTGTTTTGGTCGAAAGCATTGCAACCATTACAACCATTATCATCTGCAAATTATGCCCGGCATAGCAAAGAGATGAAGCACTTTTGAAATATGGGGAAACCCAAAAACTGCCCTTCCTCCACTTCCGTAACATTGATTCATTAATGTTGAATTCTCTCGCAGCTGCTCTATTCCCATGTTGTTGCAGTATATTAATAACTAACCTCGTATTGTGGATGAATAATCTCAGTTGTTCTCCTGACTGAAGTTTGGCCCGTGTACAGCATCCTGCTATGCGATTGCATTCGTCCCTGACCACCAGAATCCCTCACGTTAACTTTTATCGAGTGGAAAAAAAAGTTGGCGTTCCTCCTCCAGCTTCACTGTGCTAATGTTATGCTAACATAGCTGTGTCGCTAGCAATCAGGTAGCACAACATTATATACCAGGTAGTCCAACTTCAGTAACCCTGCAGACACCACTGCTGTTTAGTTTTCTGTCTTCATTTATGTTGGAAGTGGTAGCAGAGCTGTACGTTTTAATTAGCTTCAGAACATGGTATGTCATGTTTAGGTGGAAACTAGCGAGCTAACTTCCTGTTAACTTCTAACTCCGTTAAATTTAAGAAATTTTGTTTTCATGGATGCCTGGATGTTAAACTTAATTGTTACACCTGGTAAAGCAGCAACGCTGATGATTTTATTAAAGATGAAAGAATTTAGACCGTTTTTAACTCTCAGTTTTCGTTTGAC
This sequence comes from Pundamilia nyererei, assembly GCF_000239375.1. NCBI lineage: Eukaryota > Metazoa > Chordata > Actinopteri > Cichliformes > Cichlidae > Pundamilia > Pundamilia nyererei. The sequence goes on from NW_005187473.1 coordinate 13,508, forward strand.
TTTGGGACCTGAAGCGGACAGAGTTTTGGACCCAGATTACTCCGCAAAGCTCCTCACTACGGCAGCCGTAATGCTCTGACAATCCATCAAGCAGTGCGGCTTACCAAAGTTGTACTAAAACATTTTTTAACAGATTTCTGCACGCCCAAATCGGTTCGAGGTCAGTAGGTCATACATAAGGCACACTCTCGATTTTTGAGAAAATTAAAGGATTTTAAGTGTGCCTTATAGTGTGGAAAATACATTATAGAGAAGAAAATAATATATCGCGATATATATCGTTACCGCACGTGCTTCAAATTATACCGCGATATGGATTTTAGGCCATATCGCCCAGCCCTACTTTACACTATACACAGTCATCCACCCATTCACACACACATTCGCACACAGAAGGAGAGAGTGAGACAGCAAAGAGTATAACAATAAACAGTAAATGTGTGTGGGAACGCCTGGGTGCTGAAGAAAGACATGAGCTGCTGTCCATGGAAACCAGTTTGAGCACATTTCTAAAGTGCATATTATTCATGTAGGAATGTTTTCTTTAAAAAAAAACAAAAACACTATATTTAAAAAAGAAAAAATGCTTTTCTACTTTGCTCCGAGCACTGTGGTTTGTAATACTGATGAACTGTTTTGGTGTGTATGTGTGTGTTCGCAACCCTTGGACTCTGACCCTCTGCCCTCTGACCTTCTGACTGCTGCGGTCTTGTCACCTGCCTCGTGGGGGGGGGGAATAATCTGCACAATGGCAACAATGACTCCTCTTCTCCTGGATACTTGTATTCCGTGTCCCGGGTTCAAATACGGTAATGTTGAAACCTTCTCCACCTAATTCTGGGACAAATACCATTTCTTTGCACATCTCTGCTTGCACCTCTGTCCTTCCATCAATCTAAAAAAATTTTTTAAATCTACCCCCACTCTGGGATCATACCACATCATTCTCTATGGTAAATCTGTAACTCATCACACATTTCTCTTCCTGCGATCTGTTTGGTTTGTGACGGTTATGTATGCTCTACAAACCTCTTGATTTTTTTCTTTCCCTCTCCATACATACTTTCTCTGATGCAAATGGCTGAATAAATGAATGAATGAATGATTGTTGTTTCGGGATTTTTGTGTGGTTTTGGGTCATGGCGTGTATGTCTTTGAATATGTTTCTGTGGACTTTTGGCTGCCTGCCATTGTCATGTCTCGTCTTGCCTCGCCTCACCCGGCGACTAAAGAAATCGATTCGCCTGCGAGAGGAAGCACTGGCTAAGGAACAGGTCAAAACTAAGAGTGGCCAGAGCAGTGCTGAAAAATTACGTAAGATCTTAAAAGAGGAGAAGAGGTAAGCTGACCGATTGATTTATTTACTTAAAGCTAAAAGAAAAGCCACTTCTGTTAAGGACAGCCTCATAATACCCCGCCTGTTTTACCAGAAAAATATTATCAGTACATGTCTTCTATTTTTCAGGATGAAGAAAAAACGGAAGAGATCATCCTCCTCCTCATCCTCCACTTCTTCAAGGACATCCTCCTCCTCCACATCATCATCGTCCTCTCGCAGGCAGTCTAAAAAGAAGAAAAAGAAAAGGAGGAAATCAGAGCGTGGAAGCAAGCGCCATCGCAGGATCTCCTCAAAGGAGAGCAGGAGAAGCAACGAGGGTAAGAAGGATAGGAAGGAGAAAGAGGAGGATGACGAGGTGGAGTGGTATCCCGCACCTTCCAATACCTCAGCTACTTTTCTCAACCAGGTGGGAGGCCTGGGGTTTGGATTGAGGGACGAGGAGCAGGTAGAAGGGAAGGATGCAGATGATAGAAAGAGTTTCAAGCTGTACTCGCTGTCAGCAGCTTCAGAAGAGGAAGAGTCTGACTCCTCACAGAGAGAAAGAAAGGGAAGGGACAGGGAGGAGAGCAGGACGAAGAAAACAAAGAGCAGCCTGAGCAGAAGCCCAGATAGAGAGAAGATTAGGAGCAGGAGTAGAGAAAGGAGGAATAGAAGTAGGGATGGTGACAGGAAGAAAGACAGAAGAAGCAGTGACTACAAAAGGAGAAGTAGTTTAGATGAAAATTCCAAGCGGAAATTATCCTGCTCGTCAGGAGAGTTGGAGTATTCGGGTCGTAAATCTAGTTACCGACCTGAGCATTCTGGAAATTCCACTTCCAAACACCCAGAGAACAGGAATGACTCATCATCCAGGAACCTCTTTGAAGAGAATAGAGGCAGGCTGGAAGTTCACGGAGTAGATCAGGTGAAAAGAGAGAAGGAAAGTCGAATGGAAGAAGGTACCATTCCAGATCAAGGACACAGTAAAAAAGGAAGTGCTGGAAATCAAAATGAACAGTGCAGCATGGGGGCCAAAAAGGACCTCCCTGCAAACCTGTTGGATATTTTTAACCAGATTGCTCAGTTTGAGAAGGAAAAAGGAGTGAAACCAAAAAAATAATAAGAGGGTATGATATCCATACAGGTGTTCGGAAAAAAGGTGAAAGTAATATTAATACCATGAAACTACTCTCTGGACTGCATCAATACTCCTGATCTATGGCCAAATCTGTTGCTGATTGAATGTCACCAGCTATTTTTTTTTTTTTTTTAAAGTTTGTCTTTTTGCAGAAAATGAGCCGTTTTACTTTGAAAGGTTGTTATTCCCTATGTCAGACTGGAGTCCTATAATAATTTCCTAGTAACTGTTTGTCAAAATGTCCTGAAATGTTCACCTTGATGGGTTCAAACAGGTTTAACACTTTAAAATAATGCTACAGTAAATTCATATTTTTAAACTGGCAAACAGTACATGTCATATCTAAGCATGAGAATATCAGATTCAGTCCATATTATTACATTATCTTCAGAAGCATCGCCTTTAGAGAATAGTGAACATTTTGACAAGCTGTTGCATAACTTTGCTCTGTAAGCTTGATCATCTGTTCTGTGACGTTCTTTTTGCTGTCAAAGAAGTTGACTGCCTTATATTTACTGCTGTGTGCCATGTTGTACATTCTTTCTGTGGCTTGTTAAACCTCTGTCCAAACAATCCTTAAGACTATACTTAGTGCAGAACTTCCAGCTGTATTCTGACTAATTGTCTCCTGTAATAAAACAAAGTCAGTTGAGTCAGTAAAGCATTTCAAATATCAAACCTGCAAGTCGTTGAAGTCCTTTTTTTCTTCTTCTTTTTTTTTTTATAGCTGTAATCCAATACATGTCTGCATGTTATCTACAGTGATGAGCACTGTGTTACAGAAATGAGATCAGGTGCAGATATAATCAATTAGATGCAGTGTTGTGGAAAAGTATTTGCCCCCTTCATGGTTTTTTTTCCTTCTACATTTATTGCACTGTAATGTTTCAGATCACCAAACAAATTTTAGTATTGGACAAAGATGACCCAGGCCCATTGAATTAAGAAATCACTCAAATAGAACCTCTGACATATGCTTAAAAAGTCTCAGAAAATGCAACACATCACGCCACTATCTAAAGTCATTCAAGAGCATTTAAGAATCTAAGTCACTGACATTTAAAGGATTACAGACCATTGCTAAGACTTTGTTACTCAAGTGCTGAACAGTAGTGAATCTTTCCAGGAGTGGCCAGCCTACCAAAATTTCAACATCAACAGCATACCCAGAACAACATCTAAAGAGATGCAGTTGTCACTTGCCTCAATTAAGGTCAGAGTTCATGATTAAACTATAAAAAAGAGGCTGGACAAAAGCAGAAGACTAAAATCACTGCTGAACAAACAGAACACAAAGGTTGATCTCACATTTGCCAGAAGACATCAAGACCTATAGGAAAACATTCTATGGACTGATGAGACAAAAGCTGAACCTTTTAGAAGGTCTGAGTCCCGTTACAGCTGGCTCGAAAAATACGTTGGTGGTAGTGTGATGGTCTGGGGTTGCTTTGCTTCTTCAGGGTCTGGATGACTTGCTGCAATTCTGCTCTCTACCAGAAAATCTTGAAGGAGAATCTCCTACCATGAGTATGTGCAGCTGGATAATGATCTGAAACACAACAGCAAGTCCAGCAATTTAAAAAAATAAGAATGTTTTGGCTTAGTCCAAGTTTAGTATGATTGATATGCTTTGTGACATTAAACAGCCCATTCATGCTGGAAAACCCTCCAGTGTCGCTGAATTAAAACAATTTCCTATTATCACAAACATTTGATTGCATTTCTTCCTGCCAGTGGTAGCACAACCAGTTTATTAGGTCTTGGAGGAATTAATTTTTTGCATAAGGTCAAATAGATTTGGAAAGAAAAATTTTGCATTTGCTCAGGATATCTTTGTCTTATATTTTACGTTCATGATCTGAAACATCAGATCAACAAATAAGTGTGAAAAACAGGAAAAAAGTAAGAAATTCTGTAGGGGGAAATACTTTTTCAGAGCACTGTAAATGTATAAGCATCACCTGATCTCACTGTTAGATGAAACCTTGAAAGGTCTCATCCTCACAGTGATAAGACATCATAGCTTGTGTCTGGGCTCTCAATGAGCAGCTAGGCCGTCCTTCGTAGAGCCAAAGTAAACTATGCCAAACAAACAAAAAAAGTCAGTGACTTTCAAAATGTTCCACTGGGCTTTGTCTTCCACAGGACTCCCAACACATTGAGAACTCATCAATTCAATACAACGATTTTAAATCGAGGACAAATCAGACTTGGGGAGGCTGTGTTTGGGGATAAATTTAAAAAGCCACTTTATAATCACACAGTCAAGGGTATCCATATCACTGTAATGTTAGAACTGTTGATATATTGAGAGTATCAAAGAGCTTATTAAAATCTGAATCAGCTTTATTGACCAGGTATGTATATACATACATTACTATTGCTTTGCTTTTTCTGCCTATTTTCATGATGTAAATGCAGCGGTGCAGAAAACCTTTAAACTTGGTGAAAATATTCAGCTGTGGGGTTCTTTCAAGTGAGTTGCACTTCTCTCTTCCACAGAGAGAAATACCACTGTATTTGCAGACACATTGCTAACCTCTCCTGGCTCCATAATATGTGTGGAAGAGGATTCATTTTCCACCAACGTATTGATCCTCTACATGCATGGAGGCTACTGTATATGGGCCTGTTTGAAGTTCTGGGAAAGTGTCAGTACTGCAGGCCTGTGTAGCTTTCCATCGACATTCGTGAAACCTCAACTTCATTCAAAAGAATCAGGATAAATCCAAAGGTTGGGAACACATGGCAACATCACAAGAAGCTGATTTAGGATAGAGTCAGAGGGTTTGTTCACCCAAAATCCAAGAGTACAAACTGTGACTCTATTCTTACAATCTTAGTAATATCAAAAACCTTCCTCATGGTCATAACACATTGTATTCATCGGCATTTAAAGTTTGTGCGTTAAACCAAAGTGATCAAAGTCATGGAAAGCTTCCTAATAAGTAATTAAGTGGGCCTTGAGTGGAGATTTATGTGGAATCACATTTTTAATGATTTGGGCAAAGTTCATACTAAGCTAGAATACCATTGAAAGCATGATAAAGACATGCAAGATCTCAAATATTAAAACACTTTAACTTGTAGGTTTTAAAACAGTAAGATGTTCCATGTAATATTTTACAGTTTTCATCAAGCATTAACAGTAAAGCAACAAATTTTTGGCTGGTTTTGGCTCCATAATTTTCCTCTGGTCATCGAGTGGATCAATAGCCCACACCTTGAGAACGACTAACATGTACTAAAACATCTGATGTGTTCTAGTTATTGTTATTTGTTTTGGTTTGTTTTTTTTTACTTAACACATTATTACTTCTGTGGTTTTGTCATACAATCTTTAAATTGAGGCAACACTTCCTTAAAAGTCATGCCATGTAACTCACATGAGATTTCATCCTTGAACAAATTAAAGCCAAAGTGGCCTTGTGGCTTATTGGTGCTTTAAGCTACTTGGTGTCACATATTTGATTTAATAACTGGACACACACGCACACTCTTTGGTGGCTGTGGGACCAGCCGTGCGTCACCCCGTGCCAAAGTAGCTTACTTCGGGCTTAGCTGCCAGCCTCCTGCTTCCCTCCTCCATCATTACTGGTCCCATCATCAGTGATGCAGTGGAGAATGCTGTACACCCCAGTCTATCTTGTTAGGGCAGATTAGCCACTAATATACAGGCAGAAAAGAAGCCTCTTCATCTAATGCTGTTCACCACACACTCCTGATCCTGTCCTTCCTCCCCTCAGATGCCTGACATCTTAATATTATAAATACTGAATACAGGAGATCTCGCTAAGTGCTCACTCGGTGGGTCATTAGTCCCGTAAAGAGCCACTGGAGAGGAGTTTTTGGTCTCCGCCAAGACGCCTCACTGAACACATGGATTATTCCATCCTAAAAAATTGTGATAAATGGATTCTCTGGCAGATTATGCTCTTCACTTTCAAATATAACACTGAATGAGGGAGAGCAGATGTCTTTTCAGAACAGCAAAAACATTTAGATTATTTATTTATTTGTTGTTTGGCCAATGAATCCCCGCAATCGTTTCCTTCATCTTGCACACCTTCACTTAATAACATGAATATTTAACACGAGCAAATGGGAAAAGAAAACCTTGTTTATCTTTAGTGAAGACACACTATGTACATGTCTTTCCTCTGATTTTTACAGCATCATGGAAAGAGTAAAACAGATGGTAAAATATTATTAAAATGTCTTTACTACCAGATAGAATGTGACCCTACTTTTCTCATTTTTTAATTTATTTATTCTATTAAAGGAGCTTTATTGTCATCACATGTTAACATGAGGTGGAACATAATTATGTACACACGGTCCCGGAGTGAAAAGAAACTAAATAACGAAGAAACAGATTTTTTTTTTTAAGTAATAAATAAATGGTTGTTTTTGTTTGTTTGTTTGTTTGTTTGTTTTTTTAACAAACATTAATGACAAGTAATAAAACAATACAATAAATAATACTATAAGTAGAGTGCAACAACCTGAGTACCAGTATGGAGTATGGGTTTAGAGTGTAGGTATAAATATACAGTGGGGCAAAAAAGTATTTAGTCAGCCACCGATTGTGCAAGTTCCCCCACTTAAAATGATGACAGAGGTCAGTAATTTGCACCAGAGGTACACTTCAACTGTGAGAGACAGAATGTGAAAAAAAAATCCATGAATCCACATGGTAGGATTTGTAAAGAATTTATTCGTAAATCAGGGTGGAAAATAAGTATTTGGTCAATAACAAAAATACAACTCAATACTTTGTAACATAACCTTTGTTGGCAATAACAGAGGTCAAACGTTTACTATAGGTCTTTACCAGGTTTGCATACACAGTAGCTGGTATTTTGGCCCATTCCTCCATGCAGATCTTCTTGAGAGCAGTGACGTTTTGGGGCTGTCGCCGAGCAACACGGACTTTCAACTCCCGCCACAGATTTTCTATGGGGTTGAGGTCTGGAGACTGGCTAGGCCACTCCAGGACTTTCAAATGCTTCTTACGGAGCCACTCCTTTGTTGCCCGGGCGGTGTGTTTTGGATCATTGTCATGTTGGAAGACCCAGCCTCGTTTCATCTTCAAAGTTCTCACTGATGGAAGGAGGTTTTGGCTCAAAATCTCACGATACATGGCCCCATTCATTCTGTCCTTAACACGGATCAGTCGTCCTGTCCCCTTGGCAGAAAAACAGCCCCATAGCATGATGTTTCCACCCCCATGCTTCACAGTAGGTATGGTGTTCTTGGGCTGCAACTAAGTATTCTTCTTCCTCCAAACACGACGAGTTCAGTTTATACCAAAAAGTTCTACTTTGGTTTCATCTGACCACATGACATTCTCCCAATCCTCTGCTGTATCATCCATGTGCTCTCTGGCAAACTTCAGACGGGCCTGGACATGCACTGGCTTCAGCAGCGGAACACGTCTGGCACTGCGGGATTTGATTCCCTGCCGTTGTAGTGTGTTACTGATGGTGACCTTTGTTACTTTGGTCCCAGCTCTCTGCAGGTCATTCACCAGGTCTCCCCGTGTGGTTCTGGGATCTTTGCTCACCGTTCTCATGATCATTTTGACCCCACGGGATGAGATCTTGCGTGGAGCCCCAGATCGAGGGAGATTATCAGTGGTCTTGTATGTCTTCCATTTTCTGATGATTGCTCCCACAGTTGATTTTTTCACACCAAGCTGCTTGCCTATTGTAGATTCACTCTTCCCAGTCTGGTGCAGGTCTACAATACTTTTCCTGGTGTCCTTCGAAAGCTCTTTGGTCTTGGCCATGGCGGAGTTTGGAGTCTGACTGTTTGAGGCTGTGGACAGGTGTCTTTTATACAGATGATGAGTTCAAACAGGTGCCATTCATACAGGTAACGAGTGGGGGACAGAAAAGCTTCTTACAGAAGACGTTACAGGTCTGTGAGAGCCAGAGATTTTCCTTGTTTGAGGTGACCAAATACTTATTTTCCACCCTAATTTACGAATAAATTCTTTACAAATCCTAACATGTGAATTCATGGATTTTTTTTTCACATTCTGTCTCTCACAGTTGAAGTGTACCTCTGGTGCAAATTACTGACCTCTGTCATCATTTTAAGTGGGGGAACTTGCACAATCGGTGGCTGACTAAATACTTTTTTGCCCCACTGTATGTGTAAATACTTTAGCAGCAAAGGGCATGATGACCAGCACTGATAAACTGACAGTGTCATTAAGTGTCAGCAGTGATTAAGGGGCTATAATAGCAGTTCTTGTCCATTTATGTATTGCGAAAGTCTCACAGCTTCTGGAATGAAGCTGTTTCTCAGTCTGGTGGTTTTGCATTTGATGTTCCCCAACCTCTTGCCTGAGGGGAGCGGGACAAAGAGTGGGTGTGCTGGGTGAGTGGGGCCCTTCATGATACAGGTGGCCCTCTTCCTGCATCTGGAGGTGTATATGTCTGTGACGGTTGGGAGGCTGCCTCCGACAACTCTCTGTGCAGCCTTCACCACCCTCTGTAGAGCTTTCTCTCTGCACAGTTATTTATTTTCAACATAAGTAAACAACATATTGCATGTCTTTAAATAGTATTTCAACAATTCCTGGCTGGTTAATGCTTCCTAAGATGGCAAATTATCCACCAGTCAAAATGCACATGAGATTACTTTCAATTATAATCTCAGTTCTTAATAAAAATACTTAAAGAAGGCATCGACCTACTGATTCCTCCTGGAATGTCTCTCTTTTAAAAGGGGACTTGTTTTTTTTACTCTTTAACTCTTAAAGCCTACTTTGAGTAAAGACTGTGTGTGCATCAGAAGTTAGTGAGGGTGGTCTCTGCCTACGCAGCTACCCTCAGATAAGCCCAGAAACTATTTTAATGGTCTGCCTATGTTGTTAATGGTATATACTAAGGTGTCTTTATGGTTAGTCATTAGATTTACATTTTGACTAGAAAAAAAAGTTCTTTATTCATACTTTAAACATTAAACAGTTTAACTGCAGTTCTGCATGTTTCCACTGGAGGGCAGTGGAACACCGCGTTTGTCCACACCAGAGGTTGAATATTTGGAAAGTGCAGGCCGCTGAGCTCTCCATCCATACTGCTGGAAATGCCTGACTTTGTTTGAGTCAAGAATGGCATTTCAAGTAGGACGAATGTGATTTTTGTCTATTGATGTGAGCAAACCTGAAACAAACATTCGCACTTTATAAACAATGTTTCACTTGTTTTTAAAAAACAAACAAACATGTTTTGATTGACATTCATGAAAACCACAAAATATCTAGGTCTTTAAGACATATTTCAGTTGAAGTTTTCTATTTATTTGAATTGTTCCTCTCTGCTTAATTTGATTTTTATGAATTGTAATCCATTTTTAAGAACACTCGCATTAAATAGATAAATACATAGATTTCTGTTTAAAAGAAAACTTATTTTATTGTTATCTAAGGCTAAAAAAAAGAGTGAAAATTTGGTGTTTGTGAAGCCACAGAATGGCTCAGTTCAGGTATTTAGCAATAAAATGTCTCAATAATGTATCATCTGGTGCTCTGTTTAGGAAATGTGCTTTCCATCCATCCGACTCCATCATCCGTCAGCCATCAGTAAAGGGAACAGATTCACAGCTGATTCTGTGAGACAAACACATGGAGGTCTGCTGTGTTTCAGGCCCAGAGACACCACATCACTGTACTTTTTTTTTTCCCTTTGCAGACCTGAAGGACTTTGTTTCTCCAGGTCATGTCCTGATCCTGCAGTGTTGCAATAAGAGAAAAAGTGTGAAAGAAAAAGAATAGCAGTGGGAGGGGGAGAGGGAGGAAGGCTGCTAGAGGGAAAAGAAAAAGAAGACCTTTAGTCCTTGAAGGTGCGGGTCTCTCACTAGTTCGTGAGGTCAACGGCAGCAGCTGTCCTGCTTGACCGACTCTGATGAAGCTGCAGATTTCTCGCCTTCATGAATCATCCCACTCCCCATTCTCCTCCTCCTCCTCTTCCTCCTGCTCTGCTCCCACCTGGACTTCTTTTCACAAAGAGGGGATTCCTCCTCTTAGGCCTCTTTCTTCAGCACTGAGGCAATCAGACTGTTGAACACGCGGAGGGAGATGAGACATTTTAAATTAGTGTTAGGAGAGGGGGAGACAGAGAGAGGGAGAAGAGGAAAATGACATTTTTCATTTTCTACAATAAAAGGTACTACATTGAATTCTCGGAGCATGACAATACAGAGGAGTAAGTAATGGAATAGGAGCAGACGTGGTGCCTGTGTGTTAGTGGATAATGAGGAATTTAAAGATGTATAGTCCTCTGCTGCCATTCAATCACACTCTCACCCGCTGCTGTCACTGGCCCTCGTCTCAGTGCTGTCACAATACTCCACAGGGACTCAAACTTCTTCTGCTGGAAGACACATTTGTAAAATAATTTCTGGGGCCATTCAACACTGGTATTTAGGGGGTTTGGGTTATCAGCTAATCAAGAAAATTGGACCCTTGTACTACACTTCTAATGTCCTCCAAGCGTGTATTTATCTGCAGTTTTGACTTTTACAGGAACCGCAGTGGCAGAGTACCAGTGCCCTGCAGCCTCCTAACGGGGAGGGTCCTTAAAGAAACTACAAATAAGGGTCATTAAAGGACTGCATGGAAATCAAAAACCACCACTGAAAATCTTTCTCATGGCTCCCCCGTGACGGAAGAGTGTTTGAATGTGACTGATGATGAGGACTTGGTTCTCCTGTTAGTGATAATATCTTGTGGAATCTTGGAGAAAAGATACAGAAGTATTTTACCATCAAAGAAGTACTGAAAGGGGGCGGTCCTTTGCTTGGGATTCTCCAAAAACATTATGCAAAATATATCAAGTTGGGACTGTCTATCTCTTGAGTTATTGCTGCCTAAGACAAAATAGCCAGCTGACATGATAAATATAATCCCCTTTTAAGTAATCAGTGATCTAAAATCAAACAAAATGTCTTTCAGAGGCACGTAATATATGACTTTATGATTCAAAGTGCTTCACAGATATGCATGAAAATAGAAAGTAAGCAAACCAACCATATTTTCTTTCATTTACATATGGAAATATATGCAATTTAAATGGAAACTCTTTTAGGGAAGAGGTTTAAGAGTATTTCATCAAGTCCAGGTCTGTTAAAGTGTAACCAAGGTATTAAAACATAAATATTAAGATACAAAACTCTCAAGTTATCCTTAAAAAATATGAAGAAAAAGCATAAACCTCTTTATTTTTGATTGGATTGGTGCAAAAACAGACGTATGTTCTGCTTGGCTAAATTGTTAGTATATTATTTTTAAGTGTACAACAGTTTAAAGTTCACTTCTCAAATCATGTGCCAATCCAATGAATTTCCCCATATGACTTTTCATATAGAATATATTACATTATTTCTATACCATACACATCATAACCAGGCGATAAGGCAAATAGTGGCCACACATTGGCCCATTACAGACTATAATATACATATGTTTGATTGTTTGTTTGATTGTTTGTTGGTTTGTTTTTGTGCCCTTTTTTGTCCACTTGAATCCAGCTTCTTTGCAATTTATCATTCTTATTGTTTTTCATTTGTAGTGTACGTAACACATTCAGTTAATATAAATTTCAAATCAGCTTTCTTTCCCACACAGAGCTACACATCTCAAGGAACTAAAACATGATTAAGAAAAGAATGTGCCGTACAGTATTGTCATACTAAGTGAACACTTGGTTATATTTTGCCAACTTGCAGGAAATTTTTGCACAGTTTGTACCATTTTTGCATTAATGCACTTGAACACTTTATATTAACAAGAAGACACTTGTGATTTTATGGTATTTTACCGGGATTTTTGTGACTGCAAAGTTGTTTTCATATTTCCAGCGGTTGTGTAATCCAGAACTGTGTTAGGGTTTTGGCTAGCAAATGGCTTCCATTGTGATCCATGTATTTAGGAGGCACAAAGCCAGTGTTCATCTGTAGGGGAATTTATAAAAAACTGTGAATTTGTTTTAAAAGTTGTCATTCAAAGAATAGAGGAAATGCAAGAAAGCGAGCAGGAGCAAGGACATGCAGTTATATTTTGGAGTAATAAACTCTTCTTGGAGATAACAGTATAACCAAGAGCTAAGAATAGAATTGTGTAGTGTATTCTTTACAGCACTGCAACACTTTGTTTTTTTTACAGTAGATTACAGCTGTAAAAAAAAAGCAGCTTAATCTAGCTGTCAGTACTTTAGTGTGATGCAAGAGGGGAAAAAGCTTGGTGTACACCCCAAATTTGAATTTTGTAACCCTTTAATATTATTTCCAAGAGCTGGTGTGACCCTTCACCTTCCCCCACCCTACTACTCTCTCCACCCTCGCCCTCCTTAAAAACATATATTTAGTGTTTGCGGTCAAAAGAAAGACTTTCCACAAATGTGATCCAGCTGTGATGCTTTTGCTTGCTGTAGAGCAAAATACAGCCCTTAGCACAACACTGCGCACGATAATTACATTATAAGAACATTATTTATATTCTTAAATAACATGTTGCAGACATCACATGCTCAAGTGTGTCAACACAATCACATACATTCAGGCTTTTACTTTCTGTGCTCACACTGACAATAATAACCATAGCATTTGCAAACTATAGGTTAGCGCATTATAAAGTGACATAACCACACAGTAATTTCAACTTCAGAAATCCTGTCAAGAACCAAAGGGCCTGTCTACAGAGGGCAGAAAAATTCTTTACTGTTACAACCATAAACACTGTTTTGACATAATTGCTGCCCTGAGAGTGCATGAAGTGGAGAGTGAACCTCATTTATTAGATTCTTAACGTCCCCAAAGGGCTGTTTTCCCTCACAGCGAGCAGTCATTAGAAAGCCCATACACACAGCAGGAAGCCTCAAGACAAAATGCAAACATCTTAGCGCATCATTATTCTGTGTATCTTTCAAGTTGGCCCTAATGGCACATTGTTTCTTTTATTTCCTCCTTTGCATTTTGGCAGAAATATTAATGTTCAACTATTTTTTGCTCTGTAGATACAGTACAAACTTCTTTTTTTTGAAAAATATAAAATGCACAAAGCTTATTACATTCTTCTTGTTATCCAGTTTTAGCAGCTCTGTTGTCAAACAATGTTAGGATGCAACCTTCAAATGTTCAGTTCACTTCCAATTTGGATTTTTTTCACCTAATGAGTTTGTGTGTTGTTTTTCTTTTCTTTTTTCATCCTCTAGCTGATTATTGAATCACAGCCACAAAGAAGGCAAAGGGTTCAGAGTAGAGAGAGGCTGTGCAGCCAGTCATCAGAACATCCTTCAACTCATGTGGATGAAAAGGATGAATGTTCTGCAAGTGTTCAAGGCCAAAGTGAGAGATGAGAGGAATGTGTTGATTTGCTAATGGAGCAGAGGTGACAGAGAGCATACAGCAACCTTTGAACAAAAACACTTCCGTCATGACCTCTTTTTTCCTTTTTTTTTAATAGAAGATTTTTCTTACACTTTGCTTCTGTTCCCTCTTGCCTTTCCCAATTGTCATCTTTCCATCTGCATTCCTCCATGCATACATAAATATTTGAGTCACCACTTATGGCTGATATTTTCTAAGTCTTCAGCATTCTATTGTTATAGCCTCAGTTACTCTGAAGATGCAGGGACGAGCACATTGTGCACCCAAAGGAAATTTCCTTCCAACAACAAAATTACATTCGGATACAAAAACAGGCGTGCAAGCCCAAGAGTACAAATGTACGCTCTAACACACACACACACATCTCCCATCGGTATATAAGTGCATATTAGCATGCACGCAGACAGACACTTGTGAAAATAGATGTTCTCACAAAGCTTGCAAAATTCCATTACACTGAAAAACTCCCGACTCAAAAAAATAAAAAAGGGATTTGGGTTAATTTAGTAAATACAGGGTCAGAGCTTGCCACAAGAGCTGAGAGGAGGTGAGGTGCATCTGCTCGGGCTCCTGTGTTTGCACATGTGTGTGCGTGTGGAAGAATCGCTGACTGTGTGAAGCAGGGAGTCCTGGCGGCAGCAGCTACCAGCAGCGGCAGTCTAAAACCCAGCCACGCTCTCCAGAGATAGCGCTTCTTTCTCATTTGCTCTGGCCCTATTTTAATAATAGCTGTGCATAAGTAATTTCTAAGAGGCCAGGCAGGCACATGGGCACGCGTGGAGGGGAGGAGGGGGGGAAATTAAACTCATTTTATCTGTGAGCAGGTGGATTCCTATTTATCATTAACATGCATAGAATTTGCACAATGTTATTTCTTGCTGCTTCCACTGATGGCACGTCATCCAAATAATGTCAGAGGAGGGTCTGCCCCCCCCCCTTTTTTTTTGCTTTTTTTTTTTTTTTGCTTATGCTGGAGTGAAATTCATAGATAAAGGTACTAGGGAGCTTTTTTTTCTTGCAATTTTCTGCAAACGGAAACTAATTCTGGGAAGCTTCTTATTACAGTGCAGGCTCATTTGGTTTGCATTAAAAGAGGGACAGGAGTGACATTAGGATTTCTGCCAGATTTCCAGGAGATGCTCCAACATTCACTCTTATATCATTAGTAACGCTCCTCCCCCCTGCCTTCTTTTTTTTTTTTAAACAGAAGCCCCCTTTCCACTTTTAACTGGCATTAAACAATCTCAAGTCATTATTGAGCCAATAATAAAACTGGAATATATTTGACTTCCTGATTTAGATCCTATCAAAATATTGGAATGTAAATGTGTAATTCTGAACGCATGATATGAAGGTTAATAATTGCTGTATATTCTCAGGGTGCTTTAAGCATAATTCAGCAGCAGGATTATTTGTCATTTATTTAAAATTAGCATTGGTTTTTCTTCATCTGTTTGCATTATTGATCTTCTTTTTCTTTTTCTTTGTTTTTTTTTTTTGCACCACATCCAGAGCTATTTCTAGTTTATCTAAATTTAACGTGCTACCCTTCAGATGCAATGAGGGCTTTGTCAATGAGTCAACATGTTCAGATTGACAGATTCTGCCCAATCGTTAAGCTTACCAAACATTTATGATGCAGGAAACAGACGATTGATGATCAAAACAACTTAAACGGTCAATTGATTATTATTATTTTCTATGCTTTAATTTTGTAATTTTAAGCATCAAACTTCATGTTTCAGTTTCATGTTCCGTCAAAGACTTTGTAAATCAATCAAATCAATATCTAAAAAATAAAAAAACAAACATGAAACTTCAGATCAAAGCGCATTTATAACTGAGCCCTCTTCAATCACCCTTCCTGTCACCTCAGCATCCCATGCTGTTGTCATGTAGAGGAACAACATCACGCGCCCACTTTGCCGAGGGGGATCATGGGAGACGCGTCTGCAGGCGGGATTATACTCTCTGTGACCAGTCATTCACACCAGTGTTTACGGCGATGAGTAGCGAGATGATGATGTGTGTCTCTGTCTCCTTTTCTCTTTCCCCCCCCTGACAAATAACAGCATGGCAGCTCATGGCAGCTTCCAGGGCTCCTCCTGACAGCCAGCCAAGCAGCCAAGCAGGCAGGCAGTCAGCCATTGTTTTGTAATGTGTTTCACTCTGCCAGCGCTGATCCTTGCTAAGGTACTTACCACGCCATTGTTGTCTAAGTATGCTATTTTCTGGCTGGGCACCTCCACTATAGAATAGGGCGCTTTCTCCCCCTTTTTTCTTTCTTTCTTTCTTTTTTTTTTTTTTCAAAAGAGAGGTTTGTTACAGTCACCGTCATACTAATCCCGGTGTGTGATATGTATATGTGTCAACACAGAGAAAGGGAGCGAGAGGGAGAGAGGGGAGTCTTAACCCATGAGAGAAGTGGTGTGAATGGCAGAGAGGCAAATAGACAGACAAGTCCCATTCAATCCTTACTGTCCTCCATGACATCAAATTACTGTTTATCAAAATAAGATGAGCAGTATAATAAGGATACTTTAGGAGTGTATCGACTAATGCGTCTCAAACGTGTACGGGCCTTATGGTATTTTCTGCAGAAACATTCACCAGCAGATTAAAGGAGCAGGGTCAGGGAGGGCTATGAGCTGCCGCAGGGATTGATTATTAATTTGTGAGGTAAAGAGTCTTGTTAAAGCAGCTACGGCTACATCGTCTAATCCTAGAACTTTTAATTAGACATTATGCTAAGTGTTTATTTGCTTTCTTACTGGGAACTGGATGAGAAAGTTGATGCCAACCTTCCAGTGAAATGTGAACTTAGCTTAGCGTAGCTAACCCAAAAAAGTAGAAATGAAAGGGAAGAAGCTGGCATGGCCCAAGCTGGACGTCGCTTCTAAATCAATTCTAAACAAGAGTCACTAACCATGAACTATTTCCTGATTCGCCATAGCTTTCTATTTTAGATTACATAGGACATCTGAGAACAGGAAATCATCTGACCACATAGGTTCAAAGCTGAGTAGGAACCATTAGGTATAACCTTCCTAGCAAATATACATCAACTTTTTAGCAATTTTTCATTTCTCCAAATAACATCCAAAACAATTGAGAATATTAGCTCCCACAAGGCCCTAAATTCTCAGAGACAACCCTTAAGATACACCTAATGTTTGCGAATGTAGCACCATAAGCTACATTTTAAGAATGGCATTTCTCTCGGCCGTGTGACAAATTAATGCACAACCTCCACTTTGATTAATCACCACTCAGGGGGACCTTTTATTTTCCCATTTCTGGTTAACTGTGCATATTTCACTCTGCCATTCTGATAGTGGAACAGGAAATCTGTGAGGAGCATTAATAAGCTTAATATAGAAACATATTTGAACCCTGGTCTTCCACTAAGTAGATTATAAACATTTATTATTGCATGTTATCATAATATCCTGCACAGCATATTGCAAAACTTCTGTGGGCCAGTTTTCCTCCCGGTGCAGTGGAAGATCATAGTTAATTCAGCAGCGTTATGGTAATGTAGAGGTCCCTATCGGTCCCGGCATCGCACATACTAACAAGCTTAGGATAAGCCCAGCCTGGAATGGTATGAGGTTTGAATTTCTGGAACCAACGCGGTCTCTGCAGCCAAATCTCGCTTCAGCAGAAACCAGTGGGGTGATTCCTCTGCTTAAAAAAATTAGTGCTAGTGCATATATTTTTTTTTGCAAGGAAAGGAGGTTTGATACCTCGCGAGGGGGGAAAAATGCACTGTATGTAAAAAAAAAAATAAAAAATTTAAGGATGGCAAAAATCGTCTTGAGAGGGCTAATCAGCTGGCAACTCTGAAAAGCCTGTAAGGTGCATTAAGAGATTTATACACAGCACAGGGGTAAAGCCTCACAACATTGTTGACTCATTTAAAGATGCCAACATCTCAACTTTGTGCACCGCTAACAAATGCACACATGTTAAGTTGGTGTACTCTGCACTTCTCCTGTCTCTGTAAATCGCAGTGTATCTGCCATAAGCATGTTATGCCCCGGGGCTCATCAGAACCATGTGATCCAGTGGCAGAGCTGCCACTATGAGACAACATGCTAAATCCTGTTTGTGAGACTTGACTGCTCTCAGCTCTTAGACTAATCTAACCACCCTCAACCTCCAACACCGGAGAGGAGCGTCTGTCGATCTGAGCGGAGGTGGGGGGAAGCCGGAGTGGAAAAAAGGTGCTGAGGAGTTGGGAAAAGGATACATTTGGGGGAGGGGGGGGGGGTTCCTTCCATCAGTTAAGATGTGCAGAAATGAAGAGTGCAGAGGAAGTTCCTATGAACTTCCTGTTCATAAAAGACTATTAATGAAACTGATTATGCCTACCACAAAACTACAAGGGACTTCAATTCATAGCAATTCATATTATTTAAGTAGCAAAACTTGCTTCACCCTGCAGCCAGTTTTACAATGTCAGAATCGTAAATTTGTCAAACTGGACGCGATGTATGCCCATCACTGAAGCTACGATGCATTTCTATTCATACAATGCTATCAAACTATAACAAATTACCAGTGAAAAAGTGCAATCTTACAACAAGGCACAGGAAGAATTCCTGTGGCTGCAGTTTGACTTTACAGTGAATCATCAAAACCATAAGGTAGCTGTAATTTTGCTCCTCGCTCTATAGGTCCCCTGTCCTCCACAAAGTGTGCATTTTAAAACAAAACCATACATCAGCTGTCTGATCAAGCCTGACATGTCGTCAATGGCAGATGAATAAAGTTAGTATTTGTCTCGCTTTGATTCTTCCTCGCTGTTTTCAGTTAACTGTCTTCTTCTGTGCCCGTCTCTCCGTCTGCATCTGTCTGTCTTCCATTTCTCTCTAAATGATAATTCAGAGCATCACAGATTTGGCACTTGTAGCAGGTCTCGCAGAAAAATTAATTAATGCAAACTCCAAGTGCTATCAAAATTATACATTTGGAGCGAGCGCAGATACAGAGAAAGAGAGCGAGGGGGAGAGAGAGAGAGATGTGAGGACGTTCTGGTCTCATTAAGAGAGCAGGCAGAGTGGAATTAGTCTGAATATAATGACAGGCCACACTATCTCATGTAAAAACAGCCCTGTTTTCCTCTCTCATTCATTGGCACTAGTAATTAGTTTTGGCCCTAAAACTGTCACCCTTTACTCTAGAAAAGGCAGATGTGATTTGAGGTGCAATTTAATCTTGCTTTAATGAAGAACTAATGGACGCATTGCAAATTACTTTTTCTCCCCCCTTCTCTTCCAGCCCTCTGTGTGATTGAACGGGGGG
>NW_005187473.1:32690-45848 GCF_000239375.1 Pundamilia nyererei
AGTGAAAAAAAATCTATTTCCTGCTTTTGAAAAGATCAAGAGTATCTTTGATAATGGTGAGAGCATCACCGGCAGCTTCATTGCATCGAGCCAACAAGCTCTTTTAGCCGAATCACAATTCAGTGGAGAGGAGGCCACAATTAGTGACAAAGCACAGAGAGCGCTGTGGGGCCCGGGCAAGCAGAAAGCCTCCCGGTGCTCCAGGCTCCTTGTTAGAAACAGGCCCTGGAGGTGTCACACAGGAACAATGAGGCCTGATAAATTACCCCTCAAAAAAAGAAGAAAAAAAAAGATGTACTGCTAATTTTCAATTACACCTATAATGCATTCCCAATTGGAAAGCGAAATTGGACATGTGTGGAGGAGAACAAACAGCCATAGGCTCAACACTCGTCCCTCTGTTTGTGACACTGTCGCTCACTGAGGGCTTATGATATCCAGAGTCTATTAGCAATAAATGACACGGTGTTTAATGTGGCAGCTCGTTGGTGATTTGGCTCCACAGATACAGAAAGAGAAACATAGACAGAAGGGAGCAAATATTGGTCCCCAATAATATCTTGTCAATACATTAGATTTTTGTCAAAGGATAATCATTGGCAAAAGAGACAAAATTGCATTCTTATCTAATTTAGCCCAATTTCTAAAATGATGATGTTGTTTGGAAAATGAACATTTGTACATGCCTCTTTCAGAAGAGAGAAAAGAGAGGAGGAGATGTGTGTGTGTGTGCGTGCATGTGTGTGTGTGTGAGAGAACTGCCTGTCTGCAGCTCTCTAAACCACTTAAGGGCCACTGTGTTTCAAACTGGCATCGCTAACGGATGATGTTGTAGAGAATATATCAAGGCCAAATAATAGTCCTTGAAATGGGTGAAAAGGGGATGTGAGAACTGAGGAGGGTCAGACATGTGGAACATGTGTATCTGTCTTTTTGTATGTGTGTGTGTGTGTGTCTGTGTGTTCGTGTATTTGACTACAGCCAGAGCTAGAAGGCAGAAAGCCTAATGGGAGTGGGCTTAACTCCTGCACACAGCCTCACTACATATCTGATTACTGGGACCAGTAATTTTCTTTCCTTAAATAAGGAAGAAATTGGATAGGATGAATGAAATTTGGCTGTCATATTGCAATGATGGTGCAGCAGGGAGATTATGTGTTTCACATAATCGTTCATCATTTCCCAACCAGTGTTCGGGCTTAGCATAATGGAATTGGTAAACTGGTTTAAATCAGAACGTGAGGACAGACTATCAGGCAGACTGTGAGGGTCTGTGGTAATGTCTTCAGACCAAACAGAATATTTTCACCACAGAGCTGCGCGCGAGCTGAATTACACACAGTGCGAATACTACAGGAACGCGGCGTTTTCATCTCCGCCTCATCACAGCGACAGAACACGTCGAAAGATACCTCAGCACATCCTGAAAGATGTACCTTTTTTTTTTTGCTATGTAAGAAAAATAAATAAATATATAATTTGTATTTAGATTCATGCACCTGGTTTAAAGAAATTTTTTTATACATGCATTTAAAGCTAAACAGTGTACATCATTAGTCATTTCACCTAATAGCAAAGTGTACTGTCTTATTCCGAAAGAATTTATCCTTGGATCAAAGCTCACTAGAACAAAACATAAAACTGCAATTAAGAAAAAAACAGATTACTATAAATCCTTATGGGGTATATTGATTTAAATTCAGCCTGTGATTATTATGTTCCACATAACACATTATACGTAAAACCACTGGGTAAATCCATATACTGTATATTTATTTTTTACGACTTCACATTATTCTTTATTGAATTGCATTTGGACGCAGTGGACGTTTTGAAGAAATAAATGTCATAATTAATTCAATTATATTATTTTTGTTTTGTTTTGTTTTTGTTTTTCAGGCATGTGTTGACATAGCCCTTTGAAAGGTCATTTTGGAAAAAAGACCATTTCAAATAAATCTTTGATATTTAAAGTGTAGTAAATTATATGATGAAATAATTGCTATCTGATAAATAAATACTGTAATTTTAATATTGAACTTAACCTTAAGATTTAAAAAATATACATTGTCAGCACCTGTTGAAGTGTTAAGCAACACTTACATGGTTCCGAGTACATTTCTGTGTCTACAGTCAGTATATCTTTACATAATTCACACACAGTTACACACAATGATATAAGAAGACAAATGTTCACTTTCTATGTGTTTCAGTTCGTTCGCGTCATTCTGTGAATTGTTACTGAAATTCTGTTCATCTGGGAGTAAAAAAATCTTTCCAGGTATTTTAGTTGAATTTTGATGTTGGGGCTTTCCTCTTTATTTGCAACCGTGCAAACAGATATGACCACCAATTTGTTGCAAGTGATCCTTTTGGGGTTTTTTAATAACTAAACAAATGTCCAAGTGACATTTCCAAACTGACACAAAATGAATCTGTTCTCCATCCAACTTGACGTGTATCGAGGAACAAAAATACTAGCTTGCAAATATCAGTGTACACTGTGTACACACTGATGTTATATTGCTGAGGATGATTTATAGTTTATCTCTGGTGCAGTCTGATGGTCTGATCAGAAATAATACAGCATCTGCTGCACAGTAATAGCAGACCTCAAGAGAATAACTAATCGCCACTAGGTGTCACAGTGGCTGTTTGTAAAAGATGAGCCAGCACCTGCTCTCTGTTTGTCTGTCTGCCACATTCAGTGTAGAGTCTTATGTGCTACATGTTCCTCTACCAAATCTACAGAGTAACCCTGCCAGGGAGCTTTTAGAAAACTATACCTAGATAAATAAATGATCAAAAGATACACTCAAATTAGGCGTATTTTTCCTGTGAAAACGGGGATAAAATAATATTGGATTCAAGCACCATTAGCTGGAAGCAAATGTCACCTGCACTGGATGTGAAGGTATTCTCAGTACTTGAGATATTTTGACAATTTTGAAAATTTTTTGGTCAGCTGTTTTGTATTACACGGTTTTTATACACTTTTCTCTGTGCAGGAGAAATGAAGATCTCTTAAAAGGTAATGTGAACTTGGCTACCTGTGATAAATCATTATACAAATGAGCCAAACTTACTAATGTGAACACAAGGAAATAGGCCATTGCATCGAAAAAAGAATAATGAATACTGCATTACTCCTCAGAATGCACACTAGGGGAGAGATGTGCTAGTTCTCTTCTTCCCATATCTTTTTAGCACAACAAAATAATAAAAATACAGAAACTCTGAATTTTAGAGAACTGTAGCTTTTGCTGTTAATACAGCAGTTTGCTGATTACTCATTATGTTGTACTACACACCAATGTATGTCAGTTGGCTGATAACAGAAACACTGAAAATAAGTTTGTCAGTAAGGCATTGAACCACAGATTTCTGGAACACTATGCAAAATAAACCCCATCTGTTGTGTTTTCCAAAATATTTTGGTAATATTATAATTAACATTACCAACCTGTGCATGTGCCCGGTGGCTAGAATATCTATTTGGGGTCTTTTTTTTTTTTTTTTTTGGAAGCGCACCAATTATTTTAGTAACTACTGTCATCATTCTGGAAGAATGAACTTTCATCAGGACCATAAATGCTTCACTGTAGGACAAATGTCATCACTCTGTATGACTTTGAAGTGACTTGTGCGTACAATGGCAATGCAGGGATTGAAAAGGGAATCACTGGACCAAATCCCCACCTGTAAAAAAAGAGGCGAACAGTCAGAACTCTTTGCAAAAATGAGGTGAGGTCCCTGTATTCTTCTTTTTTCCCCTTCTTCCAAGGCACCACAAGTTTGCCTTTTCAGAGCTATTCATCATACTGTTCAATTTTTCCCTGCTGCTCAGTACACTGCTACATTTTCTTATACCTGAGAAGATGTAGTTTCATAGGCAGGTAAAGCTGGATTTTTAAAATGGGTTTAAACACTGGAAATTAAAAAACTGGAGCATGTATCTCTTAAGTTTGAATCTCGCACCACAGAGATATGCACAGCAAATGTCATTTTTTTTTTTTATCATAGTCTAACTACAGGTGAACAAAGCATTTGACCCTTTTTCTACAACTCTCATTACTGATGACGTTTACTATTAGAGCAGCGTTTCCAGCTGTATCCCAATAAAAGAGACCTACATTTATATTCTGATAGTGCACTTTTTTTTCTTTTTCTTTTTTTTTTTTTACAATTTCATACAAATTTAGAACTGTTGACAGTAGAGTCCAGGAAAGTAATTCTGAAGTAGCAGCAGATAGTTGCCCCTCCTTAAGGTGGGTACTTCCTGTTAAGATGGTGTTTTTCTGTTCCACCCTCACCTAGTGCCTGCTCATAGGGGTACGTTTGATTGTTGGGCTTTTCATTCTAATGCTTTAAGCTCTTTACCTTGCAGGATGAAGTGCCGTGAGGTAACATTTGCTATGATTTGGCAGTATGTAAATAAAATGAACCTTAATTGAATTCCATCAGAAATTGACTGTCTTTAAGTTTGTGGTTTTTTGGGGGGGTTTCGGTCCTTCACTACATTTGCAGAGTAAATATTGCTCCTAAATATCACATAATCAGACCAAACTTTTTGTGTTACAATCCTTCCACCGTAGTTCTGCTAGGAAACACTGCTCCGGAAACTGAAATGGGGATTTACTTTTTACTACAAGTATTGCATCTGAATCAGCTATCTTGACTAGGTCAGTTTGGTTGTCTGTGTTATTGCAAAGAATGGAATAACATGTACTGAAAGTGATTTAGTAAGTGTCTTCTAATGGTCATTACAACAGCACAATAAAACGGGACTAAAACTACAAAACATAAATAAAAGGGCATTCATCTTTTGTAGTTTCACTTTTGGTTTGTCAGGTAAGCTACATTAGAATAACAAGTTATATTTTCATTTTAATTCAGTTTTAAATGTGCAAATTTTACATGTACTTGTTGTTATACATTTTACTGGTGCTAAGATGTCAAGTCCTGACGCTTGAAGGAGCACCTGTCGTCCCAACATCCTTTGCGTTTCCAATATGGAAGAACTGGCGGTGGAGGTCCGTGGCTCCAACGGGGCTTATTACAAGGTAAATACCGGCTTATCAATGCAGTTTCAAACATAAAAGTTGTTCATACGGTACAGTATTCTAGTTTAAGTCTCGTGGATTGTGGCAACATGATCCGACTTCCTCTGTACGTACCCGAGAGTTCGATATTAGCTTGTACTAGCAATGCTAGCAATAATTAGCAAGCTAAGCTAGCGTCACTCCCATGTCCTCGCCAGCTGACACTTTTGAGGACCTTTCTTCAAAGCCAGTTTGGAAGAACCGCAGTCTTGCATGCGATAACTTGAATACGTAACACAGAGCAGGTGTTATTAATTTTATTTGACTTCTTGTGCCGCTTTCTCGAGCTGAAAGTTAGCTAACTTGATAGTTGCCTAGCTGTTGACGTCGAAAGATGTTGCTGAAGTAAATAGTATCTGCATGTGTCATCATTGGCTATTGAGCTGATATCAGAAACACGGAGGACCAGCCCATTATACCTTGACGCAGTTTACTAAAGTGTGTCGTGTTGTGAAGGCACCATGGTTGGTGGTGTGAGAGATTTTGAAGTCTCTCTGCACAGACTTCACGACTGACTGTCGCTGTCTATTATTTGATACTCCATCATTCCGAAGCTATTTTTTCGGTACGTGTGAGCCAGCTGTTCCTTGTCAATCCCGACCAGCTGGCATGTCGAGTGGGTCACTGATACCATCGACTTTAAAGCTATTTCTAGACGTGCTGCCCACAGCAACACCCTCGCCTCTTCTCCCCGTGTCTCCTCTCTCTTCTCATTTTTCTCCAGACTTTCAAGTTTTTCTTTCTTGTCTCACCTTCACAGCCCATGACTTCTTTTGTACTACTGCATTTTCACACTGTTCTCATTGCTTTTCCTTATTTAACACACCCCTTTTTTTCCCTGGGCGATTCTGTCCACTCTGCCACCCCTGTGTCTTAAACTCTTTAGACATACGTGTGTGTGCTTTCTTTGAATGTAATCAACACCGTCCTTCACGCAAGCGAGACACATGGCTTAAATAAGTGTCTGAACGCATTGAACCTGGGGTTCAGTACTTCCAAGTCTGGTGTGTAGTGTTGGGTACCTCACGTTTGACTCTAGCACAGGCGTTGTGCCAAAAAATGATCCACTGCCAAAACTGATTTCTGATGTTTCTGTGTGTGCGTGTGTGTTTTCTTTTTGTTGGGGCTTTTTTTAATGATATCTTTACTTATGTTGTTAAATAGATTGTAGTCATTAGGATTTATGTAGGAGTTATACGTTAAGTAAGGAAATGACTAGTTTTACAGTGTTTTTATGTCTCTCTGTTATTGTGCCTGTGTATGAAAGAACTGTGATGATATATTTGTTGCGTTTTCCACTGCCCTCTTGGCCAGATCTGTCTTGAAAAAGGCTTTTGTAATGTCAATATCACTTTCTGGATAAATAAAGGATATATAAAAGTAATTTTGCAGCTTCCACCCTGTGATAGGAATGTTGTCAAATGCTGGAAAGCAGTTCAAACTTAAACTTGCAAAACAAGTCCATACTTATCAAATATATCATTTTGTTTTTTATTTATTTAGATATTTTACACACTAAACTATCTGTGTTGGTCGCTATCTGTTACCATCAGTGGTGCTGATGTCACTGTCACAGTATTAGCATACCACAGTATTAAATAGTAGTGCTAGACTATTATCGGTTTTGGTTACGTACTAAGGTTTCAAACATGCTATCTCACATAGTGTAAGAAAGTATGATTGTTTACTGCAGATAATATTCTAATATGCTAATAAATGCAGTGTTAAACATGTTAAAACATAAACTAAGACAGTGACAACAAAGCTCTCTTTCTCTGATAGTAATTGATCTAACTGCCGAATTACCTGAAGAAGCTCATGAAGCTGTCAGTGTCTCACTAAAATACTTTTCTTCAGTTCACTGCCACTGCCATTGTCCTTTGTTTTTGTTGTTCTTTTGTTTGTTTTCTGGTACGTTTTCTGGAAAGTTGCTGGTTTCACTGCCTGCAAGTTTGGCTTTGATTCAAAGACAGGAGGCCGAGCTGGAGGTGGCAGAAGTGAAGATGTTTAGATTAAGTTAGAAAATGTAATGTAAGAACAAGATTAGAAATGAGTACATCAGAGCAACAGCTCAGGTTGAGCATATTGGAGACAAAGTTAGAGATGCAAGGCTGAGATGGATGAAAAGGATGTTGAAGATGGAGCTGCCAGACAGGAAGAAATGAGGAGGACATCACAGATGGTTTATGGATGTAATGATGGAGGACATGCAGACTGTTGGTGTGACAAAGAAGAATGCTAGGGATAGGGTGACATGGAAGCAGATGGTCTGCTGTGGCAACCCCTGAAGGAACCAGCTGAAAGAAGTCTTTGTTTATGGCTTTCAGATTTTACTAGTCCAGTTTTAAGACCTCTGCTGCTGAGTGTTGTGGCAGTCATCAGTATCAGTCAGCTGCTAATTGACATCCAACATCCTGAAAGTTGGAGTGAAGCTGTGGGAGGCTATGCTACTTGGTTATTAAATTATTTGCAGGGGAGAAAAGTATTTAAAAATCAGATAATATAAACACATTATGTAATAGTTCTTTTAAGAAAGCCAGTGTGTGCCTTCTATACACAAAAGCTCAAGATCACTTATCTGCGTGCACATGCCCACCTCCTGCAACAAATTGAATCTAAATCTGTGGGAAACGTAGTTATGTTCACATTCAGTTTTACACTTTGTGCTGTCACACTGTATCCTAGTGTTTTAACAAACATGTTCAATTTGCTTCTTTTCATGCAGGGTTTTTAAGTATTTTAAATTCATTATTGTGCACATCCTTGTATACATCCTAGCACTTTTCTTCAGAATTGTTTGCTAGTGCTTTGCATATTTTAGCATGTTACTGTGAGTTGTATACAGATGAGATAGTGGCAAACAATCAGCAGGAGTGTGCATCTTATCAACAATGCGTATATACTTTGTGTGCATGCACAAAATAAAAAAAATGGGTTCCCATACCCAAAATGTCACTTTTTCTGCTAGACATAAAAAACTCTTCTTTTAAAGCAGGAACTATATTTAACCGCTGATCTGTGTTTCTGTCCCTCCTGCAGGGCTTTGTCAAAGATATCCACGATGACTCTCTCACTATTGCCTTTGAGAACAAGTGAGTCTTTACTTCTTCTGCATTTGACCAGTTTTCATAAAACATGTAAATTTAATATTTTATCATAGATCCAGAACCACCATGTTTTAGGTAAAATAAAAAAATGGGGTCTTTTTTTTCTCAGTTGGCAGCCAGAACGCCAAGTGCCCTTCAGTGATGTCAGGATGCCCCCACCTGCTGATGTCAAGAAGGAGATTGGAGAGGGTGACGAGGTGGAGGTAAGGACACAGATATAAGTTCTCTCCTTTTTTCTTTTCCTCTTGTCCTCACCTGCTTCTTTCTATATGTGCCTTATCCTGCTTATGTTTTCGTCTCCTGGCAGATCTTTTCTAGAGCCACTGAACTTGAGCCGTGTGGTTGGTGGTTGGCTAAAGTCCGCATGATGAAGGGAGATGTGAGTAAAACCTTTTTTGTACATGTGACTATAGGCACTATGAAGAGTATTCTACTTATTCTTTTTTTTTCATGAACCTTTCCATATTTCCAGTTCTATGTGATTGAGTATGCAGCCTGTGACGCGACTTACAACGAAATAGTGACCTTTGAACGTCTGCGTCCGGTCAACACCAACAAGGCCATCACCAAGAACTCCTTTCACAAGTGCTTTGTCCCGGTTCCTCAGGATCTACAAGAAGCGTATGTACAGCACCTTTACAGCAACAAAATTAGAGACAGACAGATTTTAACTAAATTCACAGGCTTGTTTAGTTCATTAGCAGTGAGAGTGTGTATATGCAGTAGAGCCTTTATTGTACCTGTTATATATGGTCTGTCTCGTTTTTTCAGTAGATGTGAACTGTTTGTTTAAGGATTGGAAGGTAATATGTTTTTTGTTTTTTGTGGACAGGTGCCAGAATGAAAATGCTCATAAAGACTTCAAGAAAGCCGTGGGAGCCTCTCACATCTCATACTGCCCTGAGACCAGCCAACTAGTGATTGTGGTAACTGGCTTTCTGTGATTCTGTGGTGACATGTGGATATGTACAGTAGCACCAAGGCTAATGCACGATGTGCTACACCTTTATCCTGCCCTGCATGTTTGTCTAATACATGACTCAGCTGTTCATTTCTTTTAGTGATTATGAGCAGAGGAGTATCCCCACATATTTGCATAAGTCTTTTTATTTCCTGTGTGTGTTTTAGTCCACCAACGAGACGACAGTGAAGCGTGTGTCTTTGCTGAGTGACATGCACCTGCGCAGCCTCAGGACCAAGCTACTTCTAATGTCACGCAACCAGGAAGCCACAAAACACCTTGAGGTAGGGTGATGGCAAGAAAAAGACCTGTTACTGAGATGTTCTGGGGTTACTGTATGCACTGTAGTTGCCTTGGAACAATCTCAGTTGGTAGTTCAGGCCATTTATTATGGTAAATGGTAAAATACAATCCTACTGCTTAAAGTAAGCTAAAACAATAGCCAAATTATACTTTTTAGTTGAGCAATTGTCGTTTTGCTTATAGCTTTTTATTGTGCCATTTAGTATTGGGCATTGATCTCCAGAGACTGATTGTTGTATAATACCATAATATAATACAATAATTGAGGTGGGGGAGTGGGGTTAACATAGTGCGGTGCACCTAATGCAAGCTGTGTGGCTGAAACTTAAAAATAAGAGAAAAAAAGAAAGAAAAAAGAAAGAAAGAAGTAGGTAAGTAACTGGCAACTTTATTTTCTACCATCTACTATCCAGTTCAAAAAGAACTAACGTGTGCTGTTCCAGCAGGGTGGCCTTCATATACAGCAGGGATGGGGGAACTCCAGACCTCAAGGGCTGGTGTCCTGCGGGTCCTTGATCCAACACAGCTGATTTAAATGGCTAAATTACCCTCTCAACATGCCGTGAAGTTCTCCAGAGGCTGGTAATTAAGTAATCATCTGATTCAATGTGTGCTGACCCAGGGTGATATCTAACATCTGCAAGACACCGACATTTCAGGCCTGGAGTTCCCCACCCCTGATATACAGTGATGGATGGTTTAGCCTATCATTGGGTGACTGTAAGTAGGTGGATGATAGCTGAACAGCAAAAACTGTATAAAGTTATAACATTTGACAGACTTTTTTCTTTAACTAAACTTTTTTTCAACAAACTTGTTCAGTCTGTTTTGATTGTTGTTTTTTTAATTTCATTTTCTTTTTGAAGTAGCTCACCTGTCTCTGCTCAGCCCTGCATCATGTGCTCCTCATACATATTAATCTTTTAATCTAAAGAAGTTAAGGAAAGAAGACAAAGTAGCATCTTTCCAAATACTTTAAAGTTACATCTACAGACAGGAATCCTCTTCTTCTTTGACCTCTAGTTTTGTGATGGTGGATCAGTGTAGCCGTTCCTTACAGAGTTTGAAGTTGCATCTGTGTCACAAGTGTCAGTAATATGTAGAAATACTGAAATGAAGATATAGTGAAGCTGATAAAGTTAATGACTCATGAATCTGATAAGTGTAATGTAATGCATGGAAAAACAAGACAAAAAAATGTCTTGATTGGCAAGCCACTAGCAGTTCCTCTGATCATTGTCAGTCCATGAGCTCAGCATCCTTGGACACAACCATATTACCAAAGATATTTCAATAATCTTAACCTCTGTAAGGTCGAGCATTTAGTTTTTGAGTTTAAATTAACAGTACACTTAAATTTGTTATTGTTCAGTTTTTGTACAGGATGAAAGCTTCAGACAGAGCTGACTGAGTTCATTGGTTTTGACTATGTCTTGTGTTTTTCGTAGAACTCCAGGCACTTGGTGTCTTCCTTCCAGGAAGAGTTTACAGTGAGACTGGATCTAATGGGCCTGGCCATTGGCAGCCATGGTAGCAACATCCAGCAAGCCCGGAAGGTTCCAGGTGTAACTGCCATTGAGCTGGATGAGGAGTCAGGCAATTTCAGGATTTATGGGGAGGTAGGTTGGTAATACAAGGAGGTAGTAGGGTTACTGGATTGTACACCGGGTAAAATAACTATTTAACATGTCAAAAATGATCTAAGTCACTTTTTAAAGATGCTATTGACATAAATTCTCACCAGATGTCGGCCAATCCATACATGCAAAGAAATCAAACCATAGATGTCCATAAATTATGTGTAATAATGAGAAATGTCTCAGTTGTTGAAGTTCATTCAGTACTTTGTACAAAAGCCTTTGTTGGTGACGAGAGCTTCAAGGCGCCTCCTGTATGGAAAAGTAGTTGTAATGTGGGATTTATGTGATTCTTTAGTCTTTAAATCCTAAATGGTTCTTCTATGAAGAGTTTTAGTTCTTTCTCTGAAAATTTTATAAAGGAGACAGGTCAGGTGATTGGCTGGGCCATTCTAGCAGCTTTTTCTTCCTCTGAAACCAGTTGAGAGTTCACTTGGCTGTATGTTTTTGATCACTGTCTTGCTGTATGCTGAAAAACAGCCCCACACCATGATGTTCCCAGCTACAAACATCACCGTTGGTATGGTGTTTGTGGGGTGATGCAGTGCAGTGCCTTATGGCATCCAAAGGGTTCATTTTGGTATCTGACCAGACTGTTTCCTCTGGGTATTTCACAGGCTTGTCTAAATGTTGTTGTTAAACATGCTTCAACATGCTTTTTCTTCAGCAATGGAGTCGTGCGTGGTGAGTACAATTGTACTAAAACAATTGTACCTGCTGATTCCAGGTCTTTCTGTTGCTGGGCTCTTGAACAACTCTTCTGATAATTCTTTTCACTCTGCTGTCTGAAATCTTATAGGGAGGTCGTTTTATGTTGAAAAATTTGCAGCAATAAGGTTGTGAAGGTCTTGCGAGAGCTCATTGGTTTTACCCGTCTTGTGTGTTTCTTCTAAGACATCTTAGTAATGGGACAGCTTTTTATAGGCCATCATTTGGGACTGAATCAGCTGATAATGAATTTGCACTAAGTGGGAGGATTGCTTTCTAGTTACTGATAGTTACCATGCCCTTTTTCACATTTTTCATGGGTTGTTACCAATGTCTGGTGACAATTTCATGTCAAAAGCACCTTTAGAAACATACTTGCTTAGAGAATTGGTGACCTGTTCAATACATACTTTACCCTCTGTATATAAAAGCAAAGTAAAAGTAATTTCCACAACAAAATCAGTAAATATTTAGTATTTTATCGAGCTTAAATTGGCTAAATTGTCTTTCAGTCTACCGTATATTGAATTATCAGCAGGGCTTTATTATTCTATACAGCAACATGGTTGTCACTCACGTCTTAGCTCCTGCCAGTGAGGATGTGAGAAAGAGAAGTGATGACGAGGGTGACATGGTGTTTAACATGTGCACTTAAACTGGTAAACAGTATAGATGCTTTCTCTAATGGTGAACAAGAAAGAAGAAATAACATATCTTTCTTATGAAATTGTTGCTTTTAGTTGACGAGATTCCTACAAAGAAATGAACACCATTTAAAGAATCCATAATTATTCCTGTATGGCAGGTTATGTGTGAAGTAATATGAAAATGCTGACATGAAATTGGATTTGCTAAGTCTCTTTTTTTAATGGTCTCACATGGAGAATGTTATTTATAAGAGAAATAGCGTGGGACTCTTTAGACGTGCTCTTTGTGTATATACTGTACATGTTGTACAGTGGTAACTGGGTTGTGTATATGTTTTAGCTGAGTGTGTAATATATGTAAGCGACCCTGTGTCTTCCTTTAGACAGCAGAGGCAGTAAAGAAAGCCAGAAGCTTCTTGGAATTTGTAGAGGATTCAGTCCAGGTGCCAAGAAACCTTGTTGGTAAGTAGATTCAACTATTTTAAGAAGGGGATAAAGAAGTTAGTATTTAGTAACAGCAATGAGTAATTAGTAACAAGTCATTCATTCATTCAGTACATTATTTGCTCAACTTCTCAGCAACATTTAAACAAAAACTTTCATCTACAGGGAGTGCAGAATTATTAGGCAAATGAGTATTTTGTCCACATCATCCTCTTCATGCATGTTGTCTTACTCCAAGCTGTATAGGCT
>NW_005187473.1:47245-59129 GCF_000239375.1 Pundamilia nyererei
TTCCTCAAAAATACAACTTGCCTAATAATTCTGCACTCCCTGTACTGTGCTTATATATCCTCAGTTTACTAGTGTCTCATCTTTTTGACCTAAGCTGCGACATCCCACCTTTTGATCCTTTTCTCTTTTCTTTGTCTTTAGGCAAAGTGATTGGTAAAAATGGTAAGGTCATCCAGGAGATAGTGGACAAGTCCGGTGTGGTGCGTGTCAGGATAGAAGGAGACAACGATACCAAGCAGCCCAGACAAGAAGTAAGCCTGCTACTGCGATGTGTTTACCCCCAACTGATAAAGCACTGATCACTATGACAGATGTTTAAAAGTCTATAGGAGTACAGAGCGTACAAACAGTGTCATTTAGTTGGACAGTCCCATATTAACATCTGTGTTGTGTTTTTTTGTTTTGTTGACACAGGGAATGGTCCCATTCACATTTGTCGGCACTAAGGAGAGCATTGGCAACGTTCAGGTCTTGTTGGAGTACCACATCTCTTACCTAAATGTACGAGCACCTTTGTGCGTGTGTCTGCGTGTTGCGTTTGCTAACCTTTTTCAAATGCTGCAATGTGAATTCCCAGCTATGTCAAGCTGCTTTTAATGTCCACTCTGGCACAAGACTAATGACACTGCCCGGCTTTTAGCATAGAAACAGCACACAATAAACATTGCTCAAGCAGGATTGCTTTTTGTATGTGCTTTGCAGATAGTGTTCTCAGATGTATTATTATAATTTCTTATATTTAATTTGATTTGAATATTAAGTGCAGAAGGATGGAAAATATGTTTGTATGCAGTAAATAGAAATAATATTAAAATGATTATATTACAATATTGTCAAAATATTTCATATTGGAGGCCGTTACTTTAGTTACAATGAAGCCTTCGTTTCCGTATTGATGAGCTGGATTTTAATTTACCACCAATTCAGTCTTTAGCAAGTAATCTTATATAAAAACGTAGTGCAGGATTCATAGATATGTGAAATTTGCTCTTCTGCAGTCTGTATTTTGCTGTGTATCCATTTTGCACCATGTGTATGTGTGGGTCCTGTGCTGTTTGCATGTTTTGTGCTGCGTTGGTGCTTCGTGTGTGCTTTGTTTTGCACCGTTTGTGTGTAGGACATGGTGGAGCTACTTGCAGAGGGCGCACAGCTAGCGGAAGAGCTGAGGCAGATTGTGGATTATACACAGGGAGGCAGCCTAGCAAGATTAAGAATAAACAACACAAGGCGAATTGGATGTGATGTAGATGTGTGTATGGTCATTATGCATGTGTGTGCCGTGATGACTATTTTAAAACAAAGCTCTCAGATTTGCATTTTTTATTTATTTAGTTTAGAACATACTGCTTTTTTTGTGTTATTTATCGTCTTCCTTTGCTCTAGGAGGTGGAGCAGCTTCGTCTGGAACGGATGCAGATTGACGAACAGTTGCGTCAGGTTACCCAGGGCCACCGACCAGTTGACAGGGACAGGGGAGAGAGGGGGGAGAGAGGAGGCGGGTATAATACAGAAAACAATGCCAATGCCTCCTCTACGTCCGTGCATGGCAGTCGCTCTTACAACAGCCGAGGGCGTGGACGCAGGGGCCACAACTACAGCACTGGATATGGTAGGCATCTCTAAAAATCAAACGCTATATGTGCAAAAAAATCACATATACAGTAAAATCATGCAGGAGGTCAAATGTTTGGATTGTTCGCACCTATAACAAGGTGTATAACTATCTCCTTCTTTCTCCCTCTTTGTTCTATCCTTTCTATGTGGGTTATTCTTTCTTTCTTTTCTTTTGTCTTCTCACACGTGTTTGGTTACACTCAGGCAACACCTCAGAGCAGTCCAACGCCTCTGAGACAGATTCTGAGCGCAAAGATGAGCTGAGTGACTGGTCTCTGGCTGGAGAAGATCATGAAAGGTGAGCTTACTGTGATCCATATATTGCATTATCTCACCAGTTTTTGACTAAACTGCTGGTTGCTGTTCTGTGTAATCAATTTCATTTGGTTTGGTGGACTTGCAGGGAGCGGGAGAGAGGCCCACGCCCACAGAGAGATGGCCGCAGAAGGCCAGGACCCGGCCGAGGAAGGGGAAGGGGACGTGGAGGAAGAGGAAGTTACAGCAACAGCTCTGGTAAAATTGATAATTCAAGGAAAGTAGGGACACTCTAATTTGTCTAGGGAGCTTGGAAAGAAAAGCGTCTGGACTTCTTTAAGTTTCCTTGAAGACGTTTCATCCAAGAAGCTTCTTCAGTTCTGGACTGAAGCTTTAAGTTTCCTTGAAACGTCTGGATGATGATTGGGAACCTTCACAGATATATTGACACTCTAAGTTATCATTTTCTTCTGTTAAAGTTCTGTTTGAAAGTTTTTGCCTATTAATCTGATCCTGTATGTGCAGCAGGGCCTCGAGACCATGAGGATAACCATCACTATGGAGCCTTGGAGGTAAACACAGAGACCGATCAGACAGCTGATACAGATGCTAGCGACTCCAACTTGCCTGCTAACCGCCGCAGAAGATCTCGGCGACGCAGAACAGACGAGGATACCACTCTGATTGATGGCATGAGCGAGTCAGACAACGCCTCTATGAGTGAAAATGGAACAGGTATGAACGTTACTAGATGTTTGTTGTTGTTGTTGTTGTCGTCTCACACAGTGTATTCAGGTTATACCGACTGCTGTTCTGAGCTGTCAGGACTGTGCAGCAGTGCATCATTTCTATTTTGAAACATAAAGGGCGTCAGTGCAGCTCAAAGTAGATCACAATTGTAGATCGCGATGTAAGTCCCTCCACCCCAATCCCTCTGTTTGTGATGACCTGACACCTTTAGATGACCAGGAAGCTAAACCTCAACGTCGTAATCGTAGCCGACGTCGCAGAAACCGTCTGCCTGAAGAGAGGCAGCCAGGTAACCAGGCAACTGGATCACCTAGTGTGCCCTCCTCCAGTGAGCACTCTGAATGACTTGACTAAAAAAACCTTGTGTTTGTTTGTGTTCCACCAACACCATGCTAAACACAAACTATGGAAAACTGAGCAGTCGTGTTCTTGGCTTTTGCTATTTGATTCAATATGGCTGATCAATACTGTAATATAGCATTTTCTAACAAGGTTTGGTACGTAGAAATATGAGTATGCATCTCTTTTTTAGCAGAAAACCTTTTTTTACCAATAACTTTGTCACAACTTGCTTTTGCTTTGTCATGCCGACATTAACAGCAATTAATAGTCTTGTTTGTGTGGTGTGTCATTGTAAATTGTTCTAACATATTTTGGTGTAATCTTGAATCTAAAATGCATAATTAGTAAAAAAGTTATTCTCAGACTGTGAGAAAGGGCACTTTTTCTTTAACTGTGTACACAGGTTTAATAGTAATTCACTTCACACTGCAAATGCTGCTGTTGTGTGTGTTTCACTAATCTACAAGAACTGTGAAGACGATACAATCCTGATGAAGTTTGGAATATCTGAAACAGATTTGTGCCTCTGCTCTGGTATGAAGGAGTCAGTCTTCATGTGCTTTCATAGTTTATTTTCTCTGTTGTTGTATTTGTGCAGTTACTGTGGCTGACTACATATCCAGGGCTGAGTCTCAGAGCAGACAGATGATTGAGAAGGACTCCCAGAAAAACAAGGATGTGGTCAGTACCTAGTTTACAATATCCTCACTTCTCGCTGCTTTAAAAGCCTGGCAGTCACTGGTGATTTAGTGTTCGTCATTCATTCGTCATTCTCTCTCACCCATCACACACTGTTTGTCCCACCTTTCTGTTTAGGGTCAGGTGGATGTCATCGCCGAACACAGCCCAAACTCTGCCGTGGCAACCACTAATGGTTCTAACGGTGCAGCCGATGGCGACGGCAACAATGGCACAAGAGCTCCCAGGTCTTCCACTGAGAAGTCCACTAAAGTCTCCTACAAGGAGGAATCTAACCCACAAGCTGTTGTTAATGGACTCTCCTAGTCAGGGCAAGGAAAATGGTTTCAAATATTTGAACTTCTAGAGCTGCACTTGATTGAATCTCCATGACTGGAGCAGCTTCAGAAGTGAACCATAACATTTAAAGCACTGTTTTCTCTCTCTCTTTTTTATTTTAGATTTTCCAAATATTTGTGACCTGTTCCGCTGTGCAAGTTTCAGAGGTCAGAACCTGAACCTCCCTTTTTACACCTGTTTTATCCAACTATTCATTTTACTTTTTTTTCTTTTTTTCTTTACAATAGTTCTTCCTGTATGAGCTTGCCAAAGATAGTCAAACACACATAAACTTACTGATGTGTACATGAACTGCTTTTCAGTCCTGTCTTCACTGAGAGCTCTGGGAGAGGCTGCACTGAGTACAGCGTTTATTAAATCAGACAGGGATTCCAGTCAAACCCATACTGTGGTATGAATGCAGCAGTCCTTTTTCTATTCGTAGAAACATCACAGCAGGGTTTTAAAAAGCCTTTTCCTAGTTGGATCCAGAAAAATGCTTCCATAAACTTATTTCAGGATGTAAATTAACTGATCTGCATGGGCAGTAGCACAGTGCAGATTGGCTTGTTGGAAACCCCAAGTATGTTTGACATAAACGTGATTAGCTGTCGTGCCTTGAGAGTAGATTCAACATGTCGTTGCCTGGCTCTGCATGCCATCTGAAATCCTTTCACCTGTTTCTGTGTTAGCCTTCATCTGCCACAGCGGAACCAGACACGGCGTCTCCATGTGCTAAATGTTCTCTTATGGTACTGCGGGAGGTGAAGGCAACCACTGAAACACCCCAAAAAGATTTTAGGGGCATCTTTTTAAAGTCAGGAGTGTCTGTTCTCGTTGTGGGGAGGGTGGGGATGAATCCAGTTATCCTTTATATATATATATAAATATATATATATAAATAAATATATCTGTTGAAGAATTTCACATTAGCTGCTTCCTGTTTTTCCAATATGCAACCACTTGGGTCACAGAAGAAATGCTTTTACATCGTGTCTGGAAAAGAAACTGTAGAAGAGTTGTTTTCTTTGCACTGAAACATAACCTTTCTTCTGTTTAAAACGTGATTGTAGTTGAGTCTGAAAACTGGCTTGTTACCGTTTAGTGCTGGACAGATATGTACCATCAGTGCTCGGCCACCTGGAAACATCTCATTCCTAAACATTGTTTCATTACGTACATCCCGAGTAATGCTTGATGCTGATACATTTTTTTCCCTCACTAGGAATTCAATAAAGTCACTTGAGTTTCTTTTAGGGTATTGTCCACTTTTATCTGCCCACTGTTGGGGAAAACAGAGCCCTGTAAAAACCGACCACTGCGGTGTTGAGATGTTTCCAGAAAACCTTGCCCAGGTGACGATGTCATTTTCATGGTTCTTCCACACTGGCTGGCTGGAAACTGGTCATGACTGTTCCACTAAGGAAGGAGATATATTTGGTTTATTTATTTTTAAGAAAATGTACAGTATTTAAAAAAACAAACAAAAACAATCTCTTCTGTTTTCTTGACACTAACATGCGATGCTTAGAGGTTTTCTTTTGGGACAAATTTGGACTACTGAGAGTTGTGACATCCCAAGTGTTTTTGTTGGGTCAACTACAGTAAAGTTTTTTTTGTTGTTTTTTTAAGGATCGTCTGGTTGGTTGATGTGCAATATGTTTTGTATGCAGGTGGTTCTTAAATAAACTTGATCTTTCGTGTAGATCTAAAACCCATCTCTGTGTCTTGCTTGTGACTGTTAGCTGTACACATACTTTTCAGGAATGCTGCGTCGCTGCATTGTGTGGAGATTCTGATTTGGATAGTGAATGTGACAATAACCTGTTTACTGATGTGTAAAGTATACTGGTGCAGTTCGAGTTTATTAAACAAGGTTTGTCTTTTTCAAAAACTGAGACATGACCCACATCATCTAACTCTTGACCAAGTTTATTGAAAAGTGTCTTGTTAGTTTTTGTATTATCCTGCAGCCAGAAAGATTATTAAATGTATGAATACAATGTAGGCATCCGTTACTAGCCATGATTTGTCTATGATAGCTGTGGTGTCTCTTTTACAAGTTAAAAACATGAAATGAGAAATAGGAAAAGTTGTGTCTTTGACTGAACGTAATGAAGTGTTTTCACCACAGATGGGATCCTGCAAACACACCCTCTTGGCTTCTGTGGAGTCACAGGCAGTTTCATGTTGCTAGGTTCACAGACTTAGAAGCTGTTGATTTGGTCACCACTCATGTTTCAGTATCCATCAGACAGAATTTCTTTTTCAGCATACAACCGGCTTCTTTTCACTGGCTAAGCTTCAAAACATTTCCATATGCAAATGCAAAATGTTTCACCTGCTTAAGTTGATTTAAACCACAAATCTGCTTTTGAGTGAATTAACCTGTTACATTGGAACATCACATAAGTGTAATTTCAGTAAGCACAGGAACATTTTTTAAGTTTCTGCTAATGCTAAAGTGTTCAAACCAACTAACATTTTACCACATTAACAACAGCGTGCTGTCGCTAAAAAAAGACATGCAACATAATATTCACATGTCCAAATGTATCTAGTAAAATCACAAGTAGAAAAACTGTCTTTGTTCTCTCACATAATGCATAATACTCAATGACTCCATTAAGTTTAGTAACTGCTTATGAGACATCTGTAGGTTGGACTAAGAAACACACTTCATGTGTGATCTTAAAAAACGCAAAACAATTTGAAGTTCTGTCAAATGGAAACCTCTTTATAGAATTTCACAAAGTCAATATAAACTGAGCAGTAATAATGGCAGGATTCTGGTCTGCACTTGTACAGTGTGATTTTATTTTTAGAACAATCAGTTAGAAAAACTTTCAAGTCAGTCAGTGCATGAATAAGCATCTCCATTTTTATTTCTTGGCCTGCCCGTCCATCAGATCCTTTGCTTCGTTTATCTTTGCTGCTAAGTAGGGAGATCCACCTGCAACACACACACACACACACACACACACACACACTTCACGTTGAACAACAAAACAGTTTCTTTTACTATGCAGGATGTTGACAATACACCTAAGACCTGTTAACAGACTTGCCACTCATGCGTAACAGCTCAGGACTACATTCTGAAGTTAAATGTTATGTAAACTTTATTTATACAGCACCTTTCACAGGTCAAAACCCACAAAGTGGGTAAATAAAAACAATAAAAACACAGAAGACAAAACGATAAAACAGCATACATATGACATCATACAGCCTAAAACTAGTTAAAAGCCAGTCTGAATAAGCGAGTCTCCAGCTGCTTGATTTTTTTGCATGATCAGCTTTTCATTGTAAATAAAGTGCAATTGTGAAACGTGGTCACCAATTTTTATGAAGGTTCTCGAGCCAGTGCAGTGTTTTCCAGAACAGAGCTGTGTCGGTTCTTCTGCAGTGATGCCTCAGACTTGTGTGCACAAATACCAGGAGGCTTGAAAGCTTTTAAAGTCTGAGAAGAACTTTATTCCTTGATTTTATTTTTTTGTTGACTGCAAACAAGTTTGAAACTATTTTATTGTTTTATACACCTTGATATATAATCCTAAAGCTGAACACCTCTCTGGACTTTGTGGACCTTGTATCATATTTGTACATTTGGCAGGACTATGTCTGAATGAACTTTTTATGCTTATTCTTTTGTAAAAATTCTGTTGCTCTGCTTTCAGTATACATGTCTCTGATTGTTCTGGTGCTTCAACGCAGCCATTTTTATCCAAATTTGCTGACAGCTACACTGGGAAGTCCCTGCTTGACTTATAAAGTTGACCACCGTTGTAGGCAAAGGCAAGTGAAGCCAGATAATGGAAAGATACTCTGAATATACTGAACTTTGTTCATAGTATTTTAGTAGTATTTTGTTTATTTTTTATTTTCACTAGATAACAGACTCATCAGAAAAATAGTCGGTCTTTGAGTAAGCACTAAGCTTTCTCTTACCTCTATCTGGATGGTTCAGGATCATCAGTTTTCTATGAGCTTCTCTGATCTTATTCTTGTTGGCTGTGGGACTGAAGACAGAATAGTGGTGCAACAGTAAATGTATGTAACAGTGAGTTATTATGAGTGATTAGTGGTGGTTGTTAAATGTGCTGCTGTAGTGGAGAGACTACAAACAACACAACAAGGTAGCCGTGCAGCACAAGACCAAACCTCTCTGAACCTGGAAGTATTGTAACATCACAGATAGACTAAGAATCAGTGCTGAGTGCTGATCAGCATCCACATACCTGACACCTAAAACCAGAGCAGCTTCTCTCTTTGTCATCTTTGGTTCAAATCCACCTCTATAGTAGCCTCCTCCAAATGCCTGAAACAATGTGTGCAGTCGAGGTTACGAGTTAGGAAAGAGAAAACTAAATGCAGACTGAATGCAAAGACCAACATGTGTCTGTGTTTTCTGCACATCGAACTGGCAGAGTTATCACAGCAAACACGGGTTCCTTCTTACAGTTTTAGGGAAGCTCTGAAGGGCCTGTTTCATCTGGGGTTCCATCTGCTTCATGGCCTGCATGGCATAGCGACCTGGTACATGAAAAAGATGAGACGTTTACAGTGATGGGCAAATCCACTTTATCTCAGATGACAAATCAATCTGTGGATTTGTCCCTTAAATGTTTTACTGTTAACACTGATGCGGTTTAGGGTTGGGCGCCGGTGCAACTAACAATACTTTTCCCACAATAATGCTACTATCACAGTACAACAATACAGATACAGTACTGACACTACAAGACAACCTGTAATATATGAAAATCTGAGAATATATTATCTAACAAAAAATCACCTAGACTCACCTAGCTTAACCGAACTACCAAAAAACATTTGTCTTACATCTTCAGTTTCTGCTTAATCATTTATTTGTTGAAAATCAATAAAAAGCCACATAACTTAGAAACTATGATTCTTACAAGTGTGTTGTGTACTGTAAACATATAGAGAGCGTTGTGTAAAGATTTAAAATATCATCACATTTGACCTCTGACCTTTTCTTTAAAGTCAAAGAATGTCAAACTTTCATCTTTTATCTGTAAAACTACTTCAAGTTCTACTACCTTTGTTTAGGACATGATACTGGTATATGGGGATTCTAAAAGTCACATCATAGTTTGCCTCCAAATATCATGTCACCTCTCCCCTCACTTTTACATTTCACGCCTGCCTTTCTTTCAAGTTTATTAATATTATACAATAAACTCCAGTTATTCATGTCCACCTATTTACAAATTAATACCTATAATCCATGTTTGTGGAATCAAAGTAAGCATGTCATGCCACCCTTATCTGATTTTTTCCTGCACTTCAAACTTCCTAAACTTTATATAATACTACTCCCTTAAAAGTAAATACTGCCCAGAGATTAAACGACGTTGGCAGAGGTTTGCACTCTCAGGTTTCTGTAATGTAAATGTTCTTCATAATTTAATATCTGCTTTGGAGGCGAGGAGCATTCGCATACTGTTAAATTAAACCTTAAACACAAGGTTTCATGTAGTTTCTGTCAACACACACAGGACTCGCCCTTGACCTACTGATAGATGACAAACAGAAAACCAACATAAACATGAAAGTTAAATCATTCAGTGGTTTTGGTTTTGAGTCAAAAAGAATCTGTTATGATATGGAACGGATTGAACAACAGTCTTCCAAAATATAATATTTATCATTTGTGATGATGGTGCTGCAAAACACCAACTATTATAACTGCAAGTCTATTAGTCAGACTGTAAATCTGTGTTTCACACCATCCTTCCTTCCCTTTAGATTAAATGCATTTACAAAGTGCTTCGCAGTCTACAAACATTTCTAACAAGGCTTTTTACTATACATACTATGCGTGGAAAGCTCTGTCACACTGCTGCTGCGCTGCCTGCAACATGTGTTGCATTTAGTCTGCATTGTGTGTTTAACCTTTTTCTATGTTAAGCATTAAAATTTGCTTTACTTTTGTTAAATATGCAGCTCTACTCTATATGTTTGTGATCAGTCACTCGCTCCCAAAACCGCCTCTTTTATGCGAGCGCTGTCATTGCTAGACCAGGAAATCCAGGGTCGAATTACTGAGTTGATATCTAGCTTAACCTGACCACTTAGCTAGATTGCCGATGTTGAGAGGTCTGACCACACAGTTATATTTTCTTCATTACATTATTTGTAAGACAGTTTAAGCCTCTTATTCCTGCTCGGGATAGTATATTAAGCAAAATGACACTATAAATGTGCAAAGTGCAAATAACACTATTAAAAAGTTGTCAAAAACATATGTAAATTTACAAAAATAGAACTACGTACAGCTATTTTTATGTCATCCATATATGTGTATGCATTTTGTTTAATAGTTTCCTTGCAATTCAAGTGCTTTGTACTGAAGTTCAATGTCCATGGTGCTGTACACTCGTGAAACCCTGTCTGACAAAGTTAACAACAAAATTTTCCAGTCACGGACCTGCAAATCCAGCTGCTGCCAGAGCCAGTCCCACTGCCACCATGGAGCTGGCCTGCGGAGGCAGAAAGGTGGAAATCAGAAAGCTTCATGACATTAGGGGATACAAAGCAAATCAGCAGACCAGTGACCGCGTTGGAGCTCGCTGCGAAACCCAAGCGGCGTGTTTACATTTGATTTAAACCTATCAATGGTCCAATTATCAGGCTAATAGTGACGTGCTGGTTAAAATAAGAAGAACACCAAACTTTAGCTTAGCTTGGTCCAGTCGTGTTGGGTCATATGCACGTTTAAGTAAAGCTAACACTAGCTTAGCTATTAAAAATAACGCCTTCAAACGCTATTTCCGTAGTCTCTCGAGCATGCAACCATTTTCACATTTCATGTGGTAAATCACGATTTCAACTTACCATGTTTCTGTGTTATGTTCCGTTTATGCTGAAGATTACGACCATAACTTTTGACCTCTCATGTTTTCGTGGCTCAGGCGTCCATGTGTTTATGCCGGAAATGAAAGAGAACTGTCGTAAACGCCGGGTAAACGCAACTCGCAGCTGTTTCCTTGGTTTCTAACGTTTGTGTTTATTCCTGGATAAATAAAAATTTGCGGGACAGTGTGAAAGTTATTTGACTTTATAAAACCATACAGTTAAAAGAAAAAAACACAGGTTAAACATTTTAAGGGAAACATTTTTTTAAAAGGGAAAAAAAATTGAAAATAATACTTTACCCAGTTTATGTCAATGAAAATATTCTGTTGTGATTCTAGGATGAGACAAGTACAAGTAGTGAATGTGCAAACTCGTGTTAATGCTTATGCAAGGTAGTTTATTAGTGTGACAGATACTTCTAATAATACTGTAAGAAATAGTGCAATTATACTTAATAGCTGTGATGAGGTGGTAGAAGAGCAGTGTTGATTATTTTATTCAGGTGTCTAATGGTCTTTGGGTAGAAGGTGTTTGAGAGTCGTTTAGTCCTCAATTTCAGACTCCTGTAGTGTGAATAGATGACGCTGTAGGTGATGTTAATTATGTTTTGGGCCCTCCCGATGATGCTGGTGCTATGAATCCCCTGTAGTAAAGGAAAGGTTACTCCTGAGATATACATTAAAAATTTTATCCCGCTGTAATGAACAGTGTAAATAAATAACCACTGTAATTCTGGTAGTAATCACACTTTCAGCTACACATGCATAAGAAAACAACAACAACAACAACAAAACCTTAAAGATCACAGATGCATACCTTTGTAATTTCTTTAATCTCTTCAGTCTTTTGATTTCATTTTCCCCTTTGAATATTGCCTCTAATGTTGGTCTTAGCTGTGTGTCCTTTCCCCTCCCATGCTACTCTTGGTCCTTTTCATGAATGCTGTTGGAAGTTGGAACCTGACATGAACCTTTTTGGCAGTGAGTTCAATTTTATTAGTTTCAAAAGCACATTTTAATTT
>NW_005187473.1:60296-61950 GCF_000239375.1 Pundamilia nyererei
GTGTTTTGAAGTTTGTACGTGCTTTGTCTCTAGGGGCCACCGTAAATATACTTTTATTTATTCACTCCACATAAAATGTAATAAATAAATCATATAATACAAAAACCAACCAGTCATATTTCAACTTTTAACTATTTAAATTTTCAGCTTTTTCCTTTTAAACAAATTTAAAATGAAACAACACAAAACACTGCAAATCACAACACAATTAAATCTATATTAAAATATGAAAACAAAAAGAACATGCATATTCTCTGTCATATGGACCTGCATGAATAAACTTTCTGAATCCTTTATCATCTGCAACTGAAAATAGTTGTGGGTGATTACTATACCTTTCTAATGTGACGTTGTTGTCCCTGGCTCTCTTTCTCTGTCTCTCCCTTCCGCTCTGTTTCTGTGCTACTGCGAGTGTAACTACCGCCCCTCCCCCCTCTGCCCAGCGCAAAGCACAAGCTCGCATGCGGAGTGAAGTGGAAAAAAAGTGCGAGAGAGAGGGTGATAGAAAGAAAAAAAAAAAACACAGCTCT
Organism: Pundamilia nyererei; assembly: GCF_000239375.1. Lineage (NCBI taxonomy): Eukaryota > Metazoa > Chordata > Actinopteri > Cichliformes > Cichlidae > Pundamilia > Pundamilia nyererei. The sequence goes on from NW_005187473.1 coordinate 60,827, forward strand.
CGATAAGGAGCCGGCTCGCATCGTTCACGTCAAAGATCCGGCTCTAAGAGCCATTTCGTTCGCAACCGCCACATCACTAACGGGCACAGCTGATGGCACAGCCAGGGATGAAGAGGAGTTTACACTTGTATGGCGAACGAAATAAGGCTTCATCAGGTTAACGTGACACACACAACGTTTTTTACTATGGTCTGGGGTACCTGCAAACATTATCAGCATCACTCAATTTCTCTTGGACAGAGTAGGGCCCACCGAACTTTGCCTGGAGATAGGGTTTTCAAAACAGCCACTTGATGATGGGAACCAATCAGCGGCTGCCAGCTCTCCAATTAGAAAGAGAACCTGCAGAGACACTCAACAGCACAGAACACACACATGGAAGAAAATCCAGACACTGATTCAAAATATGACCAGAGCCCTAACACACACTGGTGATTAAGAAGTCTGAAAAACTCACTAAAACAAATTTATCAAATGTTAAACACTAGGCTTTAAAGGGTTAAAAAGAAGGAAAGCAATGGCTGGCTCTGCAACAGCAGACATCCTGAAAGATCCCAGAAGACAATTAAAGTGTGTGATGGCTGAATTATTTTTATGGTTAAGAAAAATAACTTCAGAGCATCTAACCAAGTCAAGAACAATCTTGAGCTGTATCACTGTCAAAGTCAAGAGATGTCCTCATGAATGGAAAGTTTGCAACAAGGCTTTGAACAACTAGAGGGTTCTGGAAAAAAAGAATTTTTGGACAGATGAAACCAAGATGAGCTTGTACCAGAATGATGGAAAGAGAAGCACACGGTGAAGAAGAGAAACAGCTCATGATCTGAAGTGTACAATATCATCTGTCAAACTTGGTGGAGGCAATCTTATGATTTAACAATGTATGGCTGCCAGTGGTACCAGACCATTGGTGTTTATTGATGATGTGACTGCTGATAGAAGTATCAGGATGAACTGTGAAGTGTACAGGGCTATACTTTCTGCTCAGATTCAGCCAAATGCTGCAAAACCCATCAAACAGCAGTTGGTAGCACAAATGGATCATGACCCAAAGCATACTGCAAAAGCAGCCCAAAAGTTTCTCAAGGTAAAGAAATGGAATATTCTTTGATGGCCCTAATCAG
>NW_005187473.1:62647-84060 GCF_000239375.1 Pundamilia nyererei
TAGTGGACTAGCTGTCTTTCCTTAGTGGAAGTCATATTTAAATGGAGAGAGCCTTTTCTGCTAGCCAGGCAGCCAGGCAGCCAGGCTCAGGCAAGAGGTCCCAATCAGCCAGCCTCACAGACTGCTCATTCAATAGGATTTAAAAAGCCAACTGTGTGGAGAAATGAGAGTTTTGCCCCCCAAATCATATGGAATTACAGTGCTGGTTGCATATGGGGGGAGCCAGTGGAAGGCACAAAAGCCCACAGGAAGCAGCTATTTCTGTGTGTTTTATTAACCCAACCAAGCAATTTAATTCTTTTGTTCGGGGGAGTTCTACTTCATTGATTAACAAAAGCGGGGATATAATTTTTTCAGCCCCTTTTGAAAAGCCTGAAATGTCAAGCCTTTTAAAGGAGATTATTCTGCCTGTGTGCGATGAATAGAGCCCAGAGTAACCTTTTGTCTACAATTAAATATTCCAGCATAAATATAAAAGAAAATCAGAGATGGGGAAGATTGAGTCAGGAGAGATTGGAGAGGTAGATCCTCTGCCCGATAGTGGCAACAGCCTGGCTCTAATTAGATATGCCAGGCGGGCTGTGAGCAGTCACTCTCCACAGCACGCCGAGAGAAGAGGCAGCCTGAGAGAAGAGGACAGAGGAAACCTATCTGCTCATCTGTCTGTCCAGCGCCTTCCTCTGGGCATCCACAAGGTATTTCAGGAGACTTTGTTTTGTTTTGTTTTCCGCTGTTATTTGTTTTCCCGACATCTTAGCTGCCAGAGAGGAAGGGTCTAAAAGGCAATGCCTTCTGGGAACTGCATAAGTAGATAGGGCTGAATGGGGGAAAAAAGTTGTGAGATTGTTTGTGATTGTGAGGAATGATTAGGATGACAATAAGATACTTTAGGGACAAAGAGTGGGGTTTTTTGGCACTCTGGAGGTAGACAGTGAGGCTGTCTGAAGGAGATGAAGAGGGATGATATTAAGTTTTGTATCCCTGCAGTGCTGCATTTGATTGTGTTTTGTGAGTTGCAGTTGGACTTGGCATTTGCATTGTGCACTTAGTAGGCTGCAGTGTACAAGGTGACCTGCATGCTTTGATAGGAAAGCCGTGTGTTTATTCCTTACGGAAACATACAGCCGGTGATAAAGTTCTGTCATTAGCTGATTAGAAGTTTGTGCAAATGATCAGATGCTTTCCTCTAAATCGCACAGTTGCATGTAGTTCTGCTGGTTCAATTTGTGCTGAGCCGGTGCTAGTTAAAGTCAGGTTATAACCTCCTGTCAGCAGATTATTTTCCTGTCCAATCATTTTCTGGAGTGACTTCATTAGAACGACACCATTTCAGTAAGTAGGCGTGGTGCTTCTTCTTTTGGCTTTTTGACATCATGTGGTCATACATGGGACACTTTTTGACACAATTTTTCATTTCTTTTTTAAAAAAGCCACGTGTTTCCTCGATTTAACCTGATGCTTGATGTGTAAAGTTCTGCAGTTTGTCTTCATACAAGCAAATTACTTTGAAATGAAGTGCTGCTGTGATCTTTGAACCACTAAAAATAGATTCTATCGTCACTATAGAAAGGGGCTCAGAGGAATGTATTAGAGGAATTTGTTTAAAAAACAAACAAACAAAAAGAATATGACTAGTGGATTGTCTTTCATGTGAAAACATTGCCACATGATTCTGAGATATGAAAAGCAGTATTTTTGAAGGTTTGTTGCTGGAGATAAAAAAAAAGCCGAAATATATCTGAGTGCAAGGAGGAACACCTTAGAGAGCCTTTCAGCTACAAAAATCATGCAACATTTTACACAGTGAAAAAGAAAGAAGGCAGTTGCTTTAATGGCCTACGCACAGTTGAGCAATTCAGTAATAATTACAACTGTGAGTTAAGTTTGTGGTGGTGAGCGTGGCGTTGACTCTGCCTGGAAAATAGATGCAACAGGCTCTCTAGGCCAGTCAAATGACTTGATGATGTCATCGTTCTGTGTTGCTGCTCCTTCCTCACTGTTTTAAGTTCTTTCATCTTTAAGTTCTCTATGAAGATGAAATATGTCTTTTTGTATCAAGCAAGTTGAGAATGTTCATCTTTTGTGTAAAAAGCTGCTTTTCTTCCTTTGTTTTTCCAGTCTGGATGCCCCAGAAAGACATTGTGACTTTTTGCTTTTGTGCCAAGCTTAATTCAGAAGTAGTCACTCCATGGAAGTACCCATCGCATATACTTTTTTTGTACGAGGAGTTTAGAATGAAATCAAACTAGATGAGCTTTCAGGGGAAAGACATTTTTTATGTACTAGATAAAAAAAAATTAATGTATAGAAAACTACAAAAGAAGTCTTTTAAATATTAACAGGTTTAATGAGTCTTGTCTTTTTGGGAATGATAAATGATAACCATGATGAACACAGTGTGAGTCACCAACACGTTCACAAATGTTTATTCAGCTACTGTGTTGATGATAAATGAAGCCCTCCCTCGTTCAAACAGTGTCTCACAGATTGTATACTGACAGAGCGCCAGCCTGGAGTTAACTGGTGACATGTTGGTCCCAGCTGATGAACTCACGGTGTGCCTCTTGAGATGAATTACCTTGTGTTTGAATGTGAGTCTGATAGATTTCTAAGAAAATCCTGTTTCTGTACTGAACAAAAGCTTCGCCTCACCTGACGCGATGTTACATCTTTTATTTCCGACACAACAGCAGTGCTTGAAAGTGTTTTTTCTTAGAATAGCATCAAATCAAACCTGAGAAACACTGTCCCACTTTAGTTTCACTCCTTTAAATAGACATGCAAAGGTCCATGTGGGCTTGCTGTCTCAGAATATTAACTATTATTAATATTCATTTATTGATGCAGGCATTTGGTTAGATAGTAAATACTGTATTCTGATGAATATAACAGTCTCCTATATTTCATACAGTTTGAGGTATGCATATCAGACAGTTAGCAAGATATAGTCATTTTTATGGTAACATGAAAAGTCAACATTTTTTAACAGAAAGTTTTTGGATCCAGGCTGTCTGTAAAGCAGTCAGTTGTATCTACCAAATTCATCGAGGTTAACATAATTCATCTATGTGTGTGTCTTGTTTCAGGTTATTTGTTTGATGTGTGGCCCATCAATAACAATCAGCATGTTCTTCTGGAAAAAACAAAACAAAACATACTGTCCACCCCTGTTGTACCTTGTGCTGTATTCAGGATATTTTCTGAATATTTGTTTTTTCTGATCTGTCCTGTTCACTCCATTGATCATCAACTCAGTGCAATGAACATGTTTCTTAAAAGAAACACAGGAAGCACAGTAAAATATATTTGATTCCCTCGAATTATAGTTTACGGTACTGTGCAACTTGAGCCATCCCTCTTTGAACAGTGGCTGCTTTTTCACTCGTTTTCAGTGCAGTCCTTGGATCTTAGCCCACAACTTGCTATATCTCAGCATGGTGTGCAGTGTGTTCCTGAAACTTCTGAGCAAACTGGACAAGTGAAAGACAAATACAAATGTGGCAGGCAAACAGTATGTGAAGGTCATGTTCTTAAGAATTAGGAAAAAATCCTGTAGAGACCTGACAAAGGGCCTGAGCAGTGTAGCTGGCCCTTCAGTTGATCCAGCTTCTGTTTGCTGATGATTCATCAGAAATGATCTCAGCGGAAGGGTGGAAGAAGGGAAACATGACCGGGGTATACTAAATTACACAAAAACTGGACTGAAAATCATTGGCAATAGTTCTTATGTAGCAGTGAAATCCAATTTTGAAATTCTGGGTTCTAATTGTTAATATTATCTACCATGCTATACATACCAGGAAGGAGGTACAGCTGTGAGTGTCTACAGCCATCTATAAAACACGGTGGAGGCTCTGTCGTGGTTTTGGGCTAATTTCTGCTAGTGGTCTTGAAGATGCTGTCATAACTGATGGAACTATGAATGCACAAACGTACCGTCAGGTTTTGATCAACCCTGCACTGCCATCTGCGGAGCATCTGATTGACAATAACTTTATTTTTAAGCATGAAAGTATCAGTACATATCGGTAAGCATCAAATACAGTGCTAATACATACTGTGCTTTCATTTATCTTTGCAGATTTGAGTAAAGTGTTGCAACTATTTTCTGTTTTCCTGACATATAAAGAAATGAGGGGTATCTCAAAACCTTTGCACAGTACTCTTCTAAACTTTTCTAAACCCTCTTGCATTTACCTAACATCAAGCAAGCCTTTACCAGGAACTGCCCCACATTCAAATCTGTTACCAACCCTGTTTTAATCTTAATCTTAACAGTCAACAGAAATACTAAACTAAGCTCTGCAAGAAGTGTACAACATGAAAAAACCCATCTTTGGGTGTTTTTTAATCATTTTCTTCTATGATTGTGAGAACACCCTGGTCCTTATAAGTAATGAAGCACACAACACACACACACACTTACAGCAGTGGGCCTGTGCTCAAGCAGTACTAACACACATGCATAAATCTAATGTCACCTCTATTCCAGCAGCCTGTTTGTTCCCAGAGGGCATCTTCAGAGCTTTGGAGGGCTGATTGGAGGAGACAGCAGTAATGACTGCAGGTCAGGAGGTCACAGCCCTGTTATGATAACGAAATTCTGGGGTCAAACGCCTTAACAGCAGCCCGCTGTGACTGCTGATGATGCCCCGATAACAGCAGATGAATAATACACTGTTATTTGAACAGTTTAAATCAGAATTAAATCAAGATTCATTCATAAATTGAATTTTCTTCTTGCTCAGTTGTCATGCCTCAAGTACGCCAACTCGGTAACCCTGACTGACACAAATATAAGCTTTTTTTTGGAAAGTTATTTTATTTTATCATGCATTTAATTTGAAAATATTACAGTGGAAGGATTTTGAATGCTCACAGAAAATACGTTTGTGTATGGTTATAGACAGCAAATCAAGCAGAACATTTCAAAAACATACAATTTTGTTCTAATAGTTGCCAGTTACTCTGCAGACAGAAAACAAAACTGCAAAATACTTCACCATGTTTTTAATTTTTCTTTCTCTTTGTTACAGACTTTTTTTAACAGGAAATTCTTTCTTTCTTTCTTTCTTTCTTTCTTCCTTTCTTTCTTTCTTTCTTTCTTCCTTTCTTTCTTTCTTTCTTTCTTCCTTTCTTTCTTTCTTTCTTTCTTTCTTTCTTTCTTTCTTTCTTTCTTTCTTTCTTTCTTTCTTTCTTTCTTTCTTTCTTTCTTTCTTTCTTTCTTTCACACCAGAGTAGTTATTTGAATCAAGGCTGGTTGTAAAGTGGTCACTTTTATCTACCAAATTCATCAAGTTTACACATTTTCTGTACAAGGCCAAATAGTCTTTAAACATTGTGTAAAATCCTATAATTTGATTAAATATCAGAGACATAGTAAAAATAATGTTAGTGAGATTTATTACATAATCTGAATTTTATACCAGTGCCAGTGCAGGTTCTTAGTAAGGATTTACTTTAGTGCAGTTCCTTTCTCATATGCACAACACATGGCTATTGTTCTACAGAATAATCAAACTGGGACTTAGACAGTACCAGTGACTGTAGAAAACTGTTTTCTAAAGTCATTGAATGGTACTAAATGAAAGAGATATACTTTTTTTTTAAAGTGTCTTTTATTTCCACATTTTTGACCATTAATGCTAGAAATTGTGCTTGAAATGTTGTCGACCACACAGTCATCATCTCTCTACATCCCCGAGCACACATGGAAACATTCAAACACGTACAGTAGGCAGGTTGTCAGACATACAATATTGGCACACTTACTTCTACAGAGAGTCAGAGCACATGTATAAATCTGGCATAATGCTGATTTTTACTTTCCCCAAAGAGGACTGCTAGCTTGGCAGAAAGGAAACAAGAATTATTCAATCAAAAAGCTCTCCTTCCATATCCAGATTTGACTCCAGCCACATAAAGCTGGCCACATAATCCTTTTATCAAACCTTCCGATGCAATATTTTTATTGGAAATGCCCAGAGAGAGAAATAATATTAAGGTCATTTCTATATCTAGTTTATTTTTTTCCTTAGAAAAAAAAAAAAAAATCAGCGCTGCCTTCCATTTTTATCTTGAGACAATAATTACTTCAGGTTTGTGGATGGAGACCTAACTGCTGATTATGAAGGTTCTCTGCCCACTAAGGCAATCTCTGTCTTCATCAGTAATAACAAAATCAAATTGCCCTCATTAAAAAAAAAAGTGTGTGCATGTGTGTGTGTGTATGTGTAGAGTTGGGGAGGGGGTCCACTGCGGTGATCCTCGGACAGGCAGGTTGAGGGGAAAATGTAGTCGGTCAACTGGTGATGTTGGCTGCTACTACTAATATCTCTAAAGTGGTAGATATGGAAGCTGTGAGAGCTGCTATTCTGTCCTGTCAGCGTTTCACAGCTTTATATCTCTGCTCGCCAAAGCTCAGTGGGCTGAGCTTGGTGTGTGCATCCAGTGGAGTTTTTACTGGACTGAAACCATTTTCTCTACTGGAAGAAAATTATCTCCTTTTCTACTACCTCCTTTGCTTCTAAGGGGTGTTTTGATTGTTTTCTGTTTCCTTCCTGGTGTGAATATAGCTGATAACTTACAGCTATACGTGTAGCTGTTAGATGTAGGTGAGCATCTATTTGTATGTACACCTGGCTGGAAAAAAAATTGGATAACTATCCGTACATATAGGCTCAAAACATGTGAACCATCTGAGAAGTTGTATTCAGTAATAATTTGTAAAACTTGGTCTGATCCAAGTCTCTCTTGCACAGTCTATCCTTTCTCCATGCTCTTGCCTCCAACCCATCAAGGCAGACGGCTGCCCCTCCCTGACCCTGGTTCTGCTGGAAGTTTCTTCCTGTTAAAAGGGAGTTTTTTCTTCCCACTGTCGCCAAGTGCTTGTTCATAGAGGGTTGTCTGATTATTGGGGGTTTCTCTCTATTACTGTAGGATCTTTAACCTATAGTATAAAGCATCTTGTATAATGTTTTGTGTGTGACACGTGGCAGGTGAAGTGAACAAAATGTCTGGCAGCCTCTTTTATATGATTTATTTTGCTAGATTTGGATTCAAAAAATGTTTTATATAGCATGATAGCATGGAGACATTAACTCCGTGGGGTTTGGCTACAGTTACTTTCATATTGGTCTTGAATTACTGTTAATAAGCTGTACAACTGTAGCAAATCATAACGTCACACTGCTTAAGTGCTAACATGAGAAAAAAGCACATCAAGCACAGATTTGTTGAGTTTTTAGCATTGCTAGAGACTTTTTTGTAAAAGACGGATGATTCCTGATGCTAGTCAGCTGTAGCCATGATAGGAACAGTTCATTCACCTGTTGGCTTATTCCAGTCGTATGTTCCTGAGAGATGGAGTGGTTCAGTAGCTGTGGAGTAGCTCAGTGTGAAGCCGGTCTTTTGTATCAGACACAAGGAAAAACAAAAGGTTCTGCTGTACAACACAACAACGGACAAAGACTAAAATAATGCCCATAACAGATGCCACTTTTGGCTGTCTGACCTCAGTAATGGCTGCTACTCTATCACACTGATGGAATGATGCAGCCTGCGACCTGGAAATTGATGTCTGGTCAGTGGATCTGAGAATTAAGTGGCTTCTCTCCATTAGACTTTCTGACCGGAGTGGCCATGTAAGGTCCCAGACTGTGTCTTCATCTGGGTGGACTGGTAATGGGAAAACAAGTCATAGTTCACTCTGCTGCATAGGTGTATGTTTGTGTTAGGGAAAAAAATCCAACAGCTACAGAGCTGCGTGTGTGTCTGTGTGTTTGTGTGTCTAGAGAGCTATGATTATCCGCTGGAGGAAAACAAGTGCAGAGTGAGGGGTCCATTGTGGAAACAGGATTATAGCCTGTGAGGGAGAACAGAACAGTCTCTGCTTTGTGTTAATGTGCAGTGTTTTCAAGTATAATGTTAATAACAGCAGATGAATAATTTGAGTTCTGTGCGAGAGTGTGTGTGTGTGTGTGTGTGTGTGTGTTAGTTGATGATTTAAATAGTGAGTGTGTCTCATTAGTTTTTTTCTGCTGAATATGCAAACCTTGTTGTCTTGGAATGCAGGCCCAGGGCATGTGGTTATTAATATGACAGCATGCACACACACACACACATATGCGCGTGTGTGTGTCTGTATAAGTAAACACTTCCACAATCAGACATCATTTAGTTTGTTTTGATCAAGGTGTACAACCCAGAGAGAGCACAGAGACAAGAAGAGCGAAAGAAAGGAAGAGAAAGAGAAGGCAGACTTTTCTTTCTAAGAGTTCCCCCATGTCAGTCGTGTAAGAAAGCCACCAAACCAATAATTTTGTCAAGTTCTTTTTTTAGCGGAGCGGCTGAAGCGTCTTTGGATTGCCACATGTATAAAGGCAGCCCATATAAAGCCATTCACAGCACTGAATGAACACGCCATCTGTGGGGCTTTCTTATTTCCTCTTCTCTTTTCTTCGCCTCCTTTTTCAAGCCTTGTAATCAAATTTGAGCAAAATCAAATGGCGGGAGGATAGAGGGAGAGCAGTGGGGGGGAGGAGGGGGGAGGAGGGTTCAATGAAAGTACCTTTTGTTGGTCTGAAACGAGCAAGTAATTTACAAAATGCCCTCCCTTTGTGCAGGGGGCTAAGGGAAGAAAGAAATCAGTAGCTTTTAGAAGCTAGGCCTTGCGCTGCGACGGGCAAGATAATGAAAGCCGTCTTGTGTTTGTGGGCTAGAGAGCATCTCAAAGGCAGACCAGGCCCCGGCTCAGGGTTAGCTCGGCTGCTGGAAAAAAAAAAGGAAGAAAAAAAAAAGAAACCCTACAACACTCTCCTCTGTGCATGCGTGTGTGTTTGTGTGTTTGGCAAAGAGCGGCAAAACAGGACTGCTGTGCCCGACTACTCTTGGCAGAGACACTCTGAGGAACAGGCAGAGTTGTCGATGCTGAGGAGAGAAGAGGAATGAAAGAACGACTTCAGTGGCTACGGGTGGTGCTTCATCTCCTCTTACCTGGTGTCCTGTCGCAGGTGCATCTGTCCGGCCCTACATACAGAGGTGGCAACACCTCCGCAGAGGAGTCTGGAGCTGGAGAAGAAGAAGAGGAAGAGGAGGAGGAGGAGAAGAGAAAACATCCTGCAGGGATCATTGTGCTGAAGGATTACGAGGGGCAGGCAGAGGATTTGAGCTCGCTGGTATCATGTTGCATCCTTCTGTTCCTCTGCTTCCACATCACGGGAGCTCAGCACCTGACTGGTGAAGGGACAGTCAGCCTTTACCTGCGTGGACCTGCTACGTTATTACCTAAGTGACACCTGGTTAGATCGCTCCCAGGGATTATTACAGGTCAGATCATTTGCAACATTTAACTTCTGTTTGTGCAAAAACTAAATTAGTCAAACTTGTTATGAGAGTAAACGGAAACTAACTATATTAAACATATCTAGAAGCCATTCATCTGCATAGATACGACAGATGTCTACAGAGGAATAATAAGTTGTTACACGTTATATACTTAACAGCGTTACTAAAAGTTGTAATGGCCACATTTGTCCTAAGAAGTTGTTGTAAGGTTATGTTTAAATGTGTGATGGGTGTTTGTGTGGCCTACAGACTCCATCCTGGTTGACAGTGAGTGGACTGATACCTGAAGACACCACCTGAAGTGCAACTCATGGTGAGTCAGGACAAAATATGTAACGGGTTTCTCCTGCTTCCTACACACACACACACACACACACACACACTATTCTCACCTTTTAATCAGCTGTTTGTCTGCGTGTGCTTAAAGCAGCCATTGCCTCTTTGCTCCATGTTTGTCTTCATCTTACAAATCTTACATTTGAAGTGCCTGAATTATAGTGAAGATAATTAATGAATTTCATATGAACTATATTAGATTCTTCTCTTTGTGTGTGTGTGTGTGTGTGTGTGTGTGTGTGTATTAGCTTAAAAAGCCTTTAAAGTTTTCAGATAGAAGAGGTGTTACATTAAAGTAACCGTCAAAGTGTTATTTTGATATGGCTTTGAACATCTTGGACCTTCGTACTCCTCATTTTGTTCTCTGCATTGAAGTCTAGAATTCTCACACTGTCAGTGAAGCCAGAGAAGATCGGCACAAGTGAAGGAAAACTAATCTGAGCCACCTGTCTAAGTTAGAAATCACATGACATAATTTTTAATTGCAAAAATTGTGTTTGATTACAGACTCACTCCTTGTGTCAAGAAAGTAGTGCATGTTTATACTGCTGAAAACACAAGCGGATTTTTGTTGTCAGTGAAACTACCTCAGAACCTTTCTCTGCCCCTGCTTCCTCTTGTATAGAAGAAAAACGAACAGTGAAAATAAATGAATACAATTATTAGCAAAACAATCACAAAGTCGGACATTAGAAGATTAAGACTAGAATGAATGATGTCATCAGGTGCTGACCTTCTGACCATAAAATGGGACACAATAAAACATGAGTGAGAATTATACATTTTTGCACATCCTAATTTACAGTGTTTGCTGTCTTACTCTTAGGTACACTGACCTTATTTAAAAGTCGAATGCTTTTTTTTCACATTATTTCATACTTGTACTCCACTGTAGTTCAGAGACATTTTTTTATATACCTTTTACTTGACAGCCATTGGTTGGTTATTTCGTAGAAGCTGACCAGCAGTTTGAACACACATGTGAGTCCAGTGTGTGTGTATTTACGTGTTAGATAAAGAAACGTTTAGGATCTGCAAACTTCTCCCAACATCTTTTATTTTGTAGAAGATTTTGCAATATTATTTAGTTGTTTTTATATGTAGCGGCACCAGGATTTGTCTTTAATTGGTGTCATGAGTACAAAGTGTTTGTGTGTTACTCATCTAAGTGTAGGTTCAGGTTTATAAATGAAAGCTAAGCCGTGCAATGCAGAATGACCATATATACGAAGCAGCAGTGGTGGAATGTGCAAGTGGGAGGCTGGAGGTTAGTTGTCATGTTTATCAAATATGTGAACCAACTTCATTTGTTATTGTCTATCGATACATTGAGCAGTTAAGCAGTTTATTAATATATTAAGCAGTTTCCTGCCACATCTGTATTAAAGCACAGAATGATATTCCATTAAACTGTTATTCGCAGGTGCTCCTGTTGTTTTAGAAGAAATGGATTGAAATGTATCTATGCCATTTAACAGTGTTACTGATCATGCAAAGTGGTTTACATTTAAATAGCGCTTTATTAAATGCACTTGAAGCACTTTACCTGTGTCAAATCCACACCATCACCCTTAGCATCTGCAGTTAAAATAAAACATGCATGTCTTTGGATGGTTGATAGGCACAGAGAAAACATTAAACTTAAACTTAAAGACCCAACAAGGTTCAGACACAGACTCCACTTACTGTGAGACCGACTGATATTGGGTATCTGAGGCCATTATAGACTGATCAGCCAATAGAATCATTATGTATACACCTATGTGCATACACCCATACATACGTAACCTTACAGGACTGATTGATACTGTAAGTATTGATGCACAGAGAGCAGAGGGTATTGTTAAGAATGATGTTAGAGCTGCTTTGCTAGACAATCTATGTGTTGACACCTTTTTAAAATATCCCAAGCATTTGTTTGTACACTCCTGTATCAGCTGAACAATACATTGACCTGTCTAGAGAGCACAGTAGTGTAAAGAAACACCCGAGTGTCTTAAAAGCAAGGGCATTTTAGATGTGTTGTTTTGCCAGTTGAAATTCAATCAACTGCAAGGTAAAACTGAGTGAAACATCAAATCTTTGCTTGCAAGACTGCAAAGAGAAGTTTTGTTTTGTGCTTTCGCCTAAAAAAAGCTCAAAATTGTCAAAACTACTGTTGCTTTATAAAGCTTGTAAGTGCAGACAAAATGTAAAATCATTTATAATTAAGTGTGTGGCTTATTGTCCTAAGGAGTTTTGCCATTCTGAATGTTAAATTAGAATATGTGCGATAGTTAAAATTTAATTAGGTTAATGCTGATTTACCTGAGTCAGTCACCCTGTTACAGAAGTTTCATGCTGTTATTTCTCCTCCTCCTCGTTTTTTTATTCAGGAAACAATAAACAAGCGAGCCACATTCAAATGAGCTGATTTCTCTGTTGGCATATTGAAATGTCAGAATTTGCACTGGAACAAATACGCTGGTTAAAATTCAATTGGAACAGAATGGGTAATGACCTATCTTGGTGTTGCCACACGCTAACAGGCAGAGTCCCAGACTGCCTGGAGGGTTACAGTCACTTAGTCACATGGCATGCATCAGCGCTTTGATTGTTACCGACACATCTCTGAGCCCCTGGCTCCCCAGCACAGGTGCGAGGATGCAGGGGCGAGGGGTTGGTGGGGTGGGTGAGTGCAGAGGAAGATAAGCATACCTTTTCGCCATGCAGTCAAACTGTTTTTTTTAGATTTCATACAAATAAACAAAACATTTGACGTTACTAAAACAGTAGAGAAAAACAACAAAAAAGGTTCAAAAGATAATTTTTCTTTTTCATTTTGCATGATTTTTTATTTTTATCCATCTTGCAACTGATATGAGCACCTTATGTAAAACAGCAATTTCCTCTACACTGCTTGTGATGCACAGCTCTGGATTAAGTTGTTTAAAAGAGACATTAGTTTGCTGGATGGATTTAGTGTTGAGATGCAAGAGGGTTTTGGGTATTGTGTGCATTAGTCTCCTCTCTGAAGCTTGTGCATAAGAGGTAATGAATATATATGTGTATGTATATATGCATGTGCATGTGTGTGTGTGTGTGTGTGTGTGTGTGTGTGTAATTCCTATATCAAAAGGAATACAGAGAAACTCAGTAGAAATGGTAATTATAGGGAGGAAAATCTAACTTGATCAGAACTTCGCATCCATCTGTTAGCAGCACAACAGTAGTAGCATTTGGACTAATCATGACAGGCAAAACAGCTGAAACACAATCTGTAAACAGTAGCTGAGTTCCTTAAAAGTCATAGTAAATGATGAGAGCCGGTGTGCTCCCCAAGTGGATTGCAGCCATCAATAAAATGCTGTTATGAAGATGCTTGACGTTGACAGCATGTTGCTGGATTACGTTACCAGCTGACTTCTTCCTATAACTCTAAGAGGTCCACTGCGTTTACAGGTCTTTGAGCCCAAGCATCATTTTTATAACCTTTTATGAATCTTTATACCTCCATAAATGTTTTATGGTGCCTGTAAACATGAATCGTATGAAATAATTGTTTCATCTGTGATTCCAGTTGCTCCTTGTTATCTTTTCACCTCTTCCATCTGTTATTTTCAATTTGACCGCAGAAGCATCGCCTCTATTAAATCTCATGGGTTATTAATCTCCTTTAGGTTGGCAGTGTGTTGTGACCCGTACAGCTCCCTGAGGACCCTCTAATAACTGCTAATGGGCTGTTAAAGTAGTGGGCGGGGCCTGCGCCGCTCACGACTGGATGGCGAGGTCTCACTGCCAATTACAGCTGATCGAGTGGGAGAGGTTGAGGGTGTGAGTGAGACTGCACCTGCATGCATGTGTGTCTATGCATGTCTGTCAGTCACACTCTTTTTCCACCCAGCTAGCTGTGAGTCATTAGCAGCAGCAGCTAGTCATTAAGCCCGTCATTTCCTCTGTCTGTCAGCTGACCTGCTGATTTGGACAGCTTCTATACTTAACCTATGAACTCGGATTCCCTTTCTTGTGAGGAGTGTGTGTGTGTGTGTGTGTGTGTGTGTGTGTGTGTGTGTGTGTGTGTGTGTGTGTGTGTGTGTGTGTGTGTGTGTTGCAGTGGAGGGCTGTGTGCAGAGCATGTTGTATAATCAATCAAAGGAGCCATATTTAATGTTGGGTACATGTGTTTGGCTGTGTGCCAGTCATTGCCATGTGTTTCTTGGTTGAACAAAATTCTGTGAACATTAGTGGTTTCAGCGTGTTTTTTTAAAAGTGTGTTACCAAACCTGAATTCAGGCAAGATCAAAGGCAATACAATGAACTGATTCCTTTAGATTTTTAATGATTTTAATGATGGAGTTGGCGTGATGTTTTAAATCCTCTCTTATAAACTGTTACGTTTTGCAGTTATTGCCATTATGTAAAGTGCTTCTATGAAAGGGGTAGAAGTAAAAAGATTACCTTGTATTTTGAGTCACTCTACTTGTTCCCTAATGTGAGAAACTTTTGGCTTGCTTTTTAAAATCAAACAACTAGTGTGAGTAGATGTATAGAGTCTAATCTGTGTAAAACTGTGTAAATGTCGCTGTGTGGACTATGTGGTGTCTCTGTTGGGTTAAAATCTGAACCAAAGTACACTAGAGAAGACAGCCATCATCGAAATGTGATTTTCTTGTAACTTTTGCTAGCCTTGTTTCTCTTTACTGTCTTTATACAAAGCATCATATCTCCACTGCCACATTCCTGTAAATACAGTCTAATTACTTTCAAGAATGTGCTGCACTTTTACCAAATTTTATGTCTTTGCATAATAGTACTTTGAAAACCTGCTGCAGGGAAAAAAAATCATATCCTCCCTCACTAAAGTTTTGTACAGGTGTGTACTGTTCCCTTCATTTAAATATCTTCTAATACCTTCTGACTTCTCCACCGCTGGGATTAACCTTGTGCTACTTTGTCTTAACTGCTGCTTCGTGTGGCTCTCGGGGAGCTTTCTGGAGCCCTGCTAGTGGTGATAGAAGCAGAAATTAGGCAGCTTTCTGCCCCAAAGCTGCTGCATTAAGACAGCCCTCACCTTGGCCTGCGGGAGTCGCGTTAGTCGCATAGCTAATCCAAAAGCTAGCAAAGTCAGGCAGTCAGACCTTGAGCTAACTAAAGCTACCTCTTTGTCTTCCCAAGATAAGGTAATAGGGATACTGAGGGGTTAAGGTGAAGTTTTGTGGTTGTATTTCAGTTTCAGGTGCCACTTGTAATGGATGACCAGTGAATATCTCAGTAAATACAGGCTGTCAGGTAGAAGAGAAGGAATCATGGGGGTATTGTCTTAAGAGGATAAGGCAATGAGAGGCTTAGAGAGTTGTATCAGTGGACCAGGATGGGGCGACTTGCATAGTAATACCTGCTATCTAGATGTGACACCTGAGCTTGGCCCTTGAGTACAGTAGGCAGTGTTAATATTCCCTTTTGTCTTGTCCTGATAAGCTAATGAGGTTTATAGCGAAGGGTGATGGGAGTGTTAAGAGCTGCATTAGTGGACGGAGAGGAACAAACGAGAGCCAAGCTGTTAAAGCTCCTTGTTAGAGTCCGTAGGGCAGGTTTCAGCCCCATGTGTTGTCTTGTGCTGATAAGGAGCAGAGGACAGAAGAGGAACAGGTTAAAATTAGAGCTCAGAAGCGGGAATATTATGATCGACATTTCTTCTTTTCACATATGTAATTTCTGTTTTCTGTCTCTACACGTGCTTGTATGGATTGTTTTAAAAATATTTTTCAAACAACTTAACATACTTTCACATATAGTTTGCTGTTAATCACAGAAATGAAACAAAAGTGTTTGACAAATATTTTTTTAATGATAGCCCCTTAAATTTGTAAAGGCTGTTGCACAGTATTTCCATACTACATTTGAGTCTAATATGACTAAATATAGCCACGACCAACTTTATGTATAGGAATGTATTTATCCTATATATTCAGCTTATAAGATTGGTTTAGCAAAGGCCATATTCAGGAAGCACAATAGTATCAGAGCTTAAAGTAAACACTAAGCTTATATCCATCAGGAGACAGCAAACCTGTCTTCTAATAAAGAATAAAGTTGCTCCATAACTATTTATGGAGCCAAGTTAGTTTAAAAGTATTGCATGTGTCATTTGTCTTTTCAAACCTTTTTTCTGCTGGCCAAAAAATAAATTTAGTTAATGTTGAGTGTTTTCTTAACACCTATGTAATCCAGTTCTTTACCCTTTTCAGGCAGTCATTGCAAGTACAAGCAAGAAGTGATCACATGTTTTCTGCTGCCTTGATTAGTGGATTAAAGGAGGAAAGTGCAGGACTCAAAGGTGGGATGAATAACAAAAAAACCCTTTATTCAGTGTTAAAAACAAACAAACAAACAAACAAACAAACAAACCCACAAACAAACAAACAAACAAAAAAAAACAAACAGAAATCCAAATCCGGACTTGGAATCAGGAAAACAAGGAGCACACAGTGGATGAGCAGACACAATGACAACAGTTAAACAGAAGGACTATTTAATTTTAATCTATTTATTTAAAAGGGACAATGCAGTTTAACATAGCCCAAGTACAAAACATGAAACTGATGTAACGCAAATAAGTTTATAGCTATTGCTAATTTTCAACAATTGTCCCTTGTTGGGCTTACAATCAAAATAGATACACTTTACAACATGTATCTATTTTGATTCATTTTGTTCATTGATTTATTTTGATTATTTTACAAAAACATACATTTTCATAAAACCAAATTACATCATAAATACAACTGCAATTAATAGTCAATACAATAAAATTAAAAATCATTAGTTAAAATGACTACATTTCTGATTTCCCTTCCCAAACTTTAACCTACAGGATCTGATGTCTGTAATCAATTTGATTTCGGTTGGAAGTGTGTTCCACAGATGGCCTTTATGGAAAAAGCTGACTGACCAAATTTAGATCTGCGATATAATATCTTGCAGTTGCCGCTCACCATGCTCCTAGTAATACGAATACTATCTTGTCTCTGGATGTATCTATTGAGACACTCTGGGGCCATCCTATTTATACATTTAAAGACTAATTTAAGAAAACACAAATGATTAAAACTCTTAAAACTAAGTAGATTATATTTCTTCAAAATGTGACAGTGATGCCACCGAACAGATTTTTTATCCATTATTTTTAAAGATTGGTTATATAAGGACCACAGGCTGAATTGCTGATGGTGCTGCTTGGGTCCAAACTGTCATACAATATGAAAAATGAGAGAATATCATAGAATGCATAAATATCTGAGCTGCTGAAGTAGGTATATAGTGCCGAATTAACTTAAAACAATTCAGATTAGCCTTGACCGTCTTAGAAATCTTCTTTACATGCTTGTCAAATTTAAGATGTGAATCTAAAACTATTCCAAAAAACTCAAAATTTTTGAGCTCCTTTATTTCTTTGTTCTTTAACTTGATTTTAAAACCATCAGATAAACTTCATTTCCTAATAGAAAAACACATAGAAACTGTTTTTTTTTTATTCAATACAAGATGATTATGTTTCAGCCATTGTTGGACATCATTTAGATGTACCGTTAAGGTGTCTGCTGCTTCGCCAGGTGACTTAGTTGGTATGTGTATAACTGCATCATCTGCATAAAGCTGGCAGCTAGCTTTTGGACAACTGGCAGGCAAATAATCTATAAACAAACTAAACAGCAATGGGCCAAGAACAGATCCTTGGGAATACCGATTCTATTTTCCAACATGGATGACTTTTCTTTATCAACCCTCACACACTGCTCTCTTTTGTGAAGACAGGACTCAAACCAATCAACTGCTTACTTTGAAAAGTCAAATTTTATCAACTTGGAAAGAAGTATGTCATGGCTGACTGTGTCAAAAGCCTTTTTTAGGTCAAGGAACACTGCACCCACAACATTACCATTATCCAAATTACACTTAATATTTTCAACAAAATAGCAATTTGCCACTTCTGTGGAAAATTTTGGTCTAAAACCAAACTGCATTGGATGAAGCAGTTGGTTAGTCTCTAAGTAATCAATTAACTGTGCTGCCACAACCTTCTCAAGCACCTTCGAAAGAACAGGGAGTATGGAAAACACAAAGGGTAATCAGGGAAGTCGAGTTTTGGAAACAAGATACAGGTGAAGACCATAAAGATGATGAAGGGAGTTTTTCAAATTAAAAAAGGCTAAAATAATAGAAAAATAATCAATAATAAAGAAAATGTTAACAGGAATAACATTATGAGCAGAGATGCTTGGTAGCTGTTACTGACTTTACACCAACACTTTCTACAAGTAATTCTTATATAACGAAGCTGGTAAGTTTACATAGAAATATTACGTTAAACTGTTCATCTTATGCATTTCATAAGATTTTACAAAAACACAAATGGGCTAATTCTTTAAGTAATTTTGTTGCTTGTATGTGACACAATTGAATTGAGGCTAAAACCTCAACAAATACACAATAATAAACATAAATAATAAATAAACAAATATTTCACTATGCTCAATTTTTGCATTTTAATATTGCAAAAATGGATTAACTAATGCTACACAATGGATACTTTGGTTAATATGTTTAGCTGTGAAGCATCATATTTTACTATTGCACAAAGTTACATCACAAAAACTCAAACAGAAAAAATCAAGACTAAGAAAGAATGAATATTCCTTCTTTTTACCAAATGTGTGGACACTGTGAAAAATATATGTTTTTGTAAAAAATAATGTATACATATCCTTGGCTAGTTTTTTAATTAAAATTTTGTGACTGTTTTCTTAATTGTTATTTTTAGCAGGAAATTGTAAAACAGGATGTAATGTTCTGAGAAATTGCCGTGAGTGGACTCTCCAATGTTCACATTCCCGTGTTTGAATAAATTCAGATTATATGAGCTTGCTGATGCTGGTGTTTTGTCTCCCTTGTATTAAACAACTGTTAGTGATTCTTTTTTCATATCATAATCTTGTTTCCTGTATTATCTTAGAGGGATGTTATCAGAAATACAAAATTCTGTTTTTATGGACACACACGTACATATCTAATTTTTTACACAGCTCAGAGGAGGCATAGACTTTATTCGATATTATTAAAAGTAGCGCAAAGAGCAAAAGTAGATCTTTATATATGTAATTTTCTTTTTTCTTTTTAACTATTTTTTCTCTGTGTGGCTACTTTAAGTAATGCACCAAATATTTGATGGACACCAGCTATAGAAACAGAAAAATTAGTACTTAATACTTTTCTCATCTTGGAGGGAAAGTGGTGTCACCAAACTAAATCATGCACAGAGTGAGAATGAATGCTGAAAATAGAAGGTGTCAACAAAGACATGGCTCTGTGTGTGTGCTGCCTTTAAAGATGCCTGGTGGATAAGCAGCAGCGTGCGCTGGTGTTTGTGTCTGAGTGTGGATCTATAACTAATGGTGCCGATTATGAGCCAGAAGATGTGGCCTTGTGTAATTGC
Source organism: Pundamilia nyererei (assembly GCF_000239375.1). Taxonomy (NCBI): domain Eukaryota; kingdom Metazoa; phylum Chordata; class Actinopteri; order Cichliformes; family Cichlidae; genus Pundamilia; species Pundamilia nyererei. Next base: position 81,801 of record NW_005187473.1, read on the forward strand.
CTGCCATTCATCAAACAGCAAGCTGACAGCATCACAATAAAAAACCCAGGGGGAGGGGGGAAACCCAGGAGGACAAATGACTGGAGGTTAGCATACATGCACACGCTCACAAGAAGTTCGATACACATGTGTGAGCGTAATGTAATACAAACACAATTAAACAGAAAAAAAGTATTTCACAATGAAGTTTTCAACATAAGCTGCTTTTACTTTACAGCTTTAATTCTTCATCTGTCTGCGATTACACTGATACTTCAGCAAAACATGTTGATGCTGCAGTTTTGTCTACTTTTGATATTAGATTATATACTTCATCATTTCAGGTATGAACTAGTACTTGGAATGTCAGCCCTGAGGTTTAATAGACCTCTACACCTATTATTGATTGGAACCTGTATTTGTGAGCATACAGGCTTCTGGATGTGCGTATATGCCAATCGCTGCTGTTGATGGCAGTGTGCGCAAGCCTCTTGAGGCCTCAAGGCCTCTCAGCTATGTCATGCACACACACAAAGGCAGACCAAGCCGTGCACACATCGACTGGCACCCTGCTCTGCTTTTAGAGCCATTACTGTCAAACAGCTGTTAGCATGTCAAGAGAAGTGCTGTTGATGGGATAGAGCAAAGGAGGGAGAGAAGCTGAAGGATAAATGGTCACGGCCAATAGATAGATGGATAGATGGATAGATAATTGGGTGTAGAGGGAAGAAGGAGGGGTGCAGGGGATGAAGTGGTGAATGGGGTAGTTTGAAGGGAGCGCAGATGGGGGGTGAAGGGCTGGGCTAGGCCTTCTCTAAGTGAAGACAGATTGATGTGGGTGTCAGAGAGGACTCCAGAGAGGAACAGCCCTTTATTTGACAGTCAATTATCAGATAGACCCAGTGGCCTTGCAGTCCAACAGCCGTCACCTTCATACAGTACACAAGTGCGTTTCAAACACTGGCTTGGGATCTAGAGTTAGACAACTGGAAACGAAAATGAGGTCTTAAAAATATCAGTTCCAGCTGTGATCTGTATCATACTATACTTTGTGGTGTTTCTTACACTTTTATGATACTGACATACGAAGTAAACCCAAGTGAGCAATAAAACAACATACGGAACTCGAATGGTAGAGGCCAAACCAATGAGTGAGTTCAACAGTTTTTCAGTTTTAAACACATTTTTGAGAGATTATTTAAAATATTTGTTCGTTAAAAAAAAACAAAAAAAACAAGATTAAGCACAGTATAAAACTGATAACCTAAACATATTCAAATAAACAAGAGAAAACATCTAAAAGTTGAAACAGAGATAGCTGGTAATTCTAGAAGCAGTCCAGTTTAAGTGATGCTATTGCATAATCTTTTAGTGTCACTCACATAAAAACCTGAAAAGTGTGGCGATGTAAGCGATTAACCAAAAATAAAGAAATGTATTTAAAAAAACAAACTTTTGGTAGGTTAAATGTGACATACTCAGCTGTTTCCAGAGCTTTCTACAATCAGAAATTGGCTTATAAACAGTGTTGGTCAAGTTACTTTAAAAAAAGTAATTAGTTACAGATTATTCATTATGTCTCCAAAAAGTAGTCCCATTACTTTACTGATTACTTATTTTCAAAAGTAATTAGTTACTTAGTTACTTAGATCCAAGGTTTTCTCTGTGAATTTGTGGCGGCTTGCTAGTTGCTCGGATTTGAAGTTTAATTTTTAGCTGTAAAAAGAAGTGTTCTTCCCACGCAGAGTGTACAGCATGTTTTAGTCACTTTTTACAGAATAAAACTTGAAAGGACTTTCACCCTTTAAATGCTGCATGTTAGTACTTTCTCCCAGACTCCATATTATCCATTGGTGATCTACACAAAATCACAACGGTTTAGTAACACAGTAACGCAACATGCTTACAGGAAAGTAACAGTTATCTAATTACTTTTTTTGCAATAGTAATCCCATACATTACTCGTTACTTACAAAAGGCAATCAGATCACAGTAATGCGTTACGTGTAACGCTTTACTGCGCATCTCTGCTTATAAATATCAGTATGTTCACCGGGAACACACAAGCATAAAGTTCGCAATTTGTCTGTTTTTCAGTAACGATACTGCAGTCAGTCTTTCTCTTATACTCCCTGAAGCTTGAATATTGAATTCCACTGGACAATGAGCAGCACTGCATCACTTTAAAATTTCACACTGTAATATCATCAGTACTGTATATCAGCATCTAGCATCACAAGAGGCAAATATTCAAATTAACTACTATATATATATATATATA
>NW_005187473.1:84726-87127 GCF_000239375.1 Pundamilia nyererei
TATATGAGGTGTAAACCATTTTCTATGCCTTGTTAGAGACAATTAGTCTGATAAATAGAATCAATTTTGTAACTTCTGATTATTCTTCCTTAGAAATGTGCTGTAGCTCAGTGATGACATATTAGTTTAAAACAGTGAGTATGTGAGTTTTGGATCTTCTCATAAAATGCAACTTTTGAGGTAAACCACATTTTAGTTGTGGATTTGTAGAAATTACCACCTTTTATTCTCAACCTGTCACTGATCGTGTAAAAAATGAATTGAATCATTTGGAACATTCTCTGTGGCATCTATTAGCAGTATGTTTTAAAATAATTTCAGAAACGTGATGTATTTTTTTTTCACCACTGTGAGACTCATTTGCTAAATCCACCACAAAATAGAAAGCAATATTTCTCTTTTTATGAGCTTTGAAAATGATGTTGCCCATGTAGCAGGTTCTTTCAGTGAAGCACACTCACCAGGAATGGGGAAGTTTTTGAAGGGGCCTCACAGAGCGCCGCAGCCTTGCAGACAAGGTCGGCAGAGTTGCGTTTCTATTGGCTAGCTGTGGGGTTTGGCGACGAAGCCTCATGTGTGCTATTCAGTACTTAGCCTTGAGCTGGATGCCACAGGCAAGTGTTGCAAAAAAACCCCAAACCAAAACAACAAAAAACCTCCAAAATAAAACAAAAGCATGTACACACACACACAGATTGACATGATTACTTCCCACTGGAGCAGATACATAAATAGATGTACTGTAGAGGCCTTTAATTTCGCAACTAGAGATCATGGTAGTTGTGTTCAATTTAAACCAAGCAGGACAGGTGGAATACTGAATCACTTAGTCTTAGTTTGAAACCACTGGATGCACACATAGATAAAAAGAAAAATCTTCAAAGGTAAAAACAACATACAGAATACAATTGAAGAGTCCTGTGTGACTCAAAATATTACGCATGATCTTTGCAACACATGATCTTTGTTTGTTTATTTGTCACCTCCTCAGGCACAATATGATTTTTATTCTATATTGATAGCATCTCCTTTATATGCACAAAACCTTGAATCCTATATTATGACGTCATCACATTTCCTAGCAAATGTCTAGCAACTAACTAAAACCACAGACCATAGCCATGTACTTGTATCTGAAATGACTGCTGACTTGGTGGTTTATCTGCTGACTGCTGAGGCGTACATTTCAAGAAACAGTTAAAGTTCATAAGTTTCGGTGTATATTTCTTTGTGTAGTATATCATATATGTATGCATATACGGGTGTCTACCTGTCTGATTGAAACTTTGCATGAACATCGTCGTACATACAGCGATTACTAACATCTAAATGTTTATTTTAAAAAAGATACATATTCATGTCACGTTCAACACACATCGCTGCTACGTAACTCACCCAAATTTATGTCTGCAGCTGAATTTTGTTCGAGTCAACAGCAGATGTGGGATGAATGATTTGGAGCATTTCAAAAGCTCGTGTATAATGGAAATCAGTGCAGTGCAGTGGTTTGCAGTCACCTAACAGTCATTTGGTGTACGATCTCCGGTTAAGTCCCGCGAGTCGTGTTGGGAAGAGCAAATGTGGCAAGCTATCTGCTGTTGGTCATCCCTTGTGAATAAGGGAGCAGCTGAAAGTTGCTATACATGAGTGGATCCAGAACATCACTGATTTCTAGATTGGTTTACAAAAGTTTGCATCCTAGTCATTAATGGGTTACTCATCCAAAGATACTGCAGGTGATATGAAAACATTGGCAGTCTCTGTCCATGGCAGTCTCTGTCCATGGTGCTGAAAGCTGTTAAACAGACAGACAGACAGACACACACGCACGCACACGCACACGCACACACACACACACACACACACACACACACACACACACACACACACACACACACACACATAGGCACACAGGATAACACAAACACTTCAACACTCAAACAAAGCTAGTTTAAAGCCACGAGTTTATATAGACGCAGTAATTGGACTATCTAAGAAGAAAAACATTCTAATTTCTTTGAAGAACACGTGGTTTGTATATATTTCATACAGTTGTGTTGTTGCTGTGAGAAATGTCTCCAGGAATGGTGTAGTTCTCTGCAGCTTTTGGGCATTTCCAGGATTTTTCTTTGTTAATAAACCAAGTTGATGTGATTTTCATTTTCTTTCGGCGAGTGCAGGTGACTAGAATTAGACTGAATTAGTTTTAAATCAACTTCTGGCACCTAAACGTAATTCTTCTTGATGATTGGCTTTGTATTTGCTGCATTATGTTGTTTTTTTATGTTTTGGTGAGCCAATTACGTTTGTTCACACGCCTGTTCTATCCAGTTTTTTGAAGAAAGTCTTTCCAAGACTTGATATTACTCTCTCTCTCTCTCTCTCTCTGTCTCTCTCTCTC
>NW_005187473.1:87147-105220 GCF_000239375.1 Pundamilia nyererei
CACACACACACACACACACACACACACACACACACACACACACACACACACACACACACACACACACACACACACACAGTGAATCTATTTTCTTTTCTTTTTTTACTGAGGGCGGATGCTAGCACTGTGCACTTCATATTGGCATACTTTCATAGAGACACACAGTCTGAAAAGGCAATATCATATGAGCGGCTTACTTTGAAATGCAGGTCAAGTTAACACCATTTAAAATAAAGCCTAATGAGATCAGGAAGACAGTGGCACAGCTTTGTTTCTCTGAGCATTTTCATGGCGTCAGTGCTCTTTTTATGCAAAGTCAACATCAAACCTTCTACGTGTCTTTCACCTTCACTGATCTTCTTTCATGTTGTGCTTTTTAATCACAAGAAGCAGATTCAAAGAACAGTTTTCTATTTCTCAATGTTAACTGCACATTCTTTTCAGGATTCATGAATTAAGACAAAGTTATTAAGAGACCAGTTGTCTTTCTGTGAGGTGTTTGCATTAGGAGGTGCTGGAGCAGCTGCTGTGTAGATAGAGAGATGATGGAGACAGGTGGAGCTTTCACGGCCACATCTGCGAGACGCTTCTTCGTATTCCTGTGCTTACTCCTGTGATACATCTAGCATCTATAGCTTGGTTCTTTGGGGCTGATTTAATGTAAGCAGATTTAGTTTGTTTGTGTGTCTGTCAGCAGTGTGCTATCAGTGCCCCCTGCAGTAAAACCAAAGGGAATAAAGAGACGAGGGAACAAGAGGGACACAGCGGAGGAAAGATATGGAGAGAGGGAGAACAAGAGGATCGTTTTCATTATCTCCAGCCCACAGAGGAACTTAATCACACTCATACGACCGAGAGGTCTTATAGCCAAAAATGGGATCCTGTGAGCAGAGGTATCTGGCAATGTGCAGCAGTCACACAAAAATGCCCAAATCAAATGCCCGAGGTTTCATTTGAACAGGTAATGTAAATAAAATGGCAGGAATTGTACACAGTGCCTAAAATCTGCCACCCTATTTTTTAAAAGATGAGCTTCCATGAGTGTAGTGGGCAATGATGTCCTTTTTAATTTCAGGGCTCCACAAGGAATGGAGCTACAGAGGGAACAGTATGTGAAAATACATTTACTTTCATCCTCTTTTTGTTTTGCAGGAGTGTTTAGTGTTGAAGGCCTCGTGTTGTTCAATTGTTCCTCCATCAATTCAGCTGCTTTTTTTAAAAGCTGCTTTGAATCTCACTCTTACCGTTATATGCAGGCAGTCACTGGATCTCATGAAGGTCTGAAGGTTGTCAGTGGCACCAAATTATCAGATTTCAAGGCGGCGAGTGTCCGCAAAATTGAAAGTTAAGATCTTTTTATTTTTCTTTCTTTCCCTTTTATTGTTTAATTTCTCATATTTTGCCACAGATTAAGACCATGAGCAGAATCTACTTTCAATTTGAAACATTTTGGCACAAAAAATTTTCAACACCTTCAACCGTGGGTAAATCCTAACCTCTCGTGATGTTGTTTAATCAGTACCGGGTATTCAGGGATATAAAGCGTGAAAGGGTATAGACAGGATTGTTCGTATTTAAAATCTCTGACACAGTTAAAGGAGTGTGTTTCATTTTCTGTTAGCTGAGGGCAGACAACTGTGATGCGCAGCTGCTTTCTTTCTTGGTGTTGTAATCCAGAATCTAGCTGTGCATTTTTTTTGATTCCTATGTGAACAATATGCTAAAAATTATGTGCAAATTTCTGCTATTTGTCTCTAAGTTTTAGCTAAAGCCTCCCACCACTGTCATCATTTTTAGATATTTATTCAACAAATGCGACGATATGTTTTTTTTCTAACGGTACACAGAATAATACTAAAAATACTGTCAGCCACAGATTTTACATACTCAGCCCCGATCACCTAAAATATCCATCAAAAGATGCCATCAGTTATATTTACTTACCTAAATTTACAGATTAAAAGTCCATAACTCCTTTTTCTTCCCAGCAGCTTTATTCTTTGGAGCTTTTCCCCCCCTGTGTGTCTCTAGCAGTGTGGTTTTAGCTTTAAAGTGTCTCTCCTCTCTGCCTAATCCTGTTAAAGAGGCAGCTGGGGCTCCAATAGATGGCATCACAGCACTAGGCTTGAGCCATCTCTCTGCTCTGCTCTGCTCTGCTGTGCAGTGCTGTGGTGGGATGCTTGTGAGCCGCGAGCCCTGCTGGGATGTGGACCACATTAACAAAACATAAAATAAAATCAGACAAAAAAAGTAAAAATTAAGAGTATAAGCCAAAATTGAAACAAAGCTCAATATATTATTTTATTCATTTTTTAAAATTTTTATTTCTCTGCTTTCTTTGCTGAAAATATCTGAGTAGTTTTCCCACTCGGATTAGTATTAGATTTTTATTTATAGCATGGAAAAACAAAGAAAATAGTGCTGTGCTTTTAGGCATCCTATTATGTGGTAATCTCAGAACATAAATATTTAATATAAACATGTATTTATACCAAATGTGTGATGGCTAAATCCATTTTTATTTCACCTCAGCTAAAAAAAATGGATACATTTAAGAGTATATATAATATGGATAATTGATGTATTTCATGGGGTTTTAATAAATAAAACTGGTGAAGCGATATGTCAGAAAACAGAACCCCTGCCACGTTTCATTTCCTCACTTATTCAGGTTTTATTTCATTACAGTTTGGCCTTTTGAAGCCAGTCAGTCCTGTAACTCAGTGTGAATCACTTTGCTGTTGACAGTTATGACTCCGGATTATAACCTGTGTGTGTGTGTGTGTGTGTGTGTGCGTGTGTGTGTGTGTGTGTGTGTGAGGCCATGTCTCTGTAATGTGATTAATCGCACTCTATTATCCCGCCCTCATTTGTCCTCACAATGCACTGTTTTATAAGGAATTAACACAGGTATTCATGGCCTCGCACAATAAATCAACATCAGCACCTCGCTGCTCAAGCGAAATCATATTTTCTGAAGAAGCGTCAGTTTGGCGCCGGTGTGTGCAGCCCTCCACCGATCTGCCGTTGTAGCTTTCAGCTGTAGATATGTGTGTGTTTCGGCTTGGCTTTAATGTGTTTTTGTGTGTGTGTGGGAATCCCCTGCTGGTCTGTTTGGTGCAGACACTTAAGAAAGGAGAAAAGATAGACAGCTTGGATAATAGTGCATTTTTCTACAGCAAAATGTATAAAAAAAAAAAAAGGGAGGGGGGCTCCTGAAATGACAAATGATTGTGGCCTAAAACAGGCAGCGACAGAAAAAGAGAGAAAGAAAGAGGTAGATGGGGAGAGGGAAAAAAATGTATTCATTAGAAATTACACGTGGATAGTAAGGAGCGCCGTGTTGGCTTTCAGTGCTGGCTCGATGTCTCGATTTGAATTTGTGTTTTGGTGCACGACGTACAGAAGCACTGAGTTTGAGTTATCTTCTGAGGTCGGTTGCTTTGTGAGAGACTAAAACGTATAAAAAATATATTGTGTTTGATAAAATAATTTCTTTTGTCTTCTTTTTTGAGATAAAATAAATGTGGAATTTATAGATACAGATGTGACTCTGCTATATTTATTATTTGGCTGATTAATACTGCAGCAGTTAACAAAAAAAGACTCTTATTTTATATTTTCCTTTAAATACTGATGGCAGCTGCTTCTTCTGTGGTGTTGGTCTTACATTACAGCACTGTAATATTTAAAAGGTCAAAGCTCCTCAGCTGGATTTTGTCATTTTCCTCAGATAGAGGTATCATTTCAAAATGACAGCCGCTCCCGTTTAATGTCCTTTAATGTCATTTAAATCTCTAACTGTTGTGTGCAGGCTGATAATCTTCCTCTTTGTGATCTGCGGACTAATGAGACCTCTCTTTCTGCCTCCCTGGGCTGAAGTCTCCATCCTAATTTCTTAATGCTGGAACACAAAGAATTGGCTGCAGTGTGGCCTCAGAGGAGATCCACACTGACCATGATTTGATTGAATAAAGGGGAGGGAAAAAAAGAAGAAGAAGAAGGAGACAGGGTGAAAAGGAGGGAGGCGAAAGAAAAATACAGGCAGTGTAAGAAACAGCGGCGGTGCCGAGCGTTTTTAAGGTGGTGTTGATGAAAGGCTGTCATTTTAGCCAATTAAAGGGATGTAAGGGAGGGAGAGAGGCTTAATTTTACGCTAAAAGGTCCCACCTTTGCATACAGGAGAATGAAGGAAAAAAATCGACCAATCTTCTTCTTCCATAGCAATGTCACATCTGTGATTAGCATGCAGGAAAATCCGACATGATATTTAATGGCAGATGAGAGGAAGGACACCGTTTAGAGGGAAGTGTGGACACCTGGGCCGTGTGCTGTCCTGCTGACATCACGCCTAACGCTCAAGGGTAACGCGCGGCCTCGGCTATGAGGCATGAATGCAGATATTTTCATCTGATAACACATTTGCTCCGTGTTTTCTTCACATTTACGTCAGACTAAAAGCTAAATGTCAGCATTAGGTGTCTTTGTCACAATCTTTTTGTTCGAAGCGGAGTGAAAAATACAAACACTGTAACCGGTTGTATTTTAGGAAGATTCATTAACATCATTTCAACAAGAAAAGAAAAACTAAAAGTGCTTTAGTTGGGCTACTGCTAACTGATGCAGTCCTTTCCTGTCAAACAGTTTACAGTAAAACAACTCTAAATGCTGAAAAGCTTTACTTAGGATTGCTTGCAGTTTCCTGCTGTAATATGCTAATAAGCTCTGTGAGCCAATGTATACATATAGCTTCCATTTATACTCAAACTAAACGATGTATTTTTAGATGTATATTAATAATACTTAATTGCATGTTAGAAAGCCATCAACACCAAGACACTGTACTGGTAGACAATGGCTTAAATGCATCCGCATCAACCATACCATGACAGATATGATCCTATACGAAATGCTTAAAGCCTTTCTTTATTTGTGAGTCTTCACTCTGATGGAGTTCGATAGCTTTCAGTCTGGCTCTTATTGTGAAATATTTCGCAGGATTTCAATCAATCTCCATTCCCGCACTTTCTCCATCTCTCATTCTCTTTGTCTTCATCATCAGACCTCGGATAATAAGCTCCCTCGCTTGTCTGCCTTGTCTCATTCAGCTCGTCTTGTCTCCATCTCGGCGTTTCTTTGCTTATTTTTTTCCCCTTCATCCGTCAGTCGCTCCCTCCATCTCGAGAGGTCTGAGATTTGTTGTTGCTGAGGCACACGAGCACCGTCTCAAGGTTGGCTTTTACATCACAATTTATGTTAAAAAAAAGTGTGAACGTCACTTGTTTTAACTCTCAAGTAGTCTGCACTTTTTGTTTCATGACGGAATGCAAAATTTGAAGCATTTTCAGTGGTTTATATGACGAGACCGAGGATATCCCACATTTCTCTCATTGTCTGCCTTTGAAAAGCCCAAAACCCACAAGTAACTAATCCTATATTGAATATTGTCTTTGGCTCACAAGTAGTTTAATCCACTGTGCCAAGGAGCTCCACATCAGTGCAGCACCCAGTGACACGATGCTTCGCTAAGATGAACGTAAAAATATGGTCCTGTGCTGTAAACATTTTAAAATGTGTCTCAGTCCTCAGGAAGTAAGTAGTCCCCCCAGAAATTCATTGTTTACTCTGTTGTGACCCAACTTTGTTATAGTACCAGCTGTTTGAGGAAATCAGTTGGCCTTCTCTGAACACCTTAAAAGGAGCTGAAAACACTTTTAGTTTTGGTCTTTTTATAGGATTTCTCAGCAATAATATTAATAATGATAATAAATAAATGGAGTAGTGCCGCCCTCATCTTTTACAAGTAGCAAAAGTGGGTTATTATTGTGGTGGACACAGGAGAGTAATTAAATAATGATGTTATGTCAGGGTTAGGTAATTGGATTAGCCTCAACAATATTTAGGTGAAGTGCATTAAATGATTTCTGATTTCCACCTGCTTGGTGATTTACTTACGTAAGAAAACATCTTGCTCAGCCTCGATACACGTCTGCAAACACACACACATGCTCTTCACACACACTCGCAGACAACATGAGTGTGTGCTCATACATTTAATGTATTACTCACAGATCAAATACAGGCTTCCCACCTCCTTCTCTCCCCAGAGAGAGTGAGTGTGTGTGTGTGTTATTAACCCCAGCACCGCCGCTGCTTGTCTGCCGGCATTAACCCCATTATCTTCTCCTCTGTCCCCCCCCCCCCCCCCCCCCCCCCCCCCCCACCCCCCCCCCCCCCCCCCCGCTCTCTTTCTCTCTCCTCCCTCTTTCCAGCAGCAGTAATGAAGTGCAATAGGTGCACTTTTCCTCCCTCTCATGCGCTTATTCTTTCCTCTTTTACTCTCTCCCTCCATCTCTCCACAGTTGGCAGTGGCAGAGGTTAGACAAGCACACTCTCTCTCTGTCTCTCTTTCTCTCGCTCTCCCTGCATCCACCCCCTCTCCCTTCCTTCCTCCCTCTCTCTCTCTCTCCCTCCTATCCTCACTAGGTCCCTGAGGTGCTTTCTGCTTAACAAGGCTGGATATCTGTTTCCTGAAATCAATCGTCTGTCTTAAACGAACATCCCTGACCATCTGCTTCAGGGGCTTACACACAGAGACGCACGCACACACACAGCAAACACACAAGCATTTCGGTTTGTTAGAGTTCCAATCCCAATATTTGTTGAGCGTATGATCCAGCGGGCTCTTCAAGGGCCCCTGAGAGCCGATGTCAGTGTTCTCCCGAGGCCCCTCGGGCTGCCTGGCTGGAGGGCCTCGCACTTGGCCCTGGCTCCCTTCCTCCTTTCTTCTCCCTCCCTCCCACTGTCGCTTTTCTGTTTGATTAATCTCTAAATCTGTGTGACATGTGGACGAGGCTTGGAGACTCAGCCAGGAAACTGTGTGTGTCTGCGTGTGTGTGTGCACAAGTATGTGCTGTCTGAATTTTTTTTAAATGCACAGCTAATCCCTTTAGCAAGCTGTTAGCGGTTGCACTGTGTTTGCGTGGTAACAGTGGCACTAGAGGACTTGACAGTGATAATCTCACATCTTGGTGAAACACTCTCACCCATGTTCACCTCGTGACCTTCCGGTTCAGCGATGCTCAAACTTCAAAGGAATGTTTCTAAAGCCCCGTCCACATATAAAGCGATTCCCTCGCTGCCCTTCGCTCTGTAGCTGACACTTGGTCGCTAGGCTTTGGTTGAGTAGGTACATTTCCCACCCGTTCGTATAGCAGTCGTATCCGTTGCTCCCAGCGGTTGTCACTTTAACAGCTTGCATTAAGTTTATTGCCACGTCGTTGCTGGTTACTTCTTGTGTGTTGAGCCCGTAATAATGCATCTCTTGACTGGGCCTGTGTTCTGTAAGGATTTCAGTTTCACAACAGATTTTATTTGACCTTGTATAGGACATATTTGAATAGTTTCCATGAGTGAAAATAGATTTTTTTAGATCAGCACTGGAAACTCTGTGTGGAGAGAACTTCTCATTTTGACCTGTAAACTTGGACTGATGGTAAAATCCATTTAGCAGCAAGATGCTCCATAGTTTCACCTGCTAACAAAACAAAGGAAACATTTTCTCTTTCTTTTGGGTTTCTTTGTTGTTGTTTTTTTAATTAGACATTTGAGCTTTTCCATATAATAATGATCTCCAAAATGGTCTAATTCAAAGAGAGTAAATACTGAGACTGGAGTCTTTCTAGCTTTAACTCAATGCAGTCGGAATCACCGTTTAGAATCCGGCATCTTTTCAACCCCAGATTCCTCCCCCTCCTCCCCGAGAGCTCTATTGTATTCCTGTATTCCCTCACCCCCAAGTCCCCCTTCAGTAATTACAACCAAAGTCAAAAGACGTTCCTGTCAGTCAAACACTCAGCTGTCACTTTCTGTGCTTTGTCTCTCACATCTCTGCCTGTCTGTTTGTCTGTCTGTGTCTTTGTCTCTGCTGAGCTCATGCTGGTCTATCAGAACAGCACAGTGTCGTTCTGTATGTACTCGGCTATGTTTTGTCTTTGAGCACATATGTGCATTTGCATCGTCTTCATAGTTTATGGGCTGTGAGAAGCAATTAATATCTGCCACTGTCGTTGGATGGTGGAGTGTGCAAAAGTTGATGTCATCGCTGCCAGCACGCAGCGTGCATTGGTGTGGCCTCAGCTGGTTGCACATCTCTTTTTTTGTGACTTTTCCTTAGCGATGTGGTCAGTGATGGTGATGAATGATCTAAAAGTTCCAGGAATGGGCGTTTAAAAATCAAAAACCTGATCTGCTGAAAATATAGCTGATGTCACTTTTAAGAGTTGTCGTGTGACTCGGGACTGTATTATGCATGATGCTCTAGTCCCCTGAGCCACTTTGGACATGCACCACACTGCCATTGGGCTTGAAGAGTGGGGTCCTCTTTGACTGAAAACTGTTATAGGTCATAGTTAGAGACGAGGTTCTCAAGTGAACATGAAATTCTGATCAGTTTGCAGGCAGAAGTTGGTGCTTTTTGTGCAAGCTTGAAGAACATGGTGTAAGTATGGACTTTCAAGGAACAGTCAAAAACTAGCAGCTGGTTTGGAATCTGTCAGATCCAAGAGAACCTGCCTAATTTAAATTAGGCAGGGACATGAGAGTTTCCAAATAGAGTGGACAAGGCGATCCATTGTGCAGAAAACCATGTATCTGTTTTCTGCAGAACTATTTTGTCTCCTGTTCTGACTTGTTCTATTCCTGGACAGCTACTGAGTTGGTGCAAACTTTAACACTAACAAAAGCTCCCCAAAACTTCACTCATTGTGGTTTGGCACTGTCATGTATAAATGAACTCAGAAAGACATCATTTGAAGCAGGCTGTGCAATGAAAAACTCTTTTATTCATTCTGACATCAACATGTGCCCCCCGTACCACAACTAGACCCAAACACACTGTCCCTTCACCTGTCATTACTCTCTTAAAATCTTTTCAGTCACATACCCTGTGCACATGTAGTGTTGAATGGTGAACGTTTTCCTGTCGGTTGCTGGTGCATTCACCTTGGATCACGGCAGTTTCCATGGATTCAGAGTAAAATAATAAAAACATTGAGTTTGCATGAATAAATCCTTTCTGTTAATTCATATATCCTCATTATTTTCAAGCAATTTTTATTATTGGTATACCTGATAGCTCCAAGACGTATCAGGTGTCTGTTGAGGGATTTACTTGGAAAGAGATAATTGCTTTGTTTATAAAGTTTCTATGCAGGTTTTTGTTCATTTCGACCTGTTTTACCTCAAATCCATGATAGAACTTTTAATCCAAACTATCTTCACCAAAAAGAAGAAACTCACAGCTATATACTGGTTTCTCCCCTCTTTTACTCTCCACTGTTGAACAAATGCAAAAGAATCCCAAAAATAAATCTTAAAAAAATATGCAGCTGTTTACTAGAAAATAGTAACGACTATCATATAGACGTCTGACATCTTTAGCGGTCATTTCAAGACCGATATCTTAAACATGGAAATGTCTGGCTGTGTGAGGATACTAATACTAAAGAGCGTATTTGTGAGTTTCACATGGTTCCTGGTGTAACAGCATAGCCACGGCATTGGCTGCAGGGACTCCAAACATCCTTGCAAAGTATGGGGTGATTGTGCATTCTGTGCATCCAGTGGGGGAAATATTGAGCACTTGGGAACATTTTTTGTATTTAACCCTTTTTATTCAGCCATTTATTTTATGTACCACAAGTAAAACAAACAAACAAACAAACAAACAAACAGCCTTTTAAAATCAAATGATTCTTTTTGATACACCCTGTATATGGTAACTGAAAGTCAACACACACATACACTGAGCAAGTGAACGCAAGGCTAATAGGGTTAATTGTCATGTAAAACCATCACTGCAGTCAACTTCACGGCCAATCACTCAAAATCTCTCTCTTTACACAGACATATTTACACATACTCCCGTGGGATCTGGCCTTGCCCAGATGGCTTTTTTCCCGGTGGCTGTGTGCTCTAGCATTTGTCTGTATGTGTGTGTTTGTGTGTATGTTAGCATGTCAGCGAGAAGTGAGTGTGTGAGACCCTGGCAGGCCACAAGGGGCTTTGCGGTGAACACAGCGCATCTTCTCTGTCTAATTAATTTACTATTATATAGCACCTGTTTCAGGCTAGATAGAGCTGGGAGCAGACACACACACACACACACACACATACACAAGCGCGCACACACACACACACACACACACACACAGGCTTATGAAATGGAGAGGCAGTGGGGGAGGTAAGGATGGACAGAGCGGAGGGAATAAAAGCTGCAGAGATAGGGAGGGCACGAAGGAAGGGAAAGAAAGGGGTGAGGAAAGGGTGGAAGGAGAATGAAAAGGCAGGCTGGGGAAGTAAGCAGTGGAGGGAGGGAGGAAGGGGGAGGAAGGGAGGGAGACAGTAATAAATGGGTTTTGAACTGATTATATTAAGCCGATTCTTTGATCATATTTAAGGCCTTAAAATGGAAATATGTTTTCTCTGATTGGGGGAGGAATGAAACTGGCAGTAGAGGAGGGGGTAGCTCATTACATTTCAGCAGCATAAAAAAAATAACGCAGCATACACAAGTAAGAGTCATTTTCTCTTCTGTCATTTGAATGCAGCTATCACTCCCTCCAACCTTTTAACTTTAACATATCGTTAGCTTCATAGCATAAGTGCCTAAGTCATTTTTTTGTGATGACATAGGCAGACGGACAGGATGATGCAGCAGTGGTAGGGGAGTAAAGTTAGGCAAAAATCTCAATTTGACCAAAAAATGACTTAGGCACTTATGCTATGAAGCTAACGATATTACTCTGTGTTTTGTGATTCATTCCTGTCATTTGTCAGTTTCTCCCTTTTTTAACTTGTGCTCCTATAAAGCTGCTCTGTAAGTACCAACTCATTACTTATGACTTCCCACTGACGACGTTAACACCTTGAAGTCTGTTTTTAATTCAGTTTCTTAGCAGTCAACTGGATAAATCATTCAAACTTGAAACTTAGAAAAGCCTCGGCAGTCCATTAGAATGATGGAATTTCTTCTTTAAAAGTCAGCTGTGTTACGAAACACTTGCTTCTTTGATAAACAGTTGAAGGTACAGTTGTACTTTAAGTTTCCATGGAAGCCTCTCAAGGTATGTTTCATTATGAAACGTCAATCTGAGCTGCTAATTGTTAAAATGTGTTCTGCTGAGAAATCTGAAGTTTGCTGTGGTATCGCATTGAACTCATTTATTTCCCCACTGTTTCCTTTGTTTCACCTCTTATCAGCCACTGTGTCAATATATTTTTCTACAGTGAATTGCTAAACTAAATCCCTGATGTTCAACAGGTCACAGAAATGGTGCACATTCATACTTGTAGCAATAATTTCTACCTTATACCTGTTTCACTCTGAATCACTCCGGCAGTTTCTGTGATGTTTTCCTTGAGTTTTCAGCTTTGTCAAATAAAAGTCCTCAATAGGATAAAGGTTTCTGTCAGTGTTTGAACTTTAGCTTAGCCCTACAGTCTCAGTAGGGAAAAGAGTGGTTTCAGATAGTGACAGAACAAACATATTGTGACCCTGTGCATTAAAATTGTAATCTTGTTTTGAAATTGTTGCTTCAGTGATGGGGACCAGGTTTTTGACCACTCGCATTCAGTTGCCATCCAAAGGCAACTTTGGTTTGTCACGACAGCAAATAAGACAGAGTCAGTTTGTGTTTGAATGAGGTTAAGCTCTAATTAAATATGGTGAAGTTGGACATTACTTGCATTGTCTTCGTGATAATATGCCAATTAATTGTGATAAAGCAGGACAATGATTTAACTGCAGAATGGCACTGATCAGATGCTCAACTATTTGGCAGCAAGCTGAGTCAAGTCCTCTATTGTAAAGAGATGTTTTGCCTATGAGTTGGTACAGAGAGACTCAGATTAATTGCAACATGTTCGGCACTCTGCCTGAGTTTATAAATTAAACTTCAGTTATTTGCAAACCTTTGTCAATCTGTCTGAGAGTTTACAGACAGGTTGCCGTTCATCAGGCGATCAGTGCAATTGGTTTGCAACTGAAAATGCAACTGATAATGAAAATGGGTTGCCCAGAGGATGAGGGTGTTGCACAATCAACCCCTGATCATGGCAACTAAAGAGCAAAAAGTATGTGTGACACTTTACTTTTTACAACTACACAACCGGCTACAGCACAAACCTATCAAGCTGTTACAACATTTAAAGAAAACACTGAAAAAGAAGTAAAGATTAGTGAAATACATTTTCAGATTCAGACAACGTAATTTCCCCCCAAAAAAGGGCGATTTGTTTGTTGCTTTTTCACACAGCCTACCCACACATCATACTCACAAGACCTACACGACCTTCTAAGCATGCAATGAGCGCTCCACTTTGCAACCACACCTGGGAATATTGTTACATCCAACCAATCAAATCTGTTTTAAAATAGTTTAATTAAATTTTAGTGTTATTTTTTTCTGTTGATATATTTACACCTTAGTGCATTGTGGCATCGCTTCGACATGCTGTCCGTTTAAAAGTAATAGAAGCTGTGAACAGCTGCAGCGAGATATCATCACCTAGCTAATAGTTAATTGTACATCTAACAAAAATGGTTCATTTGGATTCATGTTTCTGGGGTGTGGTGAGTATAAGTGCAATAGTCTGTCAGACTAACACACTTTTATGTGTTACACGCACACTGTATACAGGCCATACTTTAAAAAAAAAAAAAAAATGTGTGTATAAGAGATATCAACATTTTAGGGTTAGGGTTAGCATTTTAAGGAAATACATAAAATGAAGTACAAAAAAAAATATTTTATTGAGTTGATTGATTATCTTGTCCTCAGATCTGAGTATTTGACTTGGTGTAAATAGAATCAGGCAAAGTGGAAAAGATGCTTCGTTTAAATTTGATGCTCCTGGTATGGAAATATGTGAGTAGAATATGTTGGCTAAAATGGTTTTCTGCCTGTACTTGTTTCTGAACAGCCTTTCTTCCCATTGTTTTTTTTTTCACATCAAGCCCCCATGATCTGTCAGTCAGCCAAGCGATCACTGAGTAACACATCATCCCTGAGATGAATGCACTTTAATTAAGCACAACGCGACTTCTTTCCATGTGTGGGAACGAGTAAAATAAAGCATCAATGATACAAGAACAACTCCGCTCCCAATGCTGTGATACACTGCCACCTCATCTTTCTGAGTTCATTAGTTTCCAGACCGGTGCTTCTCCTGGATTACCATAACCTGTCAGCCGTGAAACACCACAAAACAATTTTCTGCTTGTATAAAAAAAAGAGAGAGGAGAAGAAGAAGAAGAAAAAGCAGCCTACCTCGCTCTGTTGCCTTCCACAGCCACAGAGAGAGGGCGGGGAGGTTATGCTACCTGTATGTTGTTCTAATGAACACCAGGCTGAACTAATAAAAACATGTGAGGCGGAGAGAAGAGCTTGGAGTAAAGGGGTGGATGGAAATATCTGAAAGTGGAATTAATGCAGACAAGTGGCTGTGTTTCAAACAGGTGATAGCTGTTTGGTTAAATATGACTCATTGATACATGAGGAACTGAGCATGGGCAACTGTGATCAAAACGTAGCAGGATTAAATACATTAGACACCAAATGCTAAAATTGAAAGTGCTAATATTTTAATTTTAATATTTCTTAACATCATTATTTATTTACTACCTTTGCAAATTTCCCTATGCTGTCCTGCTTATTTAATTTAAAGTACCTTGCAGACCAGCACATTAAATGTTTTATTTTAATTATTATTTCTTTTCTTTCTCTTTCTCTCTCTTTTATATGTAATTATTTATGTTTTAAACAGATTATGAGGTCATGGCTGAGGCAGTTAAATTGTAGTTGAGGTATTTTCACATTTTCAAGGTTGTGATCATGGATCAAAACAATGTAAAAAACCAATAGAGCCATATTGATTACAGAACAAATTTTGTTCTCCTGCATGAATTTGCTGTAAATTGGAAACATTACATGCTTGCTGTTTGGTATTGGTATTTGGTGTAAATTGTACTGTAGGTCATCGTCCAATCAACCATCTGGAGTCAGGACACAGTGGCAGCAGGCTACACATGGTAGTCAACACTTGGCGTAGCAACATTTCTCCATTGAGCCTGAAGCATGGACCCAGCATTCCCCAGATCCTAAACTGATCAGACATCCATGGAATGCACTGGAACAAGCCAAATCTACCAAGACATCACACTATAACCCAGATCACCCAAAGAACCAGCTATCAAAATGCTGGAGCCAGCCAATAACAAAAGACACTGCCAAAGATGCCTATACTCCTCAAGGGTCAGACAGGCCTTGGCAGCTTGAAAAAAACATAAAACTTTAGGTCGGTGGTTTTAACGTTGTGGCTGTTCAGTATTTTTTCCCTTAGATTAGGGTATCTGCCCAATTATAACTTGCCCGGGTAACTTAGGACTTAAAATGTCCTGCGAAATATATACATAAAATTCATTGATTGGATGACACTAGAGTTCAATATTGGCTATTTGAAGATGCATCCGAATTGGCATCTATAATGGCTGAAAAATGAAAATAAAAAAAGTAAAGAAGACACAGGAGAAACACCCTTCAGCCACATAGTTTGTCCACCAGACGGCACTCTGCAACTTCCCTGATGCCAACACAACCACAACAACCGGTTGATCTGAGCAGAGTCAGGCGGTCCGTAAAAGAGTAATCTAACAACTTTTTGTGTCAGTAAAACAATAATATTTTTAAGCAGCATTGTCATTTTATCTTCATAGGAACTCCTACACACAGTGTCTATTTATGGTTTGTGTGTCCATCCATCCATTCGCTTCTGCTTATCCTTTTCAGGGTCGCGAGGGGGGGGCTGGAGCCTATCCCAGCTGTCATAGGGTGAGAGCTGGGGTACAGCCTGGACAGGTCGCCAGTCTGTCGCAGGGCCAACACACAGGGACAGACAACTATTCGCACTCACATTCACACCTAGTGGCAATTTGGATTATCCAATTAACCTATCCCCACAAGCTGCATGTCTTTGGACGGTGGGAGGAAGCCGGAGTACCCGGAGAGAACCCACGCAAACACGGGGAGAACATGCAAACTCCACACAGAAAGACCCCGGCCTGATGGTGGAATTGAACTCAGGACCTTCTTGCTGTGCGGCAACAGTGCTAACCACCGTGCCACCGTGCTGCCCTGTCTGAAAGAAAAATATATTGGCCAATATATTAGATTTTTATATCCACAAATCAATATTGTTATTGGCACCAGTCTTTAAAAGTTATATATTCGTTAGGCTCCAGTTGAAACCAAACCCATTTTCATTTGAACCAATAAAAATTCTCTAGGGACTATTTAATTCCTTTTTTTTTTTTACCTAGATCTGTAAAAATAAAATAAATTCACATTAGAAACTGAAAGAATCTGTACAGGTAGTACATTTGCTTCACATTATCAAGCATCTTCACAGGCTTTTATGTCAACTCGAGAGTGAAAGCACAATTATGTTTGTCATATTTCATAAAAAAACATAGAAAAGTCTGTTAACAAATCTTTATATTTCACTCTCTTCCAAAACCACCAAAGGCTTCTGTGTCTCTCAACTACATCTTGTTCCTCCCATCACATGATGCTTTGCAGTGTTGATGTTTGATTTCCTGACAACAGCCTGGCGCAGATAAAGAGACTTGCTTCGTGGAAAGCAGACTCTCGTCTCACTCTTCCAACACTGTGAGTTTACCCTGCCCGCTGCTCTCTGTATTTGTTCTGATAAAACTGCTCTCTCCACAAATGAAAAATCGGACTTCTCTGTGTTGACAGTTGAGATGGCTCAGGGCCCTGTGAATATTGACCCATTAGTTTTGGTTGGGTGATTCTTCTGAATGCAAGATACTTTCATAACCAGCTTTGTTTATGCTCATATAGAGTCAAGCAGCATCCACAGATTACATGTGCTGTTCAGATACTTTAAACCTCTGGAGAAAAATAACCAAACCTTGTTAATACATGTCCTTGAAAGAAAATCTGCCATCTATGTTTCTAACCATTAAAAATTATTAGCTTTGTGCAGACCGATTATAGGTGTTTTAAGTCACATCAGTTTCAGGTAGCATTGAAAGGTCATTTGCAGAAGTCAACATGTGTGGTGTGCACTGACACACAAGTGAACTACCTGCATTTCTTATACTTATTTGCTTAGTATTTGTTGTAAACGATTACATTAAACTGCTAATTTGTTGACAGAAGTTAATGTTTTGATAAAGATGAACAAATTCAGTAGGGATCCCTTTAATTTGGTGATTAAAGAATTGACAGGATGTAAAGAACAAATATTCCACCTTCTAATGATTTTCACTGTGGAAACTGCCTGGGAGGCAGAAATCCTCATTAAAACACTAATAAAGATGATTAAAGAATTATTAAAGGAACATGAGTTGATACTGATATTTCTGTTTTACTATTCGTGTAGCTATAAGGTAACAGTGACTAAAAATATTTAACCTCTACCAAATACGGTACCGAAGAGATTTATTGAGCTAAACAGAAACACTTTTATTAATAACCTTATACACAAGGTCACCTTAATCCATTATATAAAGAGGCAAAACAGAAGCAGCTATTGAAAATATTCATACCCTCTCAACCTGTGTATTACCAGCCATAAATATATGCTTACATCAGTCTCTGCCCTTATCCATGTAACCTAATTTTCTCAATAAGCCGCATAATTAAACAATAATAGATATCACATTTATAAAGGACATGTAAGGATATAAGCCTCACTCACGCTTATGCACATGCATCATTTCAGAGGCTGGGGCTGTAATTTCAACCATTTGTGGATCACAGTGGTAAACGAGTTAGACTTCATGTTTTTTGGTGGCACGTCTAATTCTTACAGAAATGCACGAGCACTCACGCACGTGTGGAGAGAACTCCAACGAGGAGCTGTTTTTTATTCTAATATTTATTTTCTCACTTTCTCCTTCCTCTCATTTCCACATCAATGTGTGTGTTTTTGTGTGTGTTTCTGTGTACGTGTGTGCAGGTGATTACAGTCTGAAGGCTCCCCTACTTACCTTGGCGTGAACAATAGAGAGCTGTGAATAGGAGCTGCTCACGTGGTTTACTCTAATGGCCTTGCAGGGGCAGTTGCTTGCTGTGTGTGTGTGTGTGTGTGTGTGTGTGTGTGTGTGTGTGTGTGTGTAAGACATATAGAGACAATGCATGTGCTTGTTGGCTCTATAATTACAGGTGTAATCTTACTATGCAGATGGTTTCATTCACTGCAGTGGGGGAGAAATGGACTGACTTAAAGAGTATAGGTTGCAATATATTTGAATGTAAGCTTAGTCTACATTGTGCTCTTGTAACAGCACCCCATGACACATGGCGTGTTCTGAAAAAGGGGAAATAACAATGTATCGTGAAAAATTGGAAAATAAAAATAATAACAGAGTAGTTCAGCAGTGAAATGCGAGATGGTGTAAGAGGAACATTCTGCTGAATATCTGGCATTCAGTGCCTATTTTCCCCTAATACCATTATATTGTCAATGAAATGAAGCAGGCTGCAGCTTCTACATCACGTATTTTACTGCGGTTATACTGTTACACACTTTTTTTAAAATCGAAACTAGAAAAATCAGCCCTATGTCCAGGTTTTTCCAGACATGCAGCTCTTTTTTTTTTTTTGCTTTACCCGTATATGGCACAATATAATTAATTTATCGGGTTATTCTTAATATTTTCAATATACCACCACTATAGTATATTGCGAGATGACAAAAAACTGGCTCGTTTATAAATACTTGACCAAATAATATATACATGTAACAAAGCTATACAAAGAGCCAAAGCTTTCAGTCTCCACTCTAATTCATCCCAAAAGTGTTCTGTTGTGTTGAGTACAGGACTGTGCAGGCCAGTCAAACTCTTCCACACCAAACTCGCTCATCCATGTCTTTATGCCCTAGTGCGTCATGCTGGAAGGAAGGGGGCCAGTCCCCAAACTGTTCCCACAAAGTTGGGAGCATGAAATTGTCCAAGCATTAGGACGAGCTCAACTAGCAACAA